>NC_045445.1:12193044-12350054 GCF_002776525.5 Piliocolobus tephrosceles | reverse complement strand
TCTTTCTTTCTTTCTTTCTTTCTTTCTTTCTTTCTTTCTTTCTTTCTTTCTTTCTATAGGATTTTGGGGAAGAGGTGGTGTTTGGTTACATGAGCAAGTTGTTTAGTGGTAATTTCTGAAATCTGGGTGCTCCCATGGCCTGAGCAGTGTATACTGTACCCAATGTGTAGCCTTTTATCCCTAAGTTACATTCAGTTTATTTTCAAAACGTAAATTAAATTTAAGAAATAATTTAATTATTTCTTAATCATGAAATCAAGAGGAATATTGAATAAGGTTAGCAGTTGAACTATAAATTTTTGTCTCTCTGCAGAGCTGTTTTCTGCTCTTCATCCCAGTGAAGTCCTTGTAATGTTTATTGCTTCAAGCATTTTGATCAAGATCCTCACATGTTGCAAACAGCTCAAGATTCTGTTTGTAATTCTTTGTTTAAATAAATGTCATTCTGTTCACACAGTTGCTTGATGATTTTTTAAAGGTTTTTTGTATGTTTCCAGCTGAGCCCTTATCCCTGAAAAGCTGGAGGCCTTACTGAATGTCTTCACAATATTTTACCTCTGCCCTGACAAGCTGTCAGTTGTTGTATTGATATCTGTATTTTATCTCTTTTTTTCTTCCAAGAAATATTGGCAGACTTTCATTTCCCGTTATGAAACATTTTAGGACAAGGGTGGAAGAGAGGTCACTTTGGACTTTAAGGTGGACAAATAAAGTTTTTTAGAAAATAGTAGGTAACTGTATTTTGATGTTGTATCAATAAGCTTAAAGTAAATGAAAAGTATAGAAATAGGACTCCACTAAGGCAGTGATCAAACTCTCATCAGGGTGATGGTTGCATTTATGGCTTTCAAGTCTCAACAACGTGATCAACTCTTTTAGAAAGGCTTCCTTGAATGTTGAACCTGTATGCCTTCTTCATGCTTCTATGATCCTCTGGCCCCACACGAGGTTTAGCCTCTATGATGAAACTTAGTGCTTTATTATTGTAGTATATTTTTTCTTAATTTTTTAAATTTTAACTAGTTGACCATCTGTAGATAAATTTGACTACAAATCTGTTTTTGTCATCCTTTTCTCCTTTGTGTAGCAGAAAAGATTTCAAATATATTAAAAATTGTAATAACAGCCAACACTTATATAGTACTTACTATGTGTTGTGTACTAAGTTCTTTATATGTATTAGCTTGTCTAACCCTCAGAACAACCTTATGAGGGACATGATACTACGAATGAGAAAAATGAGGATCAAAGAGTGAACAAAATGCCAAAGAACACATAATAATTTTTTTTTTATTATTATACTTTAAGTTCTAGGGTACATGTGCATAACGTGCAGGTTTGTTACATATGTATACATGTGCCATGTTGGTGTGCTGCACCCATCAACTCGTCAGCACCCATCAATTCATCATTTATATCAGGTATAACTCCCCAATGCAATCCCTCCCCCCTCCCCCCTCCCCCCTCCCCATGATAGGCCCCAGTGTGTGATGTTCCCCTTCCCGAGTCCAAGTGAGCTCATTGTTCAGTTCCCACCTATGAGTGAGAACATGCGGTGTTTGGTTTTCTCTTCTTGGAACACATAATAATTAATGGTGCAATTGATATTTTGATTCCCCTGAAGTCTAGTTCCACATTCTACAATTTTAACCAATACACATGCTATATTTCCCGTCTCAAAAGTACAAATATAAAAATCAATTTTAATACATATATAACATATTTAAGACATCTATATTTATAGATAACATGTAACCATATCTGCTCCAGATTTACTTTCATAAAACAACAAAATATTACCAATGAATTTGACACCTCCTCTATGTAGCTATTGTCTCTCGTTAGAAGTAAATACTATTTACAAGTTGATGTATATGTCTTCCACAGATGATTTTACAATTTACCTGATATTTATGTGCTCATAAGCAATTTACGGTATTTTTTTGTTCAAAATTTACATAAATGGGGTGAGGTGGCCAATACGGTTGACTAGAAGCAGCTAGTGTGTATGACTCCCATAATAATGAATGGAAGTGACAAGTTAATACGTCAGCTTCAAATGAAACGTTCAGAAACTCACCTGAGACTAACCAAGAAAAACAACTTGACCCACAGAGAACAGAGAAAAGCAAGGCAGAATGATGGTCCACCCAGGAGCGACATGAAACCTGGGGAACTTTCCCCACTCAGGAAAGTGGTGAGTGAATGTGCATCCCTGGGAACCCATGCTTCTCCCACAAATCTTTGCAACCCTTGGGTTAGGAGATGCCCTCGGGAACCCACTCCACCAGGGACTCCTGTCTGACACACAGAGCTACATGGAGTTTTGGCACAGCAGCCACTCAGGCATATGGGGAGACCCGGGAGCTTTAGATACCTGAGCATTCTAGGTTTCCTGACAAAAGTACCTGCAACTCCAGCAGAACGGGTGGTTAGACTCCCATATATACACCTGGGAAAGAGGGTAAATCCAGAAAGCTGAGCAGTGATAGTCTGCAGGCCCCACTTCCGTGGCACCTCACAGGATAAGACCCACAGACTTGGAATTCCAGCTAGCCAGTAGTGGCAGCATCCACCTTCCTTATATGGAGCTCTCAGGGGGAGGGGTGAGCCACAATCTGGATGACTTAGCCATTCCAGCCTTTGTGCCTTGGAGAGTCCAAGCTGACCGGGAGTGGAAGCAGTAGCCCAGAACAGTACAGCTGCTCTGTGAAAACAAAGCCAGACTGCTTTTTTAAGCAGGTCCCTGATCCTGTTCCTCCTCACTGGGCAGGACTGCCCAACTAGGGCTTCCATCCAGCCCCTGACAGTGTTCTCCAGCCAACAGAGATTTGAAACCACACTGGAATGGAGCCCCTTGAAAGAGGGACAAGACGCCATCTTTGCTGTTTGGGTAACTTAGCCATTCCAACCTTTGGGCTTTTGAAAGTCTAAGCTGACTGGGGGTAAACACAGTCCTCCAGCACAGCAGAGCCACTCTGTGCAAATGTGGCTAGACTACTTTTTAAAGTGAGTTCTCAATCTTGTTTCTTCTTACTGGGTGGGACCTCCCAAGTGGAGTCTCCAGCCACCACCTATATGTGTGTTTAGGCTGATAGCAGGTCTGTATGTCCCTAGGACAAAAATCCCAGAGGGAGGGGAAGGTTGCCATCTCTGCTGTTTCACAACCTTCACTTGTGATACCTCAAGGTGCTAGAAAATTCATGGTGACTAGGGACTGAAGCAGGCCCCCAGCATTCTGCAGCATTTCTACAGAAAAGTGATCAGACCATCATGTGGGTGCCCATTCCCATATCTCCTCACCTGGCAGGTGTTCCAGGCCTGGGCTTCCAGCCACCTGCCTGCCGGAGTTTTTGGGCCAGTAGCAGTTTAGCGACTCCCTGGACAAAGACTCCAGAGGCACTGTAAAGCCTTTCTGACACTGCCTTTGTAATGGAACTGCCCTTGGACTAACAAAGGAGCAAAGAGACTAAGTACCTTATCCACACTTCTGGTTGAAGCTGCAGTCTACCCAAGGAGGGAAGGCCAGTTCATCTTCCATGGGTTTCACACACTCCCCACTGGTCACTGCATGTCACCAGACAAGGAACCCTTGAATTGTGCCCACAGCACAGACCCTCCAACCTGGGCTGGTTGCGCTGAGCGATTGTCAACCTGAATTTCTCTGGGGTGAAGCACCCAGGAGACAAGCAAAAGACCCTTGGCCTCAACCACTACTAAGGTCTTCTCCTTTGCTGTCTCCAAGCTGGGGAAGGAGCATAAACACTGCGATTATCCCAGGGCTGCAGTGGACAGCCCAGGCATGCCAAGCCATGATCTAGGCCCAAGACTCAAAGGAGAGAGAAATCCACACTTCCAGAGCATTGAGAGGGAACACAGCTGTAACTGGGAGAAAACATAGGGGAGCCACACAAATGAGCAAGAGTCTACCAACGTACCCAATATACCTAAGTACCACCTACTAAATAACACCCCAAGGCTTCAACACCAAAAATACCTCACTAACATACCTCCCCTCTGCAACCAGACAAGAAGTCAGCTTCAAATAAAGATCCTGCACAAAGCCTTGACCCGCTGAAAACATCCAAAAAAGAAACCTATTGACTGTACTTAATCTATACTACAGTTGAACACCACACACAGAGATGAGAAAGAACAAATGCCAGAACTCTGTTAATTCAAATGGACAGGTGTCATATGTCCTTGAAATGATTGCACCAGTTCTCTAACAAAAGTTCTTAACTAGGCTGAACTAATTGAAATGACAGAAAGAGAATTCAGAATATAGATAGAAACAAAGAACATAGATCTTCAGATGGATGGCAAAAACCAATTCAAGGAAAATAAGAAGCAAAATAAAGTGATACAGAAGATGAAGAATGGGATAGTTCAGTATAAAAAAGAACCTAATGGATCTAACAGAACTGAATAACACAAGAATTTCAAAATGCAATCACAAATATTGGTACCAATACTACTGAAACTATTCCAAAAGATATAAAAAGAGGGAATCCTAACTAAATTATTCTATGAAGCTAGTATTACCGTAAAACCAAAACCAGGTATAGACATAACAAAAAGCAAAGTACAGACTAATATCCTCGATGAATATAGATGGACATACGCTCAACAAAATACTACGTAACCAAATCCAACAGCGTATCAAAAAGATAATACACCGTAATCAAGAGAGTTTCATATCAGAGGTGCAGGGTTGGTTTAACATATACAAGTCAATAACTGTGATATACCATGTAAACAGAAGTAAAAACAAAAACCATATAATCATTTCAATAGATTCAGAGAAAGTATTTGACAAAATCCAGCATCCCTTTATAATTGGAACTTCCAGGAAAATCAGCATAGAAGGGACATACCTTCTGGCAATGAAAGCATCTATGACAAACAACATTATACTGAATGGGGAAAAGTTGAAAGCATTTCTTCTGAGAACTGAAACAAGACAAGGATGCCCACTTCCACCACTTCTATTCAACATAGTACTGGAAGTCCTAGCCAGAGCAATGAGATAAGGAAAAGAAATAAAGGCATCCAAATCAGTAAAGAGGAAGTCAAATAGTTACTGTTTGCTGATGCTATAGTCATATATCTAGAAAATCCTAAAGACTCATCCAAAAAGCTCCTAGATCTGATAAATGAATTTAATAGTTTCAGGATACAAAAATCAATATGCACAGGTCAGTAGCATTGCTATACACCAACAGCAACCAAGCTGTTTACACCAGCTGCAGAAATAAAATAAAATACTTAGGAATATACCAAACCAAGGATGCGAAAGAACTCCACAAGTAAAACTACAAAACACTGCTGAAAGTAATCATAGATGACACAAATGGAAACACCTCCCATGCTCATGATGGGTAAAATCAATATTGTAAAAACGACTATACTGCCAAAAGCAATCAAATAAATTCAGTTCAATTCCCATCAAAATATCACCATCATTCTTCACGGAACTAGAAAAAGCAATTCATATGGAATTAAAAATGCCTCAGCATAGCCATAGCAAGAGTAAGCAAAAAGAATAAAAATGGAGGCATCACATTACCTGACTTCAATCTATACTTACAAAGCTATAGTTACCAAAACAGCATGGTACTGGTATGAAAACAGGTATGTAGACCAATGGAACAGAATAGAGAACCCAGAGATAAAGCCAAATACTTACAGCCACCTGATCTTTGACAAAGCACACAAAAATATAAACTTGGAGAAGACACACAATTCAACAAATGTTGCTGGAATAATTGGCAAGCCACATGTAGCAGATTGAAACTGAATCCTCATCTCTCACCTTATACAAAAATCAAGATGGATCAAATACTTAAAGAACTGAAGCCATAAAAATTCTAGCAGGCAACATCCAAAAAAACTCTTCTAGACATCGGATTATGCAGAGTTTATGACCAGGAAACCCAAAACAAATGCAACAAAAATAAAGATAGATAGATGGGACTTAATTAAACTAAAAAGGTTCTGCACAGCAACAGAAATAATCAGCAGTATAAACATACAACCCACAGAGTGGGAGAAAATCTTTGCAAACTATACATCTGACCAAGGACTAGTATCCAGAATCTACAAGAAACTCAATCAAATCAGCAAGAAAAAAATAATCTCATTAAGAGAACATGAGTAGGCAATTCTCAAAAGAAGATATGCAAATAGTCAAGAAACATATAAAAATTCTCAATGTCAGTAATTTTCAGGGAAATGCAAATCAAAACCACAATACAATACCACCTTACTCCTACAAGAGTGGCCATAATAATAATAATAATAATAATAATAATAATAATAATAAATGGATGTTGGTGTGAATGTGGTGAAAAGGAAACACTTTTACACTGCTAGTGGGAATGGACACTAGTACAACCACTATGGAAAACAGTGTGGAGATTCATTAAAGAACTAAATGTGGAGCTACCATTTGATCCAACAATCCCACTACTGGATATCTACCCAGAGCAAAAGAAGTCATTATATGAAAAAGACACTTGCACATGCATGTTTATAGCAACACAATTCACAAAAGTAAAAATATGGAACCAGCCTAAATTCCCATCAACCAATGAGTGGATAAAGAAAATGTGGTATGTACATGTACCATGAAAGGCTACTCAGTCATAAAAAAAGAATGAAATAATGGCATTCACAGTAACCTGGATTGAGTTGGAAACCATTGTTCTGAGTGAAGTAACTCAGGAATGGAAAAACAAACACCATTAATTATCACTTCTAAGTGGGAGTTAAGATAGGATACAAAGGCATAAGAATGATATAAAGGAATGTGGGGACTTTATGGGAGGGGTGAAAGAGAAGTGAAGGATAAAAGCCTACACATTGGGTTCAATGTACCCTGCTCAGGTGCACCAAAATCTCAAAATCACCACTAAAGAACTTATCCATGTAACCAAGCACCACCTTTCCGCCCCAAAACTACTGAAATAATAATAATTAGAAGAAAAGAAAAACAATTGCAAAAAAAAAAAAAAACACACAAAGCACAAACACATAAAAACTTACTGCCTTAACTTTGTCCACCTACTTTATATCTTTTTCTATTTCAATTTCTATTTACATTGCTTCTATTCATATTTATATTTACATTCATATTTATATTTTATTGTCTATGTCTTGAAAAGTTTTTGTAGGTATTGTTTTTATTTAGTCTTTTTATTTAGGATAAGAGTAGTTTACACCTCCCATTTACATTGTTATAATATTGTTTGTTTTTCTGGGTGCTTACTATTACCAGCCTGTCTTTTACCTTCAGGTGTTTACCGATTGCTCATTAACATCCTTTTCTTTCTGATTGAAGTATTTCCTTTAGCATTTCTTGTAGGACGGGTCTGGTGATGAAATCTCTCATTTTTTTTTTTTTTTTATTTCTCTAAGAATGTCTTTATTTATCCTTTATGTTTGAAAGATATTTCACCAGATATGCTGTTCTAGGGTAAAAATGTTTTTCCTTCAGCACTTCAAATATGTCATGCAACTCTCTCCTGGCTTGTAAAGTTTCTACTGAAAAGTCTGTTGCCAGATGTATTGGAGCTCTATTGTATGATATTGGTTTCTTTTCTCTTTCTGCTTTTAGAATCTTTTCTTTGTCTTTAAATTTTGGGAGTTTGATTATTAAATGCCTTGAGACAGCCTTCTTTGGGTTAAATCTGCTTGGTGTTCTGTAACTTTCTTGTACTTGGATATTGATACCTTTCTGTAGGTCTGGGAAGTTCTTTGTTATTATCCCTTTGAATGAAATGTCTATTCCTATTTCTTTCTCTACCTCCTTATTAGGGCCAATAACTTTTAGATTTGTCCTTTTGGGGATATTTTCTACATCCTGTAGGTGTGCTTCCTTGTTTTTGTTTGTTTGTTTTCTCTGATTGTGTAGATTTAAATAGCCTGTCTTCAAGATCACTAATTCTTTTTGGCTGCTTGATCAATTATGCTGTTAAGACTCCAATGCATTCTTTAGCAGGTCAATTGCATTTTTTAGCTCAAGAATTTCTGCTTGAGTCTTTTAAATTATTTTGATCTCTTTGTTAAACCTATCTGATAGAAATCTAAATTCCTTCTACATGTCATCTTAAATTTCTTTGCGTTTTTCCATGTGCTATTTTAAATTCTCATCTGAAAGGTCACATGTATGTGTTTATCCAGGACTGTTCCCTGGTGCCTTATTTAGTTTATTTGGTGAGGTCATATTTTCCTGAATGACGTTTTTGCTAGTAGATATTCCTTAGTGTATGGGCATTGAAGAGTTAATTATTTATTGTAGTCGTCACTGTCTGGGCTTGTTTCTACTGAGGTATTTATTATAATATTCACTGTTTGGAGTTCTTTGCATCTGTCCTTGAGAAGGCTTTTCAGATATTTGGAAAGTCTTGGGCATTGTGACCTAAGCTGTTTCTGCTTTAGGGGGCATCCCAACGCCAGTAAGCACTGTTATTCTTTCCGGTCTTGAATAAGATCTGGGAGAATTATCTGAGTTAGCAGCAAGAGACTTTCATTCTTTTCCCTTTCTCCCAAATGAATGAGCCAAGTAAAGCTGGGGTGGAGTGGCCCAAGCACCCCTGTGGCTACCACGATTATGATTGCTTATGATTGCGTGTTCCCTCAGACTTGAATCCACCATAGCACTGGGTCTTGCCCAAGGCCTAGTGTAATCAATCCCTGGCTACTGCCTTTGTTTGCTTAAAGCCCTGGGGCTCTATGATAAGTACGTATCAAAAGCAGCCAGGCCTATGCCCTTCCCTTTGGAATGCAAAGTTTCCTCTCTGGGCAGGTCCAGAGATGCTGTCCCAGAGCCAGGGACTAGAGTCAAAAGTCTGCCTGAGAAGTCTACTTGGTGTTCTTTTGTATTGTGACTGGGCTGGCACTCAAACCATAAATCCTTCCCAGTCTTTCCTCCCCTTTCCAATGGCAGAGGAGCCTCACCTCATGGTCCCTGCCACCACAGATCACAGGGAATATTTCCAGAATACTGTGGATATTATTTTAAGGTCCAAGGGCTCTTCAGTGGGGGCCTGGCCTGGGACTCACCCTTCAGAGCTATGAGCTACCTTCTGGCCCAGGGTAGGTCCAGAAATATCATCTGATATGGTTTGGCTGTGTGTCCACCCAATTTCATATTGAATTGTAGCTTCCATAATTCCCACATGTTGTGGGAGGGACCTGGTGGGATGTAATTGAATCACCGGGACAGTTTTCCCCATTTTGTTCTCGTGGTGGTGAATAAATCTCATCACACCCGATGATTTTACAAGGGGTTTCTCCCTTCACTTGGTTCTCATTCTCTCTTGTCTGCCACCACATAAGATGTGGCTTTCACCTTCTGCCATGATTGTGAAGCACCCCCCAACCACGTGGAACTATGAGTTCATTAAATCTATTTTTCTTTATAAATTACCCAGCCTCATGTATGTCTTTATTCACAGTGTGGGAAGAGACAAATACAGTAAATTGGTACAAGGCAGTGGGGTGGTGCCATAAAGATACCTGAAAATGTGGAATTGACTTTGGAACTGGATAACAGGCAAAGGTTTGAACAGTTTGGAGGGCTCAGAAGAAGACAGGACAATGTGGGAAAGTTTGGAACTTCCTAGAGGCTGTTGAATGGCTTTCACCAAAATGCTGATAATTATGTGGACAACGAAATCCAGACTGATGCAGTCTCAGAAAAAGATGAGGAACTTGTTGGCAACTGGAGTAAAGATGACTCTTGCTATGTTTTAGCAAAGAGACTGGCTGCATTTTACCCCTGCCCTGGAGATTTGGGGAACTTTGAACTTGAGGGAGATAATTTAGGGTGTCTGGTGGAAGAAATTTCTAAGCAGCAAAACATTCAAGAGTTGACTTGCATGCTGTTAAATGCATTTAGTTTTAAAAGGGAAACAGAGCATAAAAGTTCAGAAAATTTGCAGCCTGACCATGTAATAGGAAAAAGAAAAAGAAAAATTCTTTTGAGGAGAAATTCAAGCCATCTGCAGAAATCTGCATAAGTAATGAGGAGCCAAATGTTAATTGCCAAGACAGTGGGGAAAATGTCTCCAGGGCATTTCAGAGACCTTTGTGGCAGCCCCTCCCATCACAGACCCATAGGCCTAATAGGAAAAATATGGTTTACTATGCTAGGTCCAGGGCCTTGCTGCTTTGTGCAGTCTCTGAGCTTGGTCCCTTGTGCTCCAGCCGTGGCTAAAAGGGGCCAACGTACAACTCAAGTCATTGCTTCAGAGGGTGCAAGCTCCAAGCCTTGGTGGCTTACCCATAGTGTTGGGCCTACGGGTATACAGAAATCAAGAAACAAGGTTTGGAGGCCTCTGCCTAGATTTCAGAGGATGTATGGAAATGCCTGGATGTCCAGACCACAGGTATGCTGCAGGGGTGGAGCCCTCATGGAGAACCTCTGCTAGGGCAGTGTACAAGGGAAATGTGGGGTTGAAGCCCCAACAGAGTTCCCACTGGAGCACTGCCTAGTGAAGCTGTAAGAAAAGGGCCACCATCCTCCATACTCCATAATGGTAGATCCACTGGCAGCTTGCACTGTCCACCTGGAAAAGCCGTAGACACTCAATGCTAGCCCATGAAAGCAGCCAAGAGGAGGGCTATACCCTGTAAAGCCACAGAGGTGGAGCTGCCCAATGCCAGGGGTGTCCACCTCTTATATCAGCAGGACCTGGAGGTGATCGATGGTGTCAAAGGAAATCATTTTGGAACCTTAAGATTTGACTGCCCCGCTGAATTTCAGACTTGCATGGGGCCAGTATTCCCTTAGTTTTTGCCATTTTCTCTCATTTGGAAAGGCTGTATTTACTCAATGCCTGCACCCCCATGTATCCAGGAAGAAATTAACTTGCTTTTGATTTTACAGGCTTATAGGCGCAAGGAACTTGCCTTGTCTCAGATGAGACTTTGGCCTGTGGACTTTTGAATTAATGCTGAAATGAGTTAAGACTTTGGGGGAGTATTGGGAAGGTATGATTGGTTTTGAAACATGAAGACATGAGTTTTGGGAGGGGTCAGGGGTGGAATTATATGGTCTTGTGGTGCGGGAAGTCAGGGACCCCGAACGGAGGGACTGGCTAGAGTCACGGCAGAGGAATATAAATTGTGAAGATTTCATGGACATTTATCAGTTCCCAAATAATACTTTTATAATTTCTTATGCCTGTCATGACTTTAATATCTTAATCCTGTTATCTTCATAAGCTGAGTACGTACATCACCTCAGGACCACTGCGATAATTGTGTTAACTGTACAAATTGATTGTAAAACTTGTGTGTTTAAACAATATGAAATCAGTGCCCCTTGAAAAGAACAGAATAACAGCAATTCTTAGGGAACAAGGGAAGACAACCATAAGGTCTGACTGCCTGTGGGTTCAGGCAAAAAGAGCCATATTTTTCTTCTTGCGGAGAGCCTATAAATGGACGTGCAAGTAGGAGAGATATGGCTAAATTCTTTTCCTATCAAGGAATATTAATATTAATACCCTGGGAAAGGAATGCATTCCTGGAGGGGAGTCTATAAATGGCCACTCTGGGGGTGTCTGTCTTATGTGGTTGAGATAAGGACTGAGATACGCCCTGGTCTCCTGCAGTACCCTCAGGCTTGCTAGGGTGGGGGAAAAACTCCACCCTGGTAAATTTGTGGTCAGACCGGTTCTCTGCTCTCAAACCCTGTTTTCTGTTGTTTAAGATGTTTATCAAGACAATATGTGCACCGCTGAACATAGACCCTTATCAGTAATTCTGCTTTTACCCTTTGCCTTGTGATCTTTGTTGGACCCTTATCAGTAGTTCTCCTTTTTGCCCTTTGAAGCATGTGATCTATTCCCTGTTCTTACACCCCATCCCCTTTTGAAACCCTTAATAAACAACTTGCTGGTTTGAGGCTCAGGTGGGCATCACGGTCCTACCAATATGTGATGTCACCCCCAGTGGCCCAGCTGTAAAATTCCTCTCTTTGTACTCTTTTTCTTTATTTCTCAGCCAGCCAATACTTACGGAAAACAGAAAGAACCTACGTTGAAATATTGGGGGTGGGTTCCCCCGATAGTCTGGCTGTGTCCCCATCCAAATCTCATCTTGAATTGTAACTCCCATAATTCCCAGGTGTTGTGGGAGGGACTTGGTGAGAGATAATTGACTAATGGGGGCGGTCTCCTCCATACTGGTCTCGCGGTAGTGAATATATCTCATGAGATCTGATGATTTTATAAAGGGTTTCCCTTTTGACTTGGCTCTCATTCTCTCTTGTCTGCCGTCATGTAAGCTGTGCCTTTTGTTTTCTACCATGATTGTGAAACCTCTCCTGTCACATGGAACTGAGTCTATTAATCCTCTTTTCCTTTATAAATTAACCAGTATTGGGTATATCTTTATTAGCAGCCTGAGAACAGACTAATACATCTTTCACATGTCATGTCCTCGAATTACAGAACCCAAGGGCCCACTTGTACTCTAACCTCCTGATATGGTTTGCCTGTGTCCCCACCCAAATCTCATCTTGAATTCCCACATGTTCTGGGAGGGACCCAGTGGGAGGTAATTGAATCATGGGGGTAAGTTTTTCCTGTGCCTTTCTGGTGATGTTGAATAAGCCTCATGAGATTTGATGGTTTTATAAAGAGGAGTTCCCATGCACAAGCTCTCTCTCTGTCTGACACCATCCATGTAAGACATGACTTGTTCCTCCTTGCCTTCTGCCATGATTGTGAGACCTCCCTAACCGTGTGGAACTGTAAGTCCATTAAACATCTCTCTTTTTTTGTAAATTGCCCAGTCTCTGGTAGGTCTTCATCAGCAGTGTAAAAATGGACTAATCCAGCTCCTTTGGTCATACTGGTACTTAAGGTGAAAGACAAAGTCCCCTTCACTTTCCTCGCTGCTCTTCTTAAGAAGAAGGACTTTGACCCCATAACCACCAGAGCTGGTAATGTGCTGTGTCTCTTCTGAAGCCAGCATGTCTCAGAGGCTCACACAAGTCCTTCAACAGAGTACTTGGGTATTGCTGCCTTTTATCTGGGGCCCAAGGGCTCTCCAGTTAGCAGGTGATGAATGCTGACAGGACTGGTTCTTCCCTCCAAGGCAGCAGGTTTCCTTCTGGCCCAGAGTGTGTCTAGAAATGTCATCCAGGAGCTAGGTCCTGGAATGGGGGCTTCAGGACTCTGACCAGTGCCTTATCTTGCTGTGGCTTAGCTGGTATCCAAGATGGAACAAAAAGTCCTCCCCACTCTTCCCTCTCCTCTCCTCAAGTGGAAGGGATGATCCTTTTCTTGTAGCCAGGAGGTATGCAGTTTGGGGTTTGAGGAGGGATAGTACCAGCATTCCCTTAGCCACCCCAGCTGGTGTCTCAGTAGGTCACGTGCTCTTCCAGTCCACTATCTCTGGCCTGGTTCAGCGCTAAGACTCCTCTAGAGTTGCAGTTCTTATTGCCTAGACTGCCTTGCACGTTTACTTGGAGACACAGAGCACTGTAGCCTTCAGTGACAAGGTTTGTGGGAGCTCAAGTTCAGAATGCTGGGATTAGCATCTCCCCTCTGGCTAGGACTGGTTTAAATGCTCTCTCAGTGGGCAGGCATTAGCTGAGTTTGGTCCAGTTTTTACTTTCTACTCTAACAGAGCAGCACTGAGTTCAATGCCTCACAATTGTTGTGCTCTCTCCCTGCCCCAGTGCCCAACATGTGCTCTGCACTACACTGCCATTCCTGGGGGTAGGGAGGAGTGGCATTGGATATTCATGACTGTTTTCCCTACCTTCTCGGTGCTGCTTTCAGTGACACAAAGTTAACACCACGTACTATGAGAGCTCACCTTATTTTTAGCTTTTGTAAAGGTGGTTATTTTTGTGTGTAGATAATTGTTAAAGTGCTGTTCTTGTTCGGAGGATGATTGGTGGTGCCTTCTATTCTGCCACATTGCTCTGCCTCTTTCCTAGGCAAGGACTTTAAATCAACTATCTTAAATATGTTCAAGTAGCTAAAGGAAACCAGGAAAACAATGCATGAGCAAAATGAGAATACCAAGAGTTAGATATTATTTTTTAAAAAGCAACCAAATTGACATTCTAGTGCCACAATCTGTAATAACTGAAATGAAAAATTCGCTAGAGAAGTTCAACAGCATATTTGAGCATGTATAATAAAGAATCAGTGCACTAGAAGATTGAGCATTTGAAATTACCACATTTGAAAAGCAGAAATAAAAGAATGAAGAAAAGCTAACAAAATCTAAAGAACTTGTGTAACACTATCAAGTAAACCATAATACCCATTACTGTAGTCCTGAAAGGAGAAAAGAGAAACGGAGGCAGAAAGAAATATTGAAAGCATAATGGCAACTTCTTAAATTGGTGAATTACATGCATCTACACATCCAAAAACCCCAATGAACCCCAGGTATGATAAAAATAAAAAACTTTTATACAGAAATACATTATAATAAAAGTGTCAAAACCCAAGGTCAACGATAAAATCTTGAAAGTCACCAGAGAGAGGAACCTTGTCATGTACAGTGGATCATCAATACAATTGAGAGCAAATGTTTCAGCAGAAACCATGGTGGCCACAACGCAGTAGGATAACTGGTTGGAAATACCTGAAGAAAATTAACAAATAAAAATAATAATAACAACAATTAAAAATACCTTTCAAATGAAAATTTTATAGCAGGCAACACTCCTTTAAAAATAATAAAGTTAAGACACTGACAGATAATCAAAAGCTGAGAGAATCTGGTACCAGTAGACCTGCCCTACAAGAAATGGTAAAGATAATCCTTCAGGTTGAAGTAAAAGGGCAGTAGGCAATAACTTGATGTTGTATAAATAAATAGAGATATCTGAAAAAAAGTAACTACACGAGTAAATATAAAAACTATTATTATTAAATTTCTGGTTGGTTATCCCATTTTTTATTGTTGACATGATTTCAAAGAAAATACATAAAAATAAGTACAAATCTATGTGATCGGACATAAAACATATAAAGATGTAGTTTGTGACCGTAACAACACAATAGAGGAAGTGTGGAGCTATCCAGCAGCGTATTTGTTGCATGCTATTCAATTTCTGCCTCCTCGAGTCAGTGAAACTGCCAGGCTCCTTTTGGGATGATCTTTCCAGTTCCATGGCCTGACACACTCCTCCTGGCCATAAGGTGGGATGTTAGTAGGGCTTACCTTCATTTTCCTTTCCTAATGTACCACAGATTTTTACTACATTTTATCCAATACCTGAAAATAATGGCTTTATGTATTTCATCCCATTTTATAATTTTTAATAGTGCATGGCTGTTCTACCGCAGTGTGTATAGCAACAGTATTTTTTTCTTTTTTAACATATATATGTGTGTGTTTGTATGTATATATGTATACATATTTGAAATGAACCAGAAAATTTAGTAATAGCTTAGAAAATATGAGGTCTTTTGACCCTTTGCTTTTTAAATTTATCTATTTTTAACATACTATTAATATAACTACCTCACATAATGTTCAGTTTGAAATAAGTAGCCAGTGCTGCATTTTTGAAATTTCTAGAAGACATTTAGAAAAATGACTTTTAAAATCATTTTTGATAATTCAAATTCTATTTTGGAATCTAATTTGATGTTCATCTAATTTGATGAACAATTGACGACCATTCTATTCCCAAGTCTAAACCTGTCCCTCAATTTTTGAATTTTTGCTACTTTTTTCTTCATTTTAAGAAACAACTTCCACAAACCTTCTTGAGGTTGTGGCGTCTGTAAACATGAAAGACTTAATTAAAATTCAATTGTAACTTTTGCCAGTTTGCATTTTTCCTTAACTTTTATGCAGTTTGAATCATACTGTGCCTACATATATAAAAAATCCATATTATGAGAAAACACACATTTGTTGTGGAGATTACTTTTTCAAAAGGCAGTTTCTAGCAGCTGCAGGCACTCACCCTTTTTGTATCATTCACACAGTCATTTTGCTCTCATCAGAAATACAAAGCTTGACTAGAAAAAAATTAGTCTGGTTATTCTATAAGCCTATCAGAAATTACGCATGTAAAGGAATGTTTCCCTTAAAAGGAGGTGCTAACTGTAAAGTCAATTATTTTTACAATTTTAAAAAGATTTTTCTTAAAAGACAATTATATACCTAACAAAAGTCAATCCATATTATTGTTTCATCCAATATATTTTAACCGAGTTCTTACCAGGTGCCTCGTACTATGCTAAACACTGGGGGTGTCATAGAACGTAGATCACAATCAGTTCTTGCTTTCACAGGATTTAGTTCAGAGAATAGTAGGGATAATCAGATGGATAAATAATAAAGAAGCCAACCTGACAAGTGATTCAATGTAAGAAACTCTGGAAGCCAGTGAAAGAAACACAGAGGAGAAAAATACCAACGCTAATTTGGGGAATCGGGTAAGGCTTCCTATAGAAAGGGGGCCGCTGATCTGAGATCAGAAGCATGAGATGTTAGAAGTCAAATAATATTATATACAGAAAGTGAAAATGTTTCAGCCAAAGAAGGTAGCATATTAAATGTATTGGAAGTGTAGAGAACCAAAATGTGTTTGGGGGAAATGCAAATGTCACTCTGTAAAAGAGGTATGAATACTGTGATTGAAAAATGATGGGGAATCAAGCTGAAAAATGTCAAGGCCCAAATCATGAATGATTCTTTATAGTACATGAAGGAGTTTAGGCTTTTTATATAGGCAATGAGGATCACTGTGTGATTTTCAGGAGGGAAGTGATTTGTTCTGAACTGTATCATAATTCAAAAATGATGACAGGTGAATAGGAAAATGCATTAAGAGTGGAGATAATGGAACAGAGGCAAGAGGCATTAAATTGAAATAATTGATTTTTAAAAATTCCTACTGGGTGTGGAAAGTAAGAAAGAGGGAGTAGCTATAATGACATCCGGGTTATTCACTTGGATTACCAGATACATAGTCTTGTCTTTCACCAATTTTTAGCACAGGAAGAGAGCCAATTTCATGTGAAAGAGATTATGGCTTGAGCTTAGCCATTTTACGATGTTTATGGGATAACCAAATGGAGATGTGCCTTAAGTTTTCAGGAGTCTTGAGGTTAGTATAGGAGCTGGACTGTGCACGGATGTTTGAGGTAGGTCACAACGCGTTTGTTAATCAAAGTCATAGGAAGTGTGGTATTATTTTGGGAATATGTAGAATACAAGTTGCGAGGACAAGAACTGAATCCTAAAACAATTACAAAATTTAAAGTATATGAAGATTTTTAAAAAGGTCTCATTTATTTATTGCCTTGGTCTCGTTCATTTGCCTTCTTTACTTCCCATAGACAGCCAATGTCATGATTTGTCCACATATCCTTTCATTGCACTGTATTTTCCAGTTTTTCCAATTTACAAAAATTGTTTGAAATTTATTGTTCTGAAACTTTCCTTTTTGCACATGGTGGTTTCACTATTTATTTTTGTTAACACATGCAGACATAGTTTATTTACTTTTATTGTACAAATACATGACTATTTAACTAACCACTCTTTATCATGGTTTCCAGTTTTTCACTCCCAAGATTTAAGACTAAATGTCTTTGTGCCATTTCTTTTTGTATATATGCAAGGCTTTGGTTTCTGGGGAACACAATTAGAAATAGATTTCTTGAGTCATGAGGTGTATGTATTTTAAATGTTACTTGCTATTGAATTTTTTTCTAAATACTCTGTGCCAATTTATTTACACTCATACCAGTTACCATTTTCTAAATACCTTTAAAAAATTGTTTAAGTCCAACTTTAATATTGGCAAATCTAATGAGAGTGAAATTTCTCATTTTAATTTTTAGTTAACATTTACTTAATTGTTATAAGATTGATGATCTTTTATACATTCAATGATATTTATTTAATTTCTATTTAACTGTTTCATCAATTCACCTTGTTTGTCCTTTGTATATTTTAAATACTAATTGTTTTGTTATGCATTTATTGCAAATACCTTCTCCCAGCCTGTGGTAATCTTTAACATTTTTATGGTATACTTCTGGGTGAGGCGGAGGGTTAGACTTGTTATGAGAACTTCTTTTGTATTCCAAGGTCAACATATATGTTATATATTTTTATTTAATTGCTTAAACTCTTTTTGTCTTATGTAGTTCTGTGATCACTCTATAATATATTATTCACATGTGAAGTGATAAAATTTTATTTTATTTTTTCATGTAGATAATCTATTGTCTTTATACCAAATTCACAAATTTGTCTGGATGTGATTCTGGGCTCTTACTGCTCTATTTATTTATGTCACTATCTTTGTATCAGTTCTACAGTGTCTTAATTGTTGTAGTTGGATGACAATTCTGTATGTATGGTGTAGAAAACCTCTCCTCTTTGTTGCTCCCCATCTCAGAAATTTGTGAGATGGCCTTTATATTATGAGTGACATCATGGTTTTCTGAAGAAATGCAATACGGTTCATACCTAGAACTGACAAGATATTGCAAAAGTATTTCATAAGTTAAAACAAAATAAGCTTTTCAAGAGATAAAATAGAATTTTACAGAACAGCAAGCTTTGTTCACATGAAGTTGATCATGGCAGTCAATACCAACAAAATGCTTACTATGTGTCAGGTCATTTGATGAGAGCCTTGAAGATACTATCTCTTCTAACCTTCACAATAACACTATTTGATACTAATCTCCCGTTTTACAGATTTTTTGAGTCAACTCTAGTCTCCTGCAGCCAGTGGTGGAACAGCTTAGCTACTACATTCACAGCCTGTAAAGTTATTGAGCACATGTTACTCTGTTGAGCAAATGGTGTGCTGCCTGGCTTCCAAAAT
The DNA here is from genome assembly GCF_002776525.5 of Piliocolobus tephrosceles. NCBI lineage: Eukaryota > Metazoa > Chordata > Mammalia > Primates > Cercopithecidae > Piliocolobus > Piliocolobus tephrosceles. Next base: position 12,331,210 of record NC_045445.1, on the reverse strand, counting down.
TTCAGCACTATTACTCTGGGAGTCTTTATATTCACTTTTTGAAAACCTTACTCTTCTGGCCTTCCTGGGGCTGACCGCTTTGCCTCAAAGCATGTAATTTGTCACAGAAAACCAGAATTGCAAAACTACTGCAAGAAGTCTAGCACAGTAAAACAAGTGCAGAGTCACTCAAGAAGACTACTTTCAAGAATTCTGATTTACTCATTTTGGTGGAGACAAAGTAGGTTATTGCACTGTAGGCAAACCACACAAATCTCTAATGTCGATCAAATGTCATTACCAGATGTATGTAAACATGACACATAGTATACCATACTTTCCCTTCCTATGCAATGGTTTTGACCAAAAGCATTTAGAGCATACTGCATAGTTTCTGTGGAATTTTGGTCTGATTGTATTTTTCTCTGAAAAGATAGTCAGGCTAATTTTACAAATTAGTCTGACTTTATTTTCATGTCTGAGAAATAAATACACATACATTATTCATCTCAAAATAGTATATTTCAAGATCTGCTTATTTGTTAATGCTTCTGAGAAATAGTGCTCTAACAAAGCTATTAGAACAATGGTTTTATCAGTCTATTTTTTTAATAAAAACAGAAGTGGCCAAGAGACAGAAAAAAAGAGGTGGAGAGAGGTTGCAGTGTTTCTTAAGAAACATCAACAATAGATCACTTTAGATTTATGGACCCAATTCCCAGAGACCTGTAACTAGATAAAGTTAGACTTATCGTCTGCTTCAAACTTCTGCATGGTCTTCTCGGGAGCTGAAATGGTATGTGAAAAATTGGTTCAAGAGAAATATAGCTGCAAACCATCTTACTCAGAATATACCTATCGAAGTAGCTTTATTTTGTAGAAAGAAGTGAGGTGTATAATAGGACTTATATCAAGAAGAAATTGAGTGTAGGAATTTTTATTTTATTTTATTTTTTTTGGTGTCTAACTTTTATAGTTCAGAATTTCTCTTGAGTCCTAGAATGTTATTACATTTCCAAAAAACAAAAAACAAAAAACCATTCTTTCTGAGATGTCTGTATATTTCTCTGATGTCATGATTTAATATAGTGTTAGCTCTCAGAAGTTTGTTTTTTTTTTTCTTTTATTATACTTTAAGTTCTAGGGTACATGTGCATAACGTGCAGGTTTGTTACATATGTATACATGTGCCATGTTGGTGTGCTGCACCCATCAACTCGTCAGCACCCATCAATTCATCATTTATATCAGGTATAACTCCCCAATGCAATCCTTCCCCCCTCCCCCCTCCCATGATAGGCCCCATTGTGTGATGTTCCCCTTCCCGAGTCCAAGTGAACTCATTGTTCAGTTTCCACCTATGAGTGAGAACATGCGGTGTTTGGTTTTCTCTTCTTGTGATAGTTTGCTGAGAATGATGGTTTCCAGCTGCATCCATGTCCCTACAAAGGACGCAAACTCATCCTTTTTTATGGCTGCATAGTATTCCATGGTGTAGATGTGCCACATTTTCTTAATCCAGTCTGTCACTGATGGACATTCAGGTTGATTCCAAGTCTTTGCTATTGTGAATAGTGCCGCAATAAACATACGTGTGCATGTGTCTTTGTGGTAGAATAATTTATAATCCTTTGGGTACATACCCAGTAGTGGGATGGCTGGGTCATATGGTACATCTAGTTCTAGATCCTTGAGGAATTGCCATACTGTTTTCCATAATGGTTGAACTAGTTTACAATCCCACCAACAGTGTAAAAGTGTTCCTATTTCTCCACATCCTCTTCAACACCTGTTGTTTCCTGATTTTTTAATGATTGCCATTCTAACTGGTGTGAGATGGTATCTCATTGTGGTTTTGATTTGCATTTCTCTGATGGCGAGTGATGATGAGCATTTTTTCATGTGTCTGTTGGCTGTATGAATGTCTTCTTTTGAGAAATGTCTGTTCATCTCCTTTCCCCACTTTTTGATGGGGTTGTTTGTTTTTTTCTTGTATATTTGTTTGAGTTCTTTGTAGATTCTGGAAATTAGCCCTTTGTCAGATGAGTAGATTGCAAAAATTTTCTCCCATTCTGTAGGTTGCCTGTTCACTCTGATGGTAGTTTCTTTTGCTGTGCAGAAGCTCTTTAGTTTAATGAGATCCCATTTGTCAATTTTGGCTTTTGCTGCCGTTGCTTTTGGTGTTTTAGACATGAAGTCCTTGCCCATGCCTATGTCCTGAATGGTACTACCTAGATTTTCTTCTAGGGTTTTTATGGTATTAGGTCTAACATTTAAGTCTCTAATCCATCTTGAATTAATCTTCGTATAAGGAGTAAGGAAAGGATCCAGTTTCAGCTTTCTACTTATGGCTAGCCAATTTTCCCAGCACCATTTATTAAATAGGGAATCCTTTCCCCATTTCTTGTTTTTGTCAGGTTTGTCAAAGATCAGATGGTTGTAGATGTGTGGCATTATTTCTGAGGGCTCCGTTCTGTTCCATTGGTCTATATCTCTGTTTTGGTACCAGTACCATGCTGTTTTGGTTACTGTAGCCTTGTAGTATAGTTTGAAGTCAGGTAGCGTGACGCCTCCGGCTTTGTCCTTTTGACTTAGGATTGTCTTGGCAATGCGGGCTCTTTTTTGGTTCCATATGAACTTTAAAGCAGTTTTTTCCAATTCGGTGAAGAAACTCATTGGTAGCTTGATGGGGATGGCATTGAATCTATAAATTACCTTGGGCAGTATGGCCATTTTCACAATATTGATTCTGCCTATCCATGAGCATGGTATGTTCTTCCATTTGTTTGTGTCCTCTTTGATTTCACTGAGCAGTGGTTTGTAGTTCTCCTTGAAGAGGTCCTTTACATCCCTTGTAAGTTGGATTCCTAGGTATTTTATTCTCTTTGAAGCAATTGTGAATGGAAGTTCATTCCTGATTTGGCTCTCTGCTTGTCTGTTACTGGTGTATAAGAATGCTTGTGATTTTTGCCCATTAATTTTGTATCCTGAGACTTTGCTGAAGTTGCTTATCAGCTTAAGAAGATTTTGGGCTGAGACAATGGGATTTTCTAAATATACAATCATGTCATCTGCAAACAGGGACAATTTGACTTCTTCTTTTCCTAACTGAATACCCTTGATTTCTTTCTCTTGCCTGATTGCCCTAGCCAGAACTTCCAACACTATGTTGAATAGGAGTGGTGAGAGAGGGCATCCCTGTCTTGTGCCAGTTTTCAAAGGGAATTTTTCCAGTTTTTGCCCATTCAGTATGATATTAGCTGTGGGTTTGTCATAAATAGCTCTTATTATTTTGAGGTACATTCCATCAATACCGAATTTATTGAGCGTTTTTAGCATGAAGGGCTGTTGAATTTTGTCAAAAGCCTTTTCTGCATCTATTGAGATAATCATGTGGTTCTTGTCTTTGGTTCTGTTTATATGCTGGATTACGTTTATTGATTTGCGAATGTTGAACCAGCCTTGCATCCCAGGGATGAAGCCCACTTGATCATGGTGGATAAGCTTTTTGATGTGCTGCTGAATCCGGTTTGCCAGTATTTTATTGAGGATTTTTGCATCGATGTTCATCAGGGAGATTGGTCTAAAATTCTCTTTTTTTGTTGTGTCTCTGCCAGGCTTTGGTATCAGGATGATGTTGGCCTCATAAAATGAGTCAGGGAGGATTCCCTCTTTTTCTATTGATTGGAATAGTTTCAGAAGGAATGGTACCAGCTCCTCCTTGTACCTCTGGTAGAATTCAGCTGTGAATCCATCTGGTCCTGGGCTTTTTTTGGTGGGTAGGCTATTAATTGTTGCCTCAATTTCAGAGCCTGCTATTGGTCTATTCAGGGATTCAACTTCTTCCTGGTTTAGTCTTGGGAGAGTGTAAGTGTCCAGGAAATTATCCATTTCTTCTAGATTTTCTAGTTGATTTGCATAGAGGTGTTTATAGTATTCTCTGATGGTAGTTTGTATTTCTGTGGGGTCGGTGGTGGTATCCCCTTTATCATTTTTTATTGCGTCTATTTGATTCCTCTCTCTTTTCTTCTTTATTAATCTTGCTAGCGGTCTGTCAATTTTGTTGATCTTTTCAAAAAACCAACTCCTGGATTCATTGATTTTTTGGAGGGTTTTTTGTGTCTCTATCTCCTTCAGTTCTGCTCTGATCTTAGTTATTTCTTGCCTTCTGCTAGCTTTTGAATGTGTTTGCTCTTGCCTCTCTAGTTCTTTTAATTGTGATGTTAGAGTGTCAATTTTAGATCTTTCCTGCTTTCTCTTGTGGGCACTTAGTGCTATCAATTTCCCTCTACACACTGCTTTAAATGTGTCCCAGAGATTCTGGTATGTTGTATCTTTGTTCTCATTGGATTCAAAGAACATCTTTATTTCTGCTTTCATTTCGTTATGTACCCAGTAGTCATTCAGGAGCAGGTTGTTCAGTTTCCATGTAGTTGAGCGGTTTTGATTGAGTTTCTTAGTCCTGAGTTCTAGTTTGATTGCACTGTGGTCAGAGAGACAGTTTGTTATAATTTCTGTTCTTTTACATTTGCTGAGGAGTGCTTTACTTCCAATTATGTGGTCAATTTTGGAATAAGTGTGATGTGGTGCTGAGAAGAATGTATATTCTGTTGACTTGGGGTGGAGAGTTCTATAGATGTCTATTAGGTCCGCTTGGTGCAGAGATGAGTTCAATTCCTGGATATCCTTGTTAACTTTCTGTCTCGTTGATCTGTCTAATGTTGACAGTGGAGTGTTGAAGTCTCCCATTATTATTGTATGGGAGTCTAAGTCTCTTTGTAAGTCTCTAAGGACTTGCTTTATGAATCTGGGTGCTCCTGTATTGGGTGCATATATATTTAGGATAGTTAGCTCTTCCTGTTGAATTGATCCCTTTACCATTATGTAGTGGCCTTCTTTGTCTCTTTTGATCTTTGATGGTTTAATGTCTGTTTTATCAGAGACTAGGATTGCAACCCCTGCTTTTTTTTGTTCTCCATTTGCTTGGTAGATCTTCCTCCATCCCTTTATTTTGAGCCTATGTATGTCTCTGCATGTGAGATGGGTCTCCTGAATACAGCAGACTGATGGGTCTTGACTTTTTATCCAGTTTGGCAGTCTGTGTCTTTTAATTGGAGCATTTAGTCCATTTACATTTAAGGTTAATATTGTTATGTGTGAACTTGATCCTGCCATTATGATATTAACTGGTTATTTTGCTCATTAGTTGATGCAGTTTCTTCCTAGGCTCGATGGTCTTTACATTTTGGCATGTTTTTGCAGTGGCTGGTACCGGTTGTTCCTTTCCATGTTTAGGGCTTCCTTCAGGGTCTCTTGTAAGGCAGGCCTGGTGGTGACAAAATCTCTAAGCATTTGCTTATCTGTAAAGAATTTTATTTCTCCTTCACTGATGAAACTTAGTTTGGCTGGATATGAAATTCTGGGTTTAAAATTCTTTTCTTTAAGAACGTTGAATATTGGCCCCCACTCTCTTCTGGCTTGTAGAGTTTCTGCCGAGAGATCTGCTGTCAGTCTGATGGGCTTCCCTTTGTGGGTAACCCGACCTTTCTCTCTGGCTGCCCTTAAGATTTTTTCCTTCATTTCAACTTTGGTGAATCTGGCAATTATGTGTCTTGGAGTTGCTCTTCTGGAGGAGTATCTTTGTGGCGTTCTCTGTATTTCCTGAATTTGAATGTTGGCCTGCCCTGCTATGTTGGGGAAGTTCTCCTGGATGATATCCTGAAGAGTGTTTTCCAACTTGTTTCCATTCTCCCCCTCACTTTCAGGCACCCCAATCAGACGTAGATTTGGTCTTTTGACATAATCCCATACTTCTTGCAGGCTTTGTTCATTTCTTTTTCTTCTTTTTTCTTTTGGTTTCTCTTCTCGCTTCATTTCATTCATTTGATCCTCAATCGCTGATACTGTTTCTTCCAGTTGATCGAGTCGGTTACTGAAGCTTGTGCATTTGTCACGTATTTCTCATGTCATGGTTTTCATCTCTGTCATTTTGTTTATGACCTTCTCTGCATTAATTAGTCTAGCTGTCAATTCTTCCACTCTTTTTTCAAGATTTTTAGTTTCTTTGCACTGGTTACGTAATTCCTCCTTTAGCTCTGAGAGGTTTGATGGACTGAAGCCTTCTTCTCTCATCTCGTCAAAATCATTCTCTGACCAGCTTTGATCCATTGCTGGCGATGGGCTGTGCTCCTTTGCAGGGCGAGATGCGCTCTTATTTTTTGAATTTCCAGCTTTTCTGCCCTGCTTTTTCCCCATCTTTTTGGTTTTATCTGTCTCTGGTCTTTGATGATGGTGACGTACTGATGGGGTTTTGGTATAGGTGTCCTTTCTGTTTGATAGTTTTCCTTCTGACAGTCAGGACCCTCAGCTATAGGTCTGTTGGAGATTGCTTGAGGTCCACTCCAGACCCTGTTTGCCTGGGTATCAGCAGCAGAGGTTGCAGAAGATAGAATATTGCTGAACAGCGAGTGCACCTGTCTGATTCTTGCTTTGGAAGCTTCCTCTCAGGGGTGTACTCCACCCTGTGAGGTGTGGGGTGTCAGACTGCCCCTAGTGGGGGATGTCTCCCAGTTAGGCTACTCAGGGGTGAGGGACCCACTTGAGCAGGCAGACTGCCCCTTCTCAGATCTCAACCTCCGTGTTGGGAGATCCACTGCTCTCTTCAAAGCTGTCAGACAGAGTCGTTCGCGTCTGCACAGGCCTCTGCTGCTTCCCCTGTTATTTTTTAGCTTTGCCCTGTCCCCAGAGGCGGAGTCTACAGAGACAGGCAGGTTTCCTTGAGCTGCTGTGAGCTCCACCCAGTTCGAGCTTCCCAGGGGCTTTGTTTACCTATTTAAGCCTCAGCGATGGCGGGCGCCCCTCCCCCAGCCTCGCTGCTGCCTTGCGGTTAGATTGCCGCAGACTGCTGAGTTAGCAAGGAGGGAGGCTCCGTGGGCGTGGGACCCTCCCGGCCAGGTGTGGGATATATTCTCCTGGTGTGCCGGTGTGCTTACAGCGCAGTATTGGGGTGGGAGTTACCCGATTTTCCAGGTGTTGTGTGTCTCAGTTCCCCTGGCTAGGAAAAGGGACTCCCTTCCCCCTTGCGCTTCCCAGGTGAGGCGATGCCGCGCCCTGCTTCAGCTCTCGCTGGTCGGGCTGCAGCAGCTGACCTGCACGGATTGCCGGGCACTCCCGAGTGAGATGACCCCAGTACCTCAGTTGAAAATGCAGAAATTACCGGTCTTCTGTGTCGCTCACGTTGGGAGATGGAGGCTGGAGCTGTTCCTATTCAGCCATCTTGCTCTGCCCCAGGAATTTTAAAAATAGATTTTCTAGTCAAGTAGTGCTTCTAGCAGTGCAATCCCTTGACCACCTGGATTGTAATAGCCTGAGAAGGAATGTTGAAAAGGAAGATTTCTGGATCTTTCCTCAGAATTACACACTTAGGTCATCTTGAGGCATATTGAAGTTTAAGAACAGCATCTAAATTAGAAAGTCATATACACATCGGACTATCATTGCAAATACGGTTTTCCAGAACACTATTATAGAGTCTTCTTCCCCCATGATTTTTCTTTCAATAGCAGATCCCCTGCGCAACTTTCAGAGAAACCTGAGCTTCAGTGGGGAATAAATTATCCCCAAGACAAAGAAAGAGACAGCCTTGATTTCTGCCTTGTCCATACCCTTCCAGACCACAGAGTTGGCTCTGCTTATATAATTGATATTTTAGGGATATAAGTTTGATATTTAAAATTTTGTTTTTCTTGTGATAATATTAGAGGATTATTTACAGACCTACCAATTTTATAATAATCCCATGAAGTCCACTAGATAATTTCTTGTGAATCTAGACCAAAATAAAGGTGTGTTAGTAGGTAAAATTCAAGGCATGCGCATTACATCTGAGATCAGAGAAATCAGAAAGCAGTGAAAAAACTGTCAGAGCAAACTTGTGTGGTGTTTAATTGATCATATCCTTTGATTACATTTAAGTTTTAGTCCCCATATATGTTGTTAATATTGTTGCTTCCTTAGTCAAAAATAGAAACACAGGTTAATAATAGGGTTAAACTAAAGCATGAAGTGACTATTTGATTTGGGGTGTGTGTGTGTGTGTGTGCGCACGCATGTGTGTGTGTGTGTGTGTGTACTTGCACATGTATGCATGTGGTAGGAAAGTGGAAAAGGAGTGTGTTTATCTTTACCTGGATGATGAAGTAGAGATTTCCGGATGCTTGGTGTGCATCATGATGGTTTCAGTGAGCTGTGGGCCTTCAGGAGTGACTGCTAGTACTCATAGAATTCTATCTACATTATCTAATTGGAGTCATTGCATGTTGAGGCTGGATTAGATGCGGAGTTCATCTCATCTCTGACTCATCAGCATATTGAGTCGGAAAAGAGGCAGGTAAACTGTGAAGTGCATGCAGCTTAAGCTTCACAGACTGTTAGACTGGCCCTGTGAGTTCTGGATGTTGTTGGGAGCTGTAGACTGTTCTGCATTGAAAGGAGAATGGAAATGGCAATCAGGGAGCACTTTCTTGCAAGCATTTCTGGTGAACAGCCTAATGCGATTTTTGAATTTTCAAGCATCAGTAATTTCTTTATTTTAAATAAATGGCCACATTCATACGTATTTCTTATTTGTGCCCTTGTTTTCTTTATCCTAAGGAAATCTAAGGGATTATTTAAGATTTGGGCCCCATAAAAATGGGATTTTCCCCTAAATAACAAGTTATAGTTGAAAAAATGAATTCGATAGATTGAGGTTTAAATTACAAGCTCTAATAGTTACAAATCGTATGTCTTTGTGCATATCATGGAGTGTCTTTAAGCTTCCTTAATTTTGATATGAGGATAATGCCCCCTCAAATAATACTTTTGAAGTGTATGATGTGTGTGCCTATAGTGCATGAAACACCAATTAGGGAGGCCAATGAGTGGCAGTGAAGGTCATAGCATTCTCACAGACCTAAGTGATAGCCACACTGCGGCAACTTCATAGAAAGGACTGGCATGGGAAAACCACCGTGGCTTGACAAATAACAAATAAATGTCACAAATGATCAGGATCCTGAAATACAGAGCCACAAAATACAAAACCACCTATGGCTTGACAAATAAATGTCACAAACGACCAGGACCCTGAAATACCAGATCCTCACAACACCTAGCACATGGGTAGCACATGTAGTAGGTGCTTAATGAAGAGTGTTGAATGGTTATGAATGGCTATGAAGGAAACCTTATTACACCAATTTTCTCATATAAAGGTATACTTGAGCCTAAGCTATCAGAGAAACACTTTGACTAATTAGCTTCACCCCCTTTCATTAACAGTTATTTGTAATTACATAGGTTTCTTGAAAATGTATATGTCTATACAGGTATTTCTATCAAAACCATGTAAATGTATAAATAACTTTTAAAATATTTGGAGTTTGTCTTGGATACAAAACACAGAAAGCCACATATATCAAAATATATTCAGATGCTTTGCAGTTGCCTACATACCCGCTATTCATGTCATGTGTCTTCCATGTGATCTTCCAGAAGACAGGTCTTACTGCATTCTGTCTTTTGCTTATTTTCGTCTCTCTTAAAATTCATTCTCATCCAACTTTGAGGCGTGCTTAATGAATGACTTTGATTTTTTCAGTGTTGGAGAAGTGAGAGCAAGAAAGGAACCAACACTGATGAGACACCTTTTCTGTGATAAGCACGTTACAGACACAATTCACCCTCACCATGGCCTTGTGAGCTGGGTTTTATAGAAGGTTACGTATTTTCCTGTTATAAAAGATTGAATCAATAATAAGAAAATCAGCTTTATTAAAGTAAGAAATCTACTAAAAGAACACTTTTTAAGATAAGAGAAGGCAGAAAAAAGATCCAAGTCAAAAAAGGAGGCGAGAATTGAAAATAAAAATTGGTCCAGTTAGAATCTGAGAGCTTGAGACTGAGAAAGTGGTAAAATATGAGGTACATGGCAGGTCACGTGGACCTTGAATATATGGTAAGAGTCAGACAAGAGGTTTTACCCTTCCCCTGTAACTTGGGCCTCATCAGACTATTTTTCATCCTTCTAGCACATTATGCATTAGATTCCTGTGATCACACAGCTCATTCTACATGTAGTTCCTTTTTAAAATTTCTTTGCAGTTTGAGAACTTATTCACCCTTCAGCGTTCTGGTCAATTGCTACGTGTTCTCCAAAGATTTCCTTAATGTCACTAAGCACTTATTCAGCGTCTGTTCTGTGATCTCTGTGAACATTTAATTTACAGCTATTTTAACCCACACGTCAGCTGGCCAGTCATTGGCAATAGTTACAGACATGCCTGTGACCACAGGCACCACATAAAAGTGCTATCCTCCTCAATACAGATTCAGGGAATGCCTTCAAGTTTTATCTCCAACCACCGCCCTAAACACCTAAGGTTTATCTCTCTATTTCTTTCTCCTCATCCTTAGGTTCTCAACCAGTTTGACTTTAAATTTTGAGCTTTCACTCTTCTTGTTTTTCCATATAGAGATTTGGTGTTCCTGTATCATACTGTTTACCTTTACATTGACCTGGTAACTCAATAGGATGCATCTCTTCCTGAGGTCCACGCCTGGCAACATGCTTTATCTCTAGCTTAGGCTCCTAAGATTCCATAAGCTAAGTCTTAGGGGCCCTCTCTGAGCAAGAAAAGAGATTAGGCATGTCATTCATAGTACTCTGTAAAAAATTACTAATTGATAGTGTAAAATAAATTAAATTTCAGTTGTTAATTATTTTCTTACAATCCTTGATTTTCAGAAATGCCAAAAATGGAAATATGAATAATTGATATATGTTATAATATATGTTGAACTAATTTGTGCAACTAGAAACAAATCCATTTTGAGCTGTTCTTAAAATCTTTTAAAAAGCATTTATTTAAATGGATTTTTATTCTAAATCTATAGCCATAGTAGAGTGGCTTTTCAATTTAGCAGCCACACTAGAACAACTGGTCAGTTGGAGTATTTTCCTGAAGAGTTGTGATTTGAGAAAAATAAAGAATGACTAAATGAAGCAGGAGTAATCTCTTTTATGAATTTTTATTCTGCTCATTAAACATTCATGGACCCAAAGTCAACATGCCAGCAAAGCGCCTTGTCCATTTCTTTTACATGACCTCATCCAAATGTGAGTGAGCTTTACTACCTTAGAAACAAATTGCTCCCTTTATCTGAGCAACCCTAAGACTATCCAGCAACTATGAAGTACATCTAAAATACTGTCAAGAAGACATGATGCTTTTCTTGATTCACAGGATTAAGAAGGTCATGTGTTTATAGACCTTCACTCTAGAAAAAAAACAGTTGTATAAACTTTCTCTATTATACTGTAACTAGGCCAGTCAGAAGATTCTGATCGGGCTTCCTAACAACTGGAAGCCACACTAAAAGAACAGCATGTATAGCAAATAAGAAAATATGTTACTAATTCAGCTACTGAATTAGTAATGAGGGAAATGACTTTGCAAATGTAGATTGCTGAAGCTACAAAATGACTTTTTAGGCAAAGGCAAGTTATAATTTTCTGATTCATAGAAGGCTTAAAGATGTATTTGTCCCAAGGTTTTTTTGGGGTATTACCATTTTGTTAATGTGTTTCTCCCCTTGGGCAAGTGACTAAATCTAGTATATACGTTTAGATCCATAGCTACTTTAAAACAAAACAAAACAAAAAAAAATGCTGCTATGATTCTGGTCTTTAGATTCTCTTCACTCTTTTAATTTTGCAATGCTTTGACAAACCAACAACTGTGCTGTCAAGTTTGGAATTTAAATAGACTTTCACAAAAAGCTTCACGCGCACCAGCTGTAATGTCAGCAACCAGCTCCATCTTTATTTTCCATCTTTTAACAGAAAGCATAGACTCAAGATGGCTCTTGCCAGCCACAGCTTGAGAGGTAGGCTATATGGGTGGTGCTTCCCATCTGTGCAAAGCCAAACAGAATCACAAGACAGAATGTGTGGCGGAAGAAGCATCTACATTCTCCAAGAAGTTGGATTGATACTACTTTTGGGGAAAAGATTGTAATTGTTTTATAATTGTCCTTGTTATATAATGCAATTTTGTGACACACAATTTAATGCCATTTTATGACACACAGTTCAGTCACTGAGCACAAACACATACTGATAAAATCAAAAGCTTATATCAGTCCTTTTCGGAATTTGGAACATTTGTGGAAATTCCAAAGGGTCATACTTCTTCACTGGCCTGGTGAAGGCACAAAGGAAGACAAACAGAAGACAAGGAAACATTGAGAGGGTGACAAACCAACAATCCACTGCTGGATGAAGTTTGCCGAAGGAAAGGATACAAAAAGACAGGAGTGCAAAAAGAATTGAGGAAATGAAGGAGATACAATAGTGAGAGGAAATTCAAAATTGCCAGTGATGTAAAAGGTCTTTTGAGAAACTCAATTAGAAAAAAAAAAAAGAACAAATGAATAAATATATACATGTTGAAGGGGAAAATTGAAATAAAGCCTTGAAAAGGCAAAAGGTTATACACAGACTTTTGTACTGAGGGAAGGGAGAGACTGAAAAACATTAAAATAGGTGGAGTATCCCCACTTATACTTGTAGAAATACCTTTTAACTTGGTACATTGTAGAGAACCAGAAACTGGTGGTTATATGGATGCAGTATCGCTGCCAAATTGTTCTCTGCAGGATCGTCACTCGTAGCTGATTCTCACCTACCTTTTCTGCATCCTGCTCATAGGCATGCAAACTTCTGTTTCTGTTAAAAGTTTATTTTCACTGGGAAGCTAGGGTTATCATCTTTCTAATAATAGTTCCTAAATGCTTTAGTATAGAACTGGGATGTCCAGTATGGTAACCACTAGCAACATGTTCCTCTTGAACACTTGAAATGTAGCTAGTCCAAAATGCAATGAGCCATAAGTGTAAAATATGCAGTGGATTTTGAAGTCAGTATAAGAATAAGAAGGTAAAATATCTTATTTATGCTTTTTACATTGATAAGTTTGAAATTATCACATTTTGATATCAAATTATTATTACTGAATTAATTGCACTAGTTTTATTTTCCTGTTTTAATGAGGTCACTAGAAAATTTAAAATTTTTGTGTTGCTCATATTTGTAGAATACATAATACTATTGAACAATGCTGGTACAGAATGTAAGGAAAGGAGAATTTTACATTTCTGTAAAGCATGGGCCATTTTCTAATTCAGATGTTACATCCTTGATGTAAAATATAGCACATTCTTTATTGACATGGTTTTACCCAGGGGAACACAAATTAGAGCACAGTTATTTTGTGAAATCAAATACAATCATTTTTGTAGCAAGATCTTTCATTTATTGAAGTTTCGTTATTCAAGTGTATATTGTAAAGCCAACAAAGAGGGAAGGGCTAAAAGTAAACTCTTTCATTTCATTCACCGGTAGCGGGTTTATCTTGACATCTTCATTGTGAATTTGGCCTTTCTGTTTCATCTGTTTTTTTTTCTTTCTAACTGGCAATGTCTGCTGAATGGGACATAGCAATAATCATTAAGCTTTGATTAAAATGTGGGACTGAGCTTATTAGGAACCGCACATTTCAAATTCATCCAGATTTGCCCTAAATGACATGAGCAAACAGGTCTGAAGGATTTGTTGAAAAACCTGTTCAGGAGTTGGTTTATGGGCATTATCTTACTTTAGCTGTGTACATCTGTATTCATTGATAGCATTCCTGAGTGTTGCTAGGATAAAATTGAAAGAATAACATTATCTTTTTAGTGACACCCTAGTGTATATAAAATACATTTTATATTTTGGTGAACCAAAAACCATGCCGTCAATGATATGGAAAACCTAGAGCTTTGCCAGTTTTCACATGCAGGAAAATTGTTTCCTTGTAAAGCTCACAATACCTTTGAATTCAAAGTGAGACTTTTTATACAGAATGCATCTTCTAACTATATACATACTTTCATTAAAATGCTCACCTCCAGGCACAAAAGTAGATAAATGTATTAAAAGTTATTTGCATACAACTGATATTTAATTTGACTTTACTAGTGGAGGATGCGGTGTGGGATACCAAGAATAGAGGTCTTCATCAAATTTATAATGTAGTTGGACAGATCTACTTTATGCCCATGGAAAATTAATTATTACTATTGGCTGTAAATGCTGAGGATGAAATGGATATTTCAGGTGAGAAGCACTGCTAGAGGTCACCGGAAAGTGAATTCATTAACAAGACAATGTGTGGTAGTAAAATTGAATGAGAATTTTGAGTCTGGAGATCTGGGATTAAGTTAGGCCTCCATTGCTTGGAAATATGAGAAGACCTCACTTCCCTTAGCGTAGGTACCCAAGGCCGTTTGTCTTTTGAATGTATCCTTCTATAATAATATTCTGCTGGACACTTTTCAGATCATTTTACTTCTTAAAGTATCACAAATTGAAGGTTATGTGTGTGGCAGACTTTATTAAATGCTAGAGAGTAGAGACGAGATACATATCAGAGGAAAACCATAAAATACATAATAATCAACATTCATTACCCTCTACTTGTAAAGTTCTCTGACCATTTTCTCCACTGAAGAATTTTCAAAGGTTATTTTTAAAATTTATTCTTTGGATATAGCATCTGATCATATTGTTAGCCTCTCTTCTGTCTTCCCCTCAAGTTCTTCCTTCTCTTACCTATTAAGTTTTCCATTCCCATTCCCAAAATCTCCTCATTTCTATGTCAGGGCAATTTAGTTCTACTTTTGACTTCTCCTTACCCTGTCCTAGTCTTAATCCTGGATAATGGTGTGTTTGGGTGGGTGGCAGAGGGGACGTAGCAATAGAACTAAAAAGGCAAACAAAGCATGTTTGCCAATGATGGTTCTCAGCGTTCTGCAGTCACCTTTTACACACACAATTTTCTTTACCCCCAAAGCAGTAAATGACACAACTTTGGTTTTAAATATTGTACATGATTGGATTCTTCAGTCAGTTCAATTGAATGGCACCTCACTTAGCATAACCCATGAAGTTAACATAAATGGTGGTCACAAAGTTTAGTAAGAAAGGATCACACTTTCTAGCCTTTTTTTCTTCTTCTGTCATTCTATTCCATGATTTGCATAGTTCCCATCACCCTTTGCAAACAAGATATAGACTAAAGTGCATGAAAAGGCCTTCTTCTTGATTCTAATCCAAATGGAAAATTTCTATATAATTCTTCCCTAGAGATTTCTAAATTAAAACTTATTCCTGGACATTCACCCACTGTGCCTACTGGTGTTACCGAGGTCCCAACTTCTTTGATTGTTTTACCTTGTCACGGTATCAGAAGTTGGATGTCAAAATTGCTTCCTTTAGTCAATTTGAATACAGAAGGCAATATAAATTTAGAGTACTTTTGCCCATTATTTTTATCTTTCCCAAGAAATCTCATTTAATAATCACAACAATTCTATAATGTTGGACCTTCGATTAGTCACATTTTACTGATGAAGAAATTGAAGCTGTGAGCAGTGTTTAGTGCCACACAACTGGTAGGTGGAAGAGTCAGAATTCAAAATCAGGTGGATCTGAATGCAGAGCCCATACTCATTAATTCTGCCTGTCACTGGATAAGGTGGGAAAGGCTACATGGGGAAGATGGCATTTGAGCTTCTTTTTGAATAATAATGAACAGGATTTTGATATATGGGGACACATGCAGATGGAAGCTCAGAGAGAACATTTCAGACTGAGAACACCACAGGAGGAAAGGCATCATCAGCGGATGATGCATTATAGAAGTCTGTAGTGACACTTCCAGGAAATTAGTTAGCAACAAGATCTTTTTCATCATGAACCTAAGATTACTGGTAAGCGATATTTGAATAGCCACTGCCAACTACAGTCTTACATATGATTCTACAGCTTCAGAACTAGGCATATTAAATAACTTCAGAACAGCAGATGAGGCTTGTAGCTATTTCTTGTTCATAAAAGATTACACTTTGAGTCATGAGGTGAAGTTAAAAAACAGAATCAGTTAAAATCAGAGAAGCCTCGAAAACACCAAAATTTTAAGGAAAAATGAAGTTTTGCTTTATATTAAATTTCATTATAGAGCAAGCGAATTAGAGAACTCCAATGTATTTGACAAATATTGCCATATTCCCTTATCTAAATGTACTTGATGTGAGAACAACTTTTTTGACACATCATCATCAACATCGGTTTTAACCAGATGTCATTGTTAGTGAATGTTCGCTGACATTTTGAACAAAAATGACTAAACTCAAACATTTTATTAATGATTGTGAGCTATCATCATCAACTTCAATCATTTTTCCTGGTTACTATGCAATGATGGTTTGTCTTTACATTGAGTAGCCTCAGAAAATATCCTTTACTTTTTTCCATGACATATTTATGATTTTCCTGTATTATTCATATTAGTCAGGCTGTCAGAATCCTCTCTTTACAACCCCCTTCTACTTTCGATCTACTGCAGCTTATTAAAGCTTATTATAATTCTGTCTAATGTTAAACTGGCTCTGAATAACAGCCTAGAATGTTGCTTCATGAATAAACTTTCTGACATTTCTTTTGGCTGCTGAAGATTTTTGCTTGTTTGTCTGTTTGTTTACATCCTGGTTTTCATTTGTGTTCTGAATACTTCAGGAAGCTAGGGACATGGCAGCTGGAAATGCTATAGGTATTCAAAAGTAGAATTGTTACAAATACTTTTACGAAAAGCTATAGCAGAGAGCCAGGCACAGTGGCTCAAGCCTGTAATCCCAGCACTTTGGGAGACCGAGGTGGGTGGATCACGAGGTCAGGAGATCGAGACCATCCTGGCTAACACAGTGAAAGCCTGTCTCTACTAAAAATACAAAAAATTAGCCGGGCATGGTGGCAGGTGCCTGTAGTCCCAGCTACTCGGGAGGCTGAGGCAGGAGAATGGTGTGAACCCGGGAGGCGGAGCTTGCAGTTTTCTGAAATCCAGCCACTGCACTCCAACCTGGGAGACAGCGGGACTCCGTCTCAAAAAAAAAAAGAGCTATAGCAGAGAATCCTTTCAAGGAAGGCACAATAAATAAAGAGAATGAATATTTTATGTGTGTTTCATATTACATCAGCTCTGAAGTATTATAAAGTAATGTTTTTAAATCATAAATTTAAAAATGTTTAAAAGTCATGAAATAAATACAGAAAATGTATCATGTGAAAATAGGAAAACGTAGCACCGTATTCCAAAGGTAGTTCAGCACCTTTGGTCAAGAGCATGCACGCCGGAACCAGACTCACTAGATTTAAAACTGGGCCTCTCTACTTTCTAGCTATGTGTCATTGAAAATGTCACTTCATATCTCTATGTCTCAGATTCCACATCTGTAAAATGGGTATAATTTAATAGTACTTTTCTCTTAGGCTTATTGGGAAGGTGAAATGATTTAATATATGTGTGTATAAAACAAATAGAACATCACTTGATATGTAGTGATGCACATTTAAATTAAGCCCTTTGAAACCCAGGAGCTGTTTTACATTTTCTTTTGTTTGTCCTTCTAATCTTTAAACAAAGTCTGTTCTATACGATTTATGTAACTGTAGCATATTATAAGCTCTATGAAGTTAGGGATATTGCCTGTCTTATTTATGACTTTAGTTTGGTGCCTAGCATAGTGCTTGGGAGAGCAGCAAAAGCCCAGTATATATCTGGTGAACAAATGGATGAATGGATTGTGGTTGAAAACTCATTTTAGGTGTACTACAAGATGTTGCTGTTATAGAAAGAGTAGAGAAATTATTTTTGCTATACTGAAAAGTAAGGTGTCAGTGCTGGCAGGGCCAGATTCAATTATGATGAACTTTGTGATAAATGCCTTGTTCTTTGGAAGACTGTTCTTTGGTATTTAACTTGACCCGATGATGTGTTAATGCCAAGAGTATGATGAGCTAGCAACCGTATTATAATAAAATTATTCATTTTGATAAAATAGATGAAAACAGTACAAGTAAATTGTGTAGGTTCCATTGTGACTTGAAGTATTTCCAATATATAGGGGAAATTTTTGGAAAATATATTCAAAATTACAGTATATGGACATTTTTAGGCTGTTCCTGTCTCATATCAACACAATTTGCTGAAGAGTGTTTCTTTTTAGTCACTCAAATGTATTAACATATCTGCCTATCAAAACACCACAAATAGTTAAAATCATAAAAAAGCCTAAAAAATTTTGCAATGTATGTAAAATCCAAGGTATAAAATCTTAATAAAAGATTTGGGTGGCCGGGCGCGGTGGCTCAAGCCTGTAATCCCAGCACTTTGGGAGGCCGAGACGGGCAGATCACGAGGTCAGGAGATCGAGACCATCCTGGCTAACACGGTGAAACCCCGTCTCTACTAAAAAATACAAAAAACTAGCCGGGCGAGGTGGCGGGCGCCTGTAGTCCCAGCTACTCGGGAGGCTGAGGCAGGAGAATGGCGTAAACCCGGGAGGCGGAGCTTGCAGTGAGCTGAGATTGTGCCACTGCACTCCAGCCTGGGCGACAGAGCCAGACTCCGTCTCAAAAAAAAAAAAAAAAAAAGATTTGGGTAAGAAAAACAAAAGCTCACATACAGAGAAAAAAATGGGCAAAAGATATAGCAGAGAGATACAAAATAGAAACACAAATGGTCAATAAATCTCACTAGTAATAAAAATGCAAATTAAAACAAGAGATCCATTTTCTCCTCTATGGAATTGGCAGGGTTTTTAATGACAAGTATGCAGTGCTGACAAAATTACGGGGAAGTGAGCACTCTTACACACTGCTGGTTGTTGTGTAAATTATTACAATCAGTCTGCAGAGCAATATAGCAAAACTAAACATCTAAAAAATGTTCGTAACCTTTGTATCAATAATTTTATTTCTAGCAATATATCGTATAAAAATAAGTGGACAGGTAGGCACCTATAAATGTGCAAGGATATTTATCATATAATTTTATTCTAATATTGAAGAAAACGAAAGCAACTAAGATGTTGGTTTGATTGCCTTTGGACTAGCTAAATAAATTGAGATGTGTTATGTTCCAAAAAATATCATATAATAACAAAAAATTTGTAGCTAACTGACATTTATTAATTATTATTTGCTACCTGTCTTATTTGCATTATTTCATTTACTCTTCATAACAGGAGTAAAGGCTAATTATTTTTCCATATTGTAAATGAGAAATTGGATAAACAAAAAGAACAAGTGACTTGCCCCCAAATTCAAAACTAGGTCTAGTTAAGAACCCAGGCTCTGGCCGGGCGCGGTGGCTCACGCCTATAATCCCAGCACTTTGGGAGGCCGAGGCGGGTGGATCACGAGGTCAGGAGATCGAGACCATCCTGGCGAACACGGTGAAACCCCGTCTCTACTAAAAATACAAAAAACTTAGCTGGGCGTGGTGGCGGGTGCCTGTAGTCCCAGCTACTCAAGAGACTGAGGCAGGAGAATGGCGTGAACCCGGGAGGCAGAGCTTGCAGTGAGCTGAGATCCGGCCACTGCACTCCAGGCTGGGCGACAGAGCGAGACTCCGTCTCAAAAAAAAAAAAAAAAAAAACACCCAGGCTCTTAACATTATACTGTATTACAGATATATGGTAGCTTAGAAAAAAGTGAAAGAGCAGGTTGCCAAATAGTACATAGTTATGATATTAATTTTATTATAGTTATCGATATAAATAATTGGGTAGTGGGGTTATAAGGAATTTTAACGTCATACTTTTGCGCATGTATTTTCTTCAAAAATATGTTTGCTCATATAATTTTTAAAGTTATATTTGAAATAAATTTACTTGCTAAACTTAATTACTATGTCCTTAAAATCCTATGTAGGAACTCAATAAAAATCAAAGAATGTTCCAGGACTAGAAAGAAGTGTGTGTACATGTACATGCACGTGTGTGCAAACTGCAAGTATTGTCATGGAAACTAGTAAGCTTACTTGTTTTTTTTTTTTTTTTTGAGTTGGAGTCTCACTCTGCCGCCCAGGCTGGAGTGCAGTGGCGCAGTCTCGGCTCACTGCAACCTCTGCCTCCCCGGTTCAAGTGGTTCTCCTGCCTCAGCCTCCAAGAGTAGCTGGAACTACCACGTGCCACCATGCCCGGCTGATTTTTTGTATTTCTAGTAGAAACTGGATTTCACCGTGTTAGCCAGGATGGTCTCCATCTCCTGACCACGTGATCCACCCACTTTGGCCTCCAAAGGTGCTGGGATTACAGGCGTGAGTCACCTTGCCCGGCCATAAGCTTACTTTTCTATTCAGTAGCTAATAATTTCCAGTAAGATTATTTCAATAATTAAAATTGAACAGAACAGTTCTATTCTATAACTTGTAAAAGATGTGCCAGAAGTGAATGTAGTTAATTGGAGTATGATTTTACATAGTCAACACTGGACTCTGTTTCCAATTTATCCAATGTTTACCAGAATCTGAATACAATAATTTCATAATAATGATAATAGTGAAATCACTGTCTCTCTCTCGATAATTTAGTTGCCAAAGAGATCACTGTAACATTTAATTCATACATTTGGCAATTCGTGTTTATGTAGCATCTGCTCTGTGCCAGATACAGAGGAATGTAGACATGATCTCTGCCCCTATCAGGCAACCGTCTGGTGACAAAAAGGCAAACCTACCATTTAGTAAAATATATATTATAGAAAATTGAATAGAGATCAAATGAATGACATTCATTTTTCTATTCTGATATGGTCATTGCATGCCAAAAAGTATCCTAGATACTGGAGAACACAACAACAAGTAAACATCATTTTTTATCCCAAGTGCTCACAGTCTAGTAGGGTAATCACAAAATGATTAACAAAAAAACCAGGTTTTGCAAAAGGTCATGGAGCTTGTACTAATTGACTCGATGGGAGAAGAGCTGAAAAACATTTCTTTCACCTATGCCAAGCATAATGTTCTGAAGTGAGAAAACTGTCCTCTTGAAGATATTTCTGAAAGCGGTTACTATTTACTGGACTCACTCTCCTTTCCTTTTGTTGGCTTAATATAATATACTTGGGTCCAACTCTCTACCAAGAATGGTCATATTTTATGTAAAACTGGCAAATTTCAACAAGCCACCTCTCTGTTTGCTGCAAAAACTACAGTCAAGCAAAACATGTAATATTATTGCCTGCTGTATTTCAACACCGTATCCTTGCATTATTACTTAAATCTGTGCCAGGTTCTCCTCTTCATAATCCAAAGCTGCCAGTGGAGATACCACAGTATCACAGTCATGTAGTCCAAAATGTTCCCTTCAATCTTTAAATCACTGAAGCATTTCCCTCTTGCAGTTAGAAAGTTAAAAGCAAAAGAATCCATGTTAGTCAAGCCGGAAATCAGTCATATGAGTGGGCTTGACCTGGTGATCTACCACCTAGACTTTTAAGCTAGAGAACTGTAAGATGCATCGGACTTCTTCAAGAAACCCTTTAGGAAAACCTTCAGTCACAACACTGGCTATATGAGGCATGAGAAACAATGGCATTGAGGGCTAAATTGCTCCATTTGGAGATGCTCTATGCAAATCAAGACTCCCCCACCATTACTGACCATCTCTGCTGCTTCCTGCAGATCTCAGCTATTGCTACTAAACAGTGAAATCGTTGTGATGATGAGTTAGAAAGAGAAAACAAAATAAAAATTATTTACGTCAGTATCATTTGTTGTATGAACTATTACAAGAGGAACCTTTATCTCCTTGCCATCGGAATGAGTTTTCTTATTTTCTTTCTTTCAACTTTTATTTTAGGTTCAAGGGTACACATGTAGGTTTGTTATATGGGTGAATGCATGTCATGAGGGTTTGTTGGACAGATTATTTCCTCAGGCAGGTATGAAGCCTGGTACCCAATAGTTATTTTTCCTGATCTTCTCCCTCCTCCCACCCTCCACCCTCTGACAGGCCCCAGTGTATGTTGTTCCCCTCTATGTGCCCATGTGTTCTCATCATTTAGCTTCCACCTATAAGAGAGAATATGTAGTATTTATTTTTCTGTTCCTGCGTTACTTTGCTGTAGATAATGGCCTCTAGTTCCATCCATGTTCTGCAAAGGACATCATCTCATTCCCTTTTTTATGGCTGCATAGAGTTCCATAGTGTATATGAGCTTTTTCTTTATCCAGTCTATCATTGATTGGCATTTAGGTTGATTCCAAGTCTTTTCTATTGTGAATAGTGCTGAAATGAACATAGGGGTGCATGTGCCTTTAGGATAGAATGATTTGTATTCCTCTGGGTATGTACCTAGTAATGGCATTGCTGGGTAGAACAGTGATTCTGTGTTTAGCTCCTTAAGGAACTCCCACACTGGTTTCCGTACTGGTTGAACTAATTTATATTCTCACCAACAACGTATAAGCTCTCTCTTTTCTCCACAACCTCGCAGCATCTGTTGTTTATTTATTTATTTATTTTACTTTTTAATGATAGCCATTTTGATTGGTGTGAGATGGTATCTCACTGTAGTTTTTATTTGCATTTCTCTAATGATCAATGATATAGATGTTTTTCCATATGCTTATTGACCACATGCAGACCTTTGTCAGATGTAGTTTGCAAACATTTTCTCCCATTCTGTAGGTTGTCTGTTTATTCTATCGATAGTTTATTTAGCCATGCAGAAGCCCTTTAGTTTAATTAGATTCCGTTTGTCAATTTTTTCCTTTGTTGCAATTGCTTTTGGTGTCTTTGTCATGAACTCTTTGCCCACTCATATGTCCAGAATGGAATTGCCTAGATTGTCTTCCAGGGTTTTTTAAAGTTTGGGGTTTAGCATTGAAGTCTTTGATCTTTCTTGAGTTGATTTTTGTATATGGTGTAAGGAAGGGGTTCAGTTTCAATCTTCTTCCCATGGCTAGCCAATTCTCCCAGCACCATTTATTGAATAGGGATTTCCTTCCCTATTGCTCATTTTTGTCAGCTTTTCCAAAGATCAGATGGTTGTAGATGTGTGGCCTTATTTTCAAGCTATTTTGTTCCTTAGTTCAAATATGTTTCTGACTTTGTACAAATACCATCTTGTTTTGGTTACTGTAGCCCTGTAGTATAGTTTGAAGGTGGGTAGCATGATGCCCCCAGCTTTGTTTCTGTTTTTGCTTAGGATTGCCTTGGCTATTCAGGCTTTTTTTTTTTTTTTTTTTGTTCCATATGAATTTTAAAATATTTTTTCTAGTTCTGTGAAGAATGTCATTGGTGGTTTGATAGGAATAGAATTGAATCTATAAATTACTGTGGGCAGTATGGTCATTTTAATAATATTGATTCTTCCTATCAATGAGCATGGATGTTTTTCCATTTGTTTGTGTCATCTCTGATTTCTTTGAATAGTGTGTTGTAGTTCTCATTGTAGAGACCTTTCCCCTATCTGGTTAGCTGTATTCCTAGGTATTTTATGCTTTCTTATTTTCAAATGTAGTTTTCAGATTGGTAAAATTTTCAGACACATCAATCCATTTTCCTGGGCAATAAAGTTCAAAGTGTTTGTTATGGTACAAAAAGTCCTTTATGCTAACGTCTCCAGCCATAACTCTCACCATTCCTTTTCCTGCACCACAGGCCCCACCTACCTCTCTATTTCTGGGACAACTTACTTAGCTTTTATTGGTTAGCTTTATCATTAATTTATGCTCTCTCCAAATAAAGGTAATCTTTTGACCTTTGTAACTCTACTCTCTGTCTACACTAATGTTTTGTTGTTGTTGTTGTTTTAGTTTTAGTTTTAGTTTTTTTAGGCTCTGATAATTCAGTAGTAAACAAAGTAGACAAAAACCTTGCCTTCCTTCTAGTGGGAAAAGATGAGCAAATAGCTTGGTAAAATATGTAGTGTGTGGCCGGGCATGGTGGCTCACGTCTGTATTCCCAGCGCTTTGGGAGGCCGATGCGGGAGGATCATGAGGTCAAGAGATCGAGACTATCCTGGCCAACATGGTGAAACCCTGTCTCTACTAAAAATACAAAAATTAGCTGGGTGTGGTGGTGTGCACCTGTAGTCCCAGGTACTTGGGAGACTGAGGCAGGAGAATCACTTGAACCCAGGAGGTGGAGGTTACAGTGAACTGAGATCACGCCACTGCACTTTATCCTGGCGACACAGCAAGAAAATGTCAAAAAAACCAAAAAAAAAAAAAAAAAAAACTAGTGTATCACTTGGTGACGTGTGGGTAAAAATAAAGTAAGGAATGAAGAGAAATGCAGGTTGGAGGCTTTCTCTCAGCCCCAGAGGCATAGGTAAATTAGAATCCTGAGCAGTCCTAGTCCTCTTGTGATAGTTATTGTAAACCAAGGTAATAGGCGTAAAGTCATTTGTTTTGATGATCATCAGCTAAATGATCAAATGAATGTTGACAATGAAGGGAGGGGCTATCGCGAGATATGCAAAGACTTCTAGGGCATCCTTTCAGTTCTTCTAACTGTGCGGAGTTCTGAGACAGGACAATTGTAACTAGATTAGCAATCATCTGCTGGACTTCTGCTATGAAGTCAGGAGAAGACTTGAGAGGAATGCCCTGATCCAGATCCTACTGAAAACAGGGATTCCCTCTTCGTTAAATTCAAAATGTCTGGAAGATAGAATATTAGGTATAAAATATTAGGCAGTTTTCTCAGTGTGGTTTTTTACTAATATTATTTAATTTCAAATGTTCAAACTTCAAATTAATAGGTCTTCAAACAATAAAGTGGTATTTAATTAAGGCAAGAACAGGGTAACAGAAACTAGATATTACCTTGAAGAACAGAGCCAAGTACAGACTACTGCTATGCTTCCAAGAGTCCTTGCTGATAGTGAAAAAAAAACCATCACTAGAATTGATAGAGGATTTTTACATATTCCTTTTCTATAAGAGAGGTCTATTACTAAAATTGGATCAACAAAACCCATGATTTATGCTTTCTATCTAGTCTCTGTAAGTCCATGGTTATGGAAATAAGTCTCAGGAATCAGGTTGGTGAAATCAGAAATTTCATTCTACATCAAAGCTCACCCAAAGTTGACAATGTAAGGTGAGAAACAAGATGCGTAACCAAGTAACTACAAAGCAATAGGTTGCCAGTGTCAGGATATCTTTTTGAGCAGCTGCAGTGTTTTGGAGCCCTTAAAAAACTTCAAAGCAGTCAAATACCCTTGGGGTTTGCTTTAACCTGGGAGACTTTATTATTCTCATGATGCTGTTTATGGAACAAAGTTGTCATTCATGAAGCTACCACAAGAAAGAGAAGGCAGGCAACAACTTGGGATTATTCAATAATGTAGCTTATTGACCAAGATTTATGAAGTTCCAAGAAATTATTTTTTTTCTACACTTCACAGTCTTTTCTCACTTTCAGACTCCCACATAACACACTACCATAATCCCTTCCATTATTAGGAAAGATGAGATACATTTGTGTACCACTGCAACTTTAAAGCCCTTAGTTAAGAAATGTTTGCTGTCTGACCATGAGCACCTCACCTCTAAATATCTCCTAGTAATCAGCACTCTAGTTTTCTGGGCTGTTCTAGATATCTTGGCACCTGCATCTCTTCTCCATGTACTGAATGGTTACATAATTAGAGATAGCCTACATATTAACTAGAAAAATTGTGAAAAGAATTACAGACAAAAGTAGGGGGAGTTATCAGATAATGGTTTAATATTACTGGTTAAGGAAGTACAAGTTAGAAGCCTACAGTTTTGCCTTATTCAAGAACAAATGACCCCAGACCTATGATGCTTAGTGAGGAGCATAGAATTCTCTTCCAGTTTAGATTGGAAAGACACTAACAGTAGATGGTTTGTACTTGTGCCAAATGAAAAATCCACACCTTGTGTCCAGGAATGATATGGCAGTAACAGCTTTGAGAAGCTTTAGGCTTTTATCAGGTGGAAATGGTAGAGTCAGAGTGACAGTGGGAGCATGAATTGGGGAGGAAGTGATAAGGTCATGCCAGACAGGACTGTTCTGACAAAAAGGCATAGAGGTATAAAGGTACAAATCACGTCAGAAGACAGTAATTTGATTAGTTTGCTGGGGGTAAACTTTCAAACAGAAGAACAGTTAAAAATGAAATTGGAAATGTAAATTAGGGTCAGTTGTATGACTCTTTGAATGTTCAAAGATTGAAAACTAGATCTAAATATCTTCCCTTATAAGTAATAAATGACAGACTTGAGTTTTGAGGCTTATTTATTATTACACAGGAAGTATCATCTTTTCCAAACAAAAGCTACCTTTAAAAGTTGCTTTGGATACTAGAGAACGTTGATCTCAGAAGGTACTATTCCTTTTGTCATGGGTCTCTATATTTTCACATGTAAAATGTACTCTCTCTCAAATAACCAATGATGATATTATAACTTTATATATGTAATTACTACTGATGGTTTCAAAACGTTTTCCATCACTTTAATATCCTATCTGGAGCTCACGAGAATGTCCATGGAAAATACCAACACAGATTTATTAGAGTGAGACTGGAAAACTAACTTTTACTTTCAAATGGGTAACAAGCCCTCTCTGTCATTAATTCTCCCCATGGATACTGAAATAATTTAACTCTCGAGAGTACTATTAATTGACAAGCACACAGTGACAGAACATGGTATCTGTTTTTTGAGTTAATTTGTATTGATCCAAAAATATGTCAGTGGAAACTGCTGTTGCAAAACCCTCTCCCTCAAACTGCTGATGACTTTTATGTCCAGATTTCTAAAGATGACATCCTAGAAAATAAAATATAAAATTCAGTGACTTTTAAATGAAAAAGTCCTCTTTTGATAAATTATGTGTATCAAAATGGCCTAAGATTGTCCAAGGATGTCTTTATGCATAATGAACTGGAAGTCTGAGAAAGAGAAACTCTGGTTTGTTTCTCTCTCTCTTTTTTGTATTAGAGGATAACTGTAACCCTTTTCATATAAAAATGATTCTACTTGGGCTGTATACCACTAACTGATTTTTGTGCATTTATTAGTCCATTCTCACACTGCTATAAAGAACTGCCCAAGACTATAATTTATAAAGAATAGTGATTTAATTGACTCACGGTGCCACGTGGCTGGGGTGGCCTCAGGAAACTTACAATCATGAAGGAAGGGGAAGAGGCACGTCTTACATGGTGGCAGGTGAGAGACTGAGTATGTTAAGGAGGAACTGTCAGACCATCAGATATCCTGAGAACTCACTCACTATCATGATAACAGCATGGGGGGACACTGTCCCCATTATCCAGTCACCTCCCACCAGGTCTCTCCCTCGACACATGGGCATTCTGGGGATTACAATTCAAGATGAGATTTGGGTGGAGACACAAAGCCTAACAATATCAATGCAAGTGACAAACTTTTATCAATGCAAGTGACAAACCGTAAGACTCAGTGTCCTTGCTTATAAAATATGGGGATAATAATCAGTACTTCACTCATATGTATCACCAGTCATGGGCTTTAAAAATAACATGTATATCAGTGTTTTGTAGTCCATAAAGTATTATAAATATGCATAGTATAATTACTATGAATTGCTACATTCCTAAAGCTGTCCAAATTACGAAGTGTAATATTTAACCACAAAACAGTTATTTTTTGGTAACTATTTTATGTTGCCTGTCTCTTTTACATAAATGTTCATTAGGAGAGTGATCTATATCTGCTTTTCACCTATGTATCCTAAGTACCTAAAACAATGCCTGGCACGTTGTAAGTGTTCAAAAAATAAATATTTACCAAATAAATGAATAAAAACAGAGCATATTTTAATTTACTAACTTATGATGAGATTCTTATATACCTACATGATTTATTAAACATCATGATATAGCCATGGAATACTACTCAGTCAAAAAAAGGAAAAAATTAATGGCCTTTGCAGCAACCTGGATGGAATTGCAGACCATTATTCTAAGTGAAGTAACTCAGGAATGGAAAACCGAACATCGTATGTTCTCACTCACAAGTAGGAACTAAGCTATGACGATGCAAAGGCATAAGAATGATACAATGGACTTTGAGGACTTGGGGGAAAGGATGGAAAAGAGGTGAGGGATAAAAGACTACACATTGGGTTCAATGTATACTGCTCAGATGATGAATGCACCAAAATCTCAGAAATCACCACTGAGGAACTTATTAATGTAACCAAATATCACCTGTACCCCAAAAACTTATGGAAAAAAAATAAAAATTGTAAATTAAAAAACGGTTTAGGACATCATTTTTTCTTTTTATTTTGAAAATATGTTCATGTTTTATATACAACTATTATATTCTATAGTATATCAAAATAAAAATTCTAAGGGGTTATTGGCACACAGTTGTCCTAGACTGATGTATATCAGACACAAACTAAATTCTCTACTATATCAACTCTTCATTTTTGACTTCAGGTATTTTTAAAATGATATAATATTTCATGCAGAAAAGTAAATACAAAATGTAAGTTAGGGTTTAACAAATTGTAAAACAAATACTGTCATAAGCACCAGTACCCTTAAGAGAATTTAAAAATTGTGTTTCTTATTTAGTTTTCAATTATAATTGTTGAACCCTCACTTTGTACCTCTCCACAAACACATCCTTCTCTCCTTATCCCTCTGTCAGGATCAACTGTTATTTAGTATTTTGTGTTTATTATGAATGTGTATGTTGGTATAGTTTTACTCTGCAGATATGCATATCTGATGTACTTTTAAACTGTGTATCAATAGTGTTATATTGCATACATTTTTGTGACCTACTTTTATCTATTCATGTTTATGAGAGATATATGTATTTATCAATATATAACATATATTAATGTCTATCAATATCTATCAATGACTGATGATTTATTAAAATCATATGTATTACTATTACAAATGGTGCTACTGTGAACACTATTCTACATGTGCAAGAGTATCACCAATGCAATTTTGCCCCCAAAAGGGACATTTCATAATGTCTGGAGACAATTTTGGTGATTATGGTTGGGGATAGGTTGCTACTATGCTTCTGGCACCAACGGAGCAGAGATCAAATAGTCTGTTAAACACTCTACAATACATAAGAAAGCCTCCACAGCTAAGACTTATGTGACCCCAGTGTAAGTAATGCACAGATAGAGAAGCTCTACTCTAGGTCTCACTATATCTATGAGTGGAATTTCTGGGTTTTCTGTTACGCGCATATTAAACTTTCTTTCCAAAGCTGTTATCTCCACATTCACAGCATATAATAACTCCTCTTACTAATAAAATTTTGCTAATAATTATTGCTAAACTTTAAAATAATTCACTCTTTATCTCTTTATCTGTATTCACTCTTTATCTCTTCTTTGTAAAAGAAAATGTGTAATATTGGGATGACTTGTCTCCTGAAACTTTAGTGGGACTGATTTGTAAAACAATCTAGTCCTGGTCTTTTATATTCGGGAATATTTAAAACTCATTTAATTTCTTTAATACCTTGTTACATTTTTCTAGATGTTAGTCTATTGCATGTAAGTTTTAAGTGTATTATTTTTCACTTTTAATAACTTTTACTCTTCTGTAGTTGTGTTTGTGTCCAACTCTAGATTAATACTGTACCTCTCATTTTTCTTCTTGCTCAATCCTAGCAGAGGTTTGTTATTATTCTTTTTTATGCATTAAAATTATTGGTTTTATTAATTCTTCCTGTTTTACTTTGTTTTTTATTAATTTCTATGATTTTTATTATTTACTTTATTATATTTATTGTTTTGTCACTTTTATAATACCTTCAGAAATACATGTAACTCATTCAGTTATGGCTTGAATCTTTTCATAATATAATGATATTGATATATCTTTGTATTGTATTCTATATTAAGTTATATATTTAAAATATCGAATATTCATTATTATTCAGCTCTACTCAATGAAGTCCTATTATTGTTTATTTTTCATGCAAATACTTTGAAAATTGTTTAATACTTTTCAAACACATGAGATTTTTCAGATATGTTAGGGTTATAATCTATAGTTTTTGAATTTTGATCAGGAAATTTTATCTGGAACCAGGAACTGGAGGAACCTGGCTAAATAGCAGCCTCCACCAATTGACCTCCCTGTAGGAGCACCAAAATAACAACTACCTACTGAAAAAGCACCTTCAAAAGAACAAAAAAATCAGATGAAGGAGTCACAATATCTGATATGAACTTCATATTGCTGAAAGAGGCACTGAAGAAGGTAGGAAAAACGGTTTTCAGTTTTCAACACCACTCTTTCCCCATTCTCCTGGCAGCAGCTGGATGGCAAGGTGAAATAATCTGTGTGTTTCTGAGAGAGTGCACAGATTGTTGGACTTTGCATTGGAACTCAGTGCTCTAAACACTGGGCAGAACTCAGCCAACATCCGTGGAGGGAGCATTTAGACCAGCCCTAGACAGAGGGAAATTGCCCATCCCAGTGGTCAGAATGTGAGTTTCAGCAAGCCTCCCCACCATGGGCTAAAGGGTTCTGGGGTTGTAAATAAGCTTCAAAGGCAGTCTACGCCAAAAGAACTGCAAGTCCTAGGCAAGTTCTAGTGATGTGCTTGGCTCACAGCCAGTGGGCTTGGTGGGGCATGTGGCCTAGTGAGACACCAGTGGGGTAGCTAAGGACGTGCTTGTGCACAGCTCACAGCTCCTTCATTTTGCATGAGGAGAAGATAGGCAAGAGTAAAGAAGACTTTGTTTTGCAACTTGGATAAAAGCTCAGCCATGGTAGGATAGAGCACTAGACTGAGTTGTGAGGCCCCATTCCAAACTGTAGCTCCCTGATGACATTTGTAGATACATCCTGGCTCAAAGGGGAACCCACTGCCTTGAAGGGGAGGACAGAGCCCTGGAATGATTCATTAGCTGCTGTCTAAAGACCTCTTGGGCTCTAAAAATACAGCAATCATAACCAGGTAGTGGGCCTTAGGTGAGACCCTGGGATGTGTTAGTTTCACATGACACCCAACACATTCATATCTGTAGTGGCTACAGGAGACATGCCTTCTGCTTGAGAAAAGCGGAAGGAAGAGTAAAGGAGACTTTATTTTGCAGCTCATGTACCAGCTTGGTCACAGTGGGAAAGAGCACAAAGTGGGCTCTTGTGGGTAAAGGATTCTAGGTCTTGGCTATTGGATGGAATTTCTGGATCTACCTTGGGCAAGAGGGAAGCTACCTTCCCTGAAGGGTGAGTCCCAGGTTTGGCAGCATTCACCACAAATTGACTAAAGAGTCCTTGGATTTTAAGTGAATATTGGTAGTACCCTGGCAGTACTCCCCATGGGCCTGTGGTGAGGGGAGACAATGAGAGAGACTCCTCTGCCTAGGGAACGGTGGGGGAATAGTAGGAAAGACATTGTCTGGTGATTCTGATGCCAGCTCAGCTGTAGTAGAAAAGAACACAAGGTAGATTTCTAAGGTTTTCAACTCCAGGCCCACGTTCCTGGACAGCATCTCTGCACCCACATGGGGCCCAGGGGAGTTTGCTGCACTTAAAGAAAAGACATAAACCTGGCTGGCTTTGCCACCTGCTGATTGTAGAGCCCGAGGACCTTAAGTTATATAAGTGGTGGCCAGATAATGGTTAAAGTATGCCTTGGTCAAGACTCAGTGCTGTGCTAGCTTTAGGAATGACCCAGTGCAATCCCAGTGGTGTTCGCCACAGAGGTGCTTAAATCACACATTCTCCAATTCCAGGTAGTACAGCACAGAGAGAGAGACTACATTTGTTCAAGAGAAAGTAAGGTGAGAGAACAAGAGTCTATGCCTGGTCATTCAGAAAATTTTCTTGGATCTTATCCCAGACCACCTAAGTGGTACCTATATGAGTCTCCAAGAACTACAACATTATTGGGCTTGGGGTACTTTCTTTTTTTTTTTTTTTTTTTTTTTTTTGTGAGACAGAGTCTTGCTCTGTTGTCCAGGCTGGAGTGCAGTGGCATGATCTCAGCTCACTGCAAGCTCTGCCTCCCGGGTTCACACCATTCTCCTGCCTCAGCCTCCCGAGTAGCTGGGACTACAGGTGCCCACCACCGTGCCCGGCTCATTTTTTTTTGTATTTTTAGTAGAGACGGGGTTTCAACATGTTAGCCAGGATGGTCTCGATCTCCTGACCCCGTGATCCGCCTGCCTTGGCCTCCCAAAGTACTGGGATTACAGGCATGAGCCACCACGCCTGGCCTGGGCTTGGGGTACTTTCTAATGCAGATATGGTTGCAGTGGCCAAAGACTTAGATCAAAACGCGTAAGTCGTTTCATGTACCTGGAAAACCTTCCCCAGAAGGACTGGTACACACAAGCCCAGACTACATAGACTCCAATATATACCTAACTCTTCAATGCTCAGACATAGGAAAATATCCATAAGTATCAAGACCATCCAAGAAAACGTGACCTCATGAAACCAACTAAGTAAGGCACCAGGGACCAATCCCGGAGAGACAGAGATATGATAATTCAACACAGTTGTTTTGAGAAAACCCAAAGAAATTCAAGATAACACAAAGGAATAATGCAGAATCCTATCAAATATATATATATTTGGAAAATGATCTTGCTTTTTTAGCCATGCTGGAGTGCAGTGGCATGATCTCGGCTCACTGCCACCTCAATCTCCTGGGCTTAAGTGATCCTCCCACCTTATCCACCAGAGTAGTTGGGGCTGCAGGCACGTGCTACCATGCCCAACTAATTTTTGTATTTTTGTTGTTGTTGTAGAGGTGGATTTCACCATGTTGTTCAGCGTAGTCTTGAAATTCTAGGCTTAAGCAATCTGCCCGCCACAGCCTCCCAAAATGGTGGAATTACAGGCATCAGCCACTGTGGCCAGCCCCATCTGATAAATTTCACAGTGCAATTGAAATAATTACAAAGAATTAAGCAGAAATTCTGATGCTGAAAGATGCAATTGACATATTGAAGAATGCATCAGTATCAATGGCAGAACTGATCAAGCTGAAGAAGGAATTAGTGAGCAAGAAGACAAATTATTTTAAAATACACAGTGAGAGGAGACAAAAGAAAAAAAATAAAAAAACTATTTTAAAATTTTTATATGACGAGAAAAAAAAAAAAAAAAACCCAGATAGCCGAAACAATCCTAAACAAAGAAATGAAGCTGGAGGCATCAATCTGCTAGACTTCAAACTATACTACAGGGCTAAAGCAACCAAAACAGCATGGTACTGGTACAAGAGCAGACACATAGACCCATGGAACAGAGAATGCAGAAATAAGACTGCACACTTGCAACTCTCTGATCTTCAACAAACCTGACAAAAACAAGCAATAGGGAAATAATTCACATTCAATAAATGGTGCTGGAAAAAACTGGCTAGCCATATGCATAAGATTGAAACTGGACCCCTTCCTTACACCACATACAAAAACCAACTCAAGATGAATCAAAGACTTCAATGTAAAACCCCAAAGTGTAAAAAATCTGGAAGACAACCTAGGCAATAGCATTCAGAACATAGGCATAGGCAAAGATTTCATGACAGAGACACCAAAAGCAATTGCAATAAAAACAAAAATTGACAAATGGAATCTAATTAAACTAAAAAGTTTGTGCACAGCAAAGAAACAATCAACAGAGTAGACAGACAATCCACAGAATGGGAGAAAATTTTTGCAAACTATGCATCTGACAAAGCCTAATATCCAGCATCCATAAGGAACTTAAACAAATTTATGAGAAAAAAAGAACCCCATAAAAGTGGGCAAAGGGCATGAACAGACATTTTTCAAAAGAAGACATACATGCAGCCAACAATCGTATGAAAAAAGCTCAGCATCACTGATTATTAGAGACATGCACATCAAACTCACAATGAGATATCATCTAACACTCATCAGAAGAGCAACTATTAAAAAGTCAAAAAATAACAGATGCCGGTGAGGTTGTGGAGAAAAAAGGAACAGTGCTACATGATGGGAATGTAAATTAGTCCTGCCATTGTAGAAGACAGTGTGACAATTCCTCAAAGACCTAAAGACAAGTACTATTCAACCCAGTAATCCCATTACTGGGTATATACCCGCACATGTATGCTCATTGCAGTACTATTCACAATAGCGTTTAGGTTGACATGGAATCAACCTAAATGCCCAACAATGATAGAATAGATAAGGAAAAGGAATATATACACAATGGAATTCTATACAGCCATAAAAAAGAATGAGATCATTTCCTTTACAGGAGAAAGGATGGATCTGAGGACCATTATCCTTAGCAAACTAACACGGGAATAGAAAACCAAATACTGCATGTTCTCATTTATAAGTGGGAGCTAAATGATGAGAATACATTGATACAAAGAAGGGAACAACACACACCGGGACCTTTCAGAGGATAGGGGTGGGAGGAGGGAGGGTATCAGGAAAAACAAGTAATGGGTACTAGGCTGAATATGTGGGTGATGAAATAATATTTACAGCAAACCCCCATGACAAAAGTTTACTTAGGTAAAAAATCTGCATTTGTACCCCTGAACTTAAAAAAAAGAAAAAAATGATGATAATAACTAATTGTACAAATTGAGTATCAATTAACAATGAAATAAAAGGCTTTTGTTTTATGAAAAGAGTCCAAAAAAAAAAAAAGAAAAAACAATAAAACAAACCTATAAGATCTAGAAAGTAGCCTCAAACAGGCAGATGTAAGAGTTACTGGCTTCAAAGCGGAGGTAGAGAAAGGGATGAATCCCATAAGTTTTGGTATGTTGTGCATTCGTTTTAATTTTTCTCAAGGTATTTTTATGTCTTTTGTTATTTCTTTTTTGCCCCATTGTTTGTTTAAGCATGTGCTATGCAGTTTCCACATATTTGTAAATTTGCCAGATTTTCTTGTTATTGATTTTGGATTTGACTATAATGTACCTTGATGTGAATATCTTTGAGTCTATCTAGCTAGAACTCATTCACCTTCTTAGATACATAGATTCATATCTTTTATCAAAGTTGAGACATTTGGCCATTTTTTCTTCAAATATTATTTCTGTCTCTTTCTCCTTGTCTTCTCCTTCTGATATTCCATTAAAAACTAGGCATATGTTGGTATGCTTGATAATACCTTTCCAGTCTCTTAGTCTCTGCTTATTTTTCTTTTTTTCTTACTTCTTTCTGCATTTCTGTTCCCAAGACTTGATCATCTCAGTTGACTTATTTTCAAGTTTGTGGACTTCCCTTTTTGCCTGCTCAAATCTGCTGTTGAACTCCTTCAGTGAGTGTTTCATTCATCATTGCATTTTTTGATTCCATAATTTCTATGTGGTTTCTTTGAATAATTTCTTTATTAATGTTCTCCATGTGGTGAGATATTACTCTTCTGGTTTTCTTGTTTTTTTGTCCGTGGATTTCTTCAGTTCTTTGAGAATACTTAAAATAAGGGAACATTTTCTTGTTTCTTTACATCTTCATACTCTTTTGTTGAAAAGTGTACATTTCAAATATTATACTGTGGCAGCTCTGGAAGTCAGATTTTCCTTCTTCTTTAGGTTTGGTTGTTGCTTTTATGTGGTTACTGTTGTTTGCGTATGGACTTTTCCATGGTAATTTTGTAATGTCTGTATTTTTTTCCTTTGTGTGACAACTGGAGTCTCTCTTTCATTAGCTGAATTATTAGCTAAATATTTGACAGAAATTTCCTTAAACACCTGAAATCCAACCAAATCAAATAGAATAAAAATTATCCCATCTTTGCAAATTAGATCTGTGTTGGGACTCTTTCATTGTTCAGTAGGATAGTCTGCGTTAGCCTTCACTTCTTGGTTGCATAGAGCCTGAAGGTCAACCAGAGATGAGAACATAGGGTTTTTTTCTGGTCATTTCTTAGCGTGTCTCTAGCTTTGAGCAAGCACATAGCCTTAAAGAGTTCCCAGAATTTGTGAGAGACTTTCAGAGCCTATATTCTTCATTTCTTTCTGTTCCAATTATCTTCTTTTCTTTTTTAAGATTTTTAATCTATTTCTCACTCCTATTATTATTCTTTGTCCCAGGCAGCAGCATCTAATAGAATTGCCTTTAAATATTTTTGACAAACTGCTCTGAGAGCTGCCTCAGCCCTGGAGAAGTTCTGAGACATTTAAAAACAAAAGCAAACTCTTGAGCCAGTTCTTCAGTGAGCCATGAGACAGGTCAAAACAAACAACAATTTTTTGAGAAAAAATTCCATATTGCTTTCTGTGGTACCCAGCAACCACCAGGAATGTGCCCTGCCATGCCAGGCTACTGTCCCACTGGAGCGTAGGGGATGGTAACAGGGTAAACTAAAATGCTGCAGAGCTCTCTTTCCAAAATTAAGCAGTTGTTACTCATTAGGCATTATCTTGATGTCAGTTTAGATTAGATTTCAGAGGTCCAAAAGTGTTTATTCTGACACTTTTTCTAAGCTACTCTGTTGTTCTTGTGAAG
Source organism: Piliocolobus tephrosceles (assembly GCF_002776525.5). NCBI lineage: Eukaryota > Metazoa > Chordata > Mammalia > Primates > Cercopithecidae > Piliocolobus > Piliocolobus tephrosceles. The sequence continues at coordinate 12,294,829 of NC_045445.1, read as the reverse complement.
AGTTAGAGTTTTAGAGTTCCCTCATCTGCTATCTATTTTTGCTGACATTACTTCTATTACTTTGAAGTATTTGTCTCCACGCTTTGGAAAACAACATAAATGTTGAAATTGCTAAAATCTCAACATGTTTACAATTCCAAATATTTATTAATTTCCTTCTATTATGTGTCTCACTGAGTCTAAGATGAAAGGAATGGGGATACACCAGTGAGGTCAGCCAACTTTTACTGAGGCTCAGTACACGTTAGGCATTGTTTTGAGTGAGTTACATTTCTTCACTCAATCAATCTACACAGCAATGCTAGCAAGTGGCTGGTCTGATGTACGTTTTACAGATGATTAAAATATAGTGCAATGATACTGAATAACTTAACCACGGTCACACTGCAAGTAAGGTGAGGCACCAAGATTTATGTGTAGATAGTCTGTCTTCAGAGCCTATGTTCTGGACTACTCTTCCCTACTGCCAGTACTATAGAGACAGAGTTATCAACTGACAATAATAACAAAGAGAAAGACAGTTTTGATGCCAAACCTTTTCTTTTGCCAGAAAGTTTGTTTGTTTTCTGTGTTATAGATATACGGAAGAATAAAAGGTTCCAGTCTCATCAAAGCAAATTGATTATTTTGGTTGCTTCCTCTTGGTCTTCATATACTGTTTCGGGTGTAATTTAATTACTTTTTGCTTTGATGTTGCCCTTGTCAACCCTTTTGAGAGTAAGGATAATACGGATTTTGTGTATTTTCACTTATTTTAATATATTCCCATTTGGTGGCCAATAATTAGTTTGTTTAAGTGGCCTTTTGAAATCACATTTCTTCCTAACTGGCATATAATTCTAGGTTGTGACATTTCTGAGTATTGATTTAAAATCCTTTTTGTCTTAACTTCTGGGAAAACCTTCATAAAATTAAATGATAATTCCTCAAATTAAAGCAAATTCGGAAGACCTTCATTCCCGTGTGTAAAAGTAAATTTGAAATATCTGACAGCAGCTGAAGTGGACCCTTAAACTCAGCTGTATTAATGTCAAAAGTCTGCAAAAGAATATTACAAAATCTAAGTAGAAGATTAACTAAGAAATATAACAAATGTCACAAGAAATGAAATGGGATTTGAGGGTTTAGAGAGTTTGATACTGTAACCAAAACATGAGAAAAATGGCAACATGGTGCTTGAATTGCAGGGCTCTGAAAATGAATTTTTTTAAACCCTTGAAATGAATTGAACTTGGTAGACAAGCCCATGGAAAAAAATATCTTTCATGAAATATACATGCTAGAATTCCTTCTGAAATCATAATATTGTCATGCTTTCTTGTGAAAAGTAATTTGTAACAAATTATGTGAGCCACTCCCATAAACTATTTTGCATGTGATCCTTAATTGGGTATATTTGAGACATTGTTTTTTTTTTTAAAAAAAAAGAAAGAAAATGGCTCAAAATATCACTAAAATTGCTATGTAATATTTAAATGCTTAATTGCTATACAAATGAAATTCACATATATTAAAACCTAGCCAAAATAACCCAAAATAAACACATTAAATGACTACACACATGAAAAAAGCCTAAGCTTTTTTCCCTCAGGACCTGTGTTTCCCTTGGTCTGAGGTGACAGGACAAGGATCATTCACACCTGTAGCCAAGAGTATGTCTGTTTTTTTCGTTGTTTTTAACCAGCTTTTTCTAGAAAGTCCTACCCTAAGACACAGGCATGAATGCACTAAAACACACACACACACACACACACACACACATACACACACACACACACACTCCTTTTGCCCTCAAAAATCCAGAAAACCCAGCTGACAAAAATCACTTTATTTATTAGCAAATAATTTTATATGGTTTTGATTTGTGTCCCGACCCAAATCTCATGTTCAATTGTAATTCTCAATGTTGGAGGTTGGGCCTGGTAGGATGAGATTAGATCATGGGGGTGGATCCTTCACGCATGGTTTAGTACCATCTCCTTGGTACTGTTCTCACAATAGTGAGTGAGTTCTCGTGAGATCTTGTTTAAAAATACGTAGCACTTCTCCCCTAACTCTCGCTTGCTCTTGCTCCTGCCATGTAAGATGCCTGCCCCGCTGTGCCTTTCACCATGAATAAAAGCTCTCTGAGGCCTCTCCAGAAGCAGATGCTGCCATGCTTCCTGTATAACCTGCAGAGCCATTAGCCAATTAAACATCTTTTCTTTATGAATTACTCAGTCTCAGGTTATTTCTTTATAGCAATTTGAGAGTTTACTAATACAGGATTGGAAAGACACTAGGCATTAATCAAGCAAATAATATTTTCTTCTCTGACTTTATGTTCCCAGAATCCTGTTATGTTTTATGTACATGCGACAGATAAACATCATGTGTGTACATAGATGAGAAGACGCTTTGTTTGAAAAGATTATTGCCACAAGCTGTTGTAGAGTGTAGCAATAAAAGGAGAGAGAGACTATTGCAACAGAGAGAACACTTCAACCATAAGATCTACAAGTATCTCAAGATTCATGAAGAAAAGAATTTTATTTAACAGGGAGACATAAGCAAGGCTAGAGAGAACCAAATGTGGTACAGGGGATGATTGGGTAGCTCTATCAGACACTTGAGCTGGAAAGGAAATGTTTTTCTTTGGGGTCAAGGTCAGCCTATTCTTAGAAGAAACCATTACATTGGGTTTGTTTTGCCTTCCAATGCCAACTCAGGCTGAGGGAGGATAAAAAATAAAAATTCAGTGGTGGTTGGGGCGGGGGGAGGATAGAAATTTAAAGTTTGATCAAGCCAAGTTAGTAGATATTTTTATAAAATTGTTCAGTGGCTACAAACAGTTCAGTTAATCATTTTTGAGAAAACAAACGGAAATTTGACAGTTCTGTGTCTGGTCTGGTCTTAAGTAAAACAAAGTCATCTGTGTCTCAACTCAGTCATGTGGGGAAGGGTGCGTGGTTCTTTTCAGTAAGCCATTTTCTGGAAGAAAAAAGTGGGGAAGAAGTTCTTAATCTCACTGTTTTCTAAAAATCAGAGGTCTCAGAAAAAGTTCTACATTGGCAAATGTAAATGAAAAGATGACACATTGGGCAGTATGTTAGATAATCTGTCAGTTTGAATGTCTTCTGTACATAATGAATACCTTTTCTATATCAAACCGTTTGATCCTAGCACAGCTTTGCAATTCTCGCTTGTATCAAATTACTTGACCTTAGAGGTCATCTTCCCAGTTGGTCACTAAATTTGGATTTCCTGTTTTATCAAAAGCAAGATATTTGCTTATCTTCCATCTCACCTTTCCACCACCATAATAGTTAGAAGTGGTTTTTTAATCCAACTCAAGATTGATGAGTAGCTTTCATATGTGTTTTATTTCAGAGGCCTAATATTAAGGAAAGTTTGCGCAACCACGAGGAAAGATGTTTAAGTGATCAGTAAGGCTTAACAAATGTTCATGCTGTGAAGACGAAGTTATTAACTTAGACCATTTGGGAGTCACATGTTCAGACTGCAGCCAGGATTCTAAAACTGAAATGTTGATCTTTAATGCATTTGACCTCTCAGGACTGTTTTTATATTCTTTGAGAAATACCTCACAAGGCCATTTGCTTCCTGCACTTACATCAAGTCTATCAAAACTAGCCCTCAGTGACTCAGCCTAGAACGGACTTTTAGGAAATGTGCTGACAGAGTCAGTAACTTACATGTATATAAAATGACTGGCAGGGCTTAATATGTGAGCCTCCTGAAGGAAGCAATTTTTTGTTGTAATTGTCATTTTGTTTGTTGCTTGGTTGTTTTCCTTTTTCCTAGGAAAAGCATAAGGAACAGAAATTGTATATTACTTAACCAACAGTAGAGGGTTCTGTGATATTTTTATCTGGTCTGACCACTTTCCGTGCAGCACACAATACTGGAAATCTTTATGCTGATTTATATGCATTCTGAAAAATTAAAATGTTTAAGTCATAGCAATTTTATGACCTTGTGGCCAGCTGAAGGACTTTTTACTGGATCAAGCCAGGGTGAGCAAAGGACAAACATTCCAACAAGCTCTCTGTATTTGAATTTTCTGGTTTTCCAGAAGCCTGTGCCATGACTAGTCCTGCCTTCAACCTTCCCACAGCTTCCTGTTACCACTCTGACCTCCTTTTCTAATACAGGCGTACTTTAGAGATACTGCAGGTTAGGTTCCAGACTACCACAATAAAGCCAATGTCATGATAAAATGAATCACACAAATTTTCGGTTGCCCAGTGCATGTAAAAGTTAGGGTTACACTATACTTGGGTCTATTAAGTATGCAACTACATTGTGTCTAAAAACACAATGTACACACTTTGATTTAAAAATAGCATATTGATAAATATACTAACAATTATCTGAACCTTTAGTGAGTCATAATTTATTGTCAAGTGGAGGATTTTACCTCCATGCTGATGGCTATTGACGGACCAAGATTTTGGATGCTGAAAGTTGGAGTGGCTGTGTTAATTTCTTAAAACAAGACAGCAATGAAACTTGCTGCATTGATTGGCTCTCCTTTTGCAAAAGGTTTCTCTGTAGCATGTGATACTATTTGATAACATTTTACCCAAAGTAGAACTTCTTTCAAAATTGGAGTTCATTGTCTCAAATCCTGCCACTACTTTATCAACAAAGTTTATGGAATATTCTAAATCCTTTGTTTTTATTTCAACAATGTTCACATCGTCTACACCAGGAGTAGTTTCCATCTCAAGGAACCACTTTCTTTGATTATTCATAAGAAACAACTCCTCGGCCGGGCGCGGTGGCTCACGCTTGTAATCCCAGCACTTTGGGAGGCTGAGGTGGGCAGATCACAAGGTCAGGAGATCGAGACCATCCTGGCTAACATGGTGAAACCCCGTCTCTACTAAAAATATTAAAAAAAAAAAATTAGCCGGGTGTGGTGGCAGGCACCTGTAGTACCAGCTACTCGGGAGGCTGAGGCAGGAGAATGGTGTGACCTGGGAGGTGGAGCTTGCAGTGAGCCGAGATCATGCCACTGCACTCCAGCCTGGGCGAGAGAGCGAGACTCCATCTCAAAAAAAAAAAAAAAAAAAAGCAACTCCTCATCCATTCAAGTTTTATTAAGAGATTGCAAGAATTCAGTCACATCTTCAATCTCTATTCCTAATTCTAGTTATATTCTCATTTCCACCACATTTGCAGTTACACTTCTCCACTGAAGTCTTGATCCCCCATCCATAAGGGTTGAAATAAACTTCAATCAAACTCTTGTTAATGTTGATGTTTTGACTTTTTCCAATCAATTAAAAATGTTCTGAATGAGATCTATAATAATGAATCATTTCCAGAAGATTTTCAATTTACTTTGTCCAGGTCCATCAGAGAAATAACAATTTATGGCAGCTTTAGCCTTAGGAAATGTACTTATTAAATAATAAGACTTGAAAGTAAAAATTACTCTTTGATCCATGGGCTGCAGAATGGATGTTGTATTAGCTGGCATAAAGACAACATTAATTTCCTTGTATACATTCTTTAGAGTTCTTGGGTAGCCAGGCATTGTCAATGAGCAGTAATATTTCAAAAATAATATTTTCTAGGTAAGGGATCTCGACAATGGGCATAAAATATTCAGTAAATGATGCTATAAACAGATAATTTTTCATCCCGGCTTTGTTGTTCCATTTATAATGCATAAGCACAATAGATTTAGCATAAATTTTAAGGATCCTAGGATTTTCAGAATGGTAAGTAAACATTGACTTCAGCTTAAAGCCAACAGATGCAGTAGCCTCTAACAAGGGAGTCAGTCTCTTCTTTAAAGCTTCGAAGCCGGGTATTCACTTCCTCTCTAGCTGTGAAAGTCCTAGATGGCATTGTCTTCCAATTAAAAGCTGTTCCATGTACATTCAAATCTGTTGTTTTGTGTAGTCACCTTCATCAATGATCTTAGCTAGATCTTCTGGATAACTGGCTGCAACTTTTACATCAGTACTTGCTGTTTCATCTTGCACTTTTATGCTATAGAGACGGTTTCTTGCTTTAAACCTAATGAACCAACTTCTGCTAGCTTCAAACTCTTCTTCTGCAGCATCCTCACTTCTCTGAGCCTTTATAGAATCGAAGAGTGTTAGCGCTTTGATCTATATTAGGCTTCGGCTTAATGGTATGTTGTGGCTGATTTGATCTTTTATTCAGACCATTAAAACTTTCTCGATGTCAGCAATAAGGCTGTTTTGCTTTCTTATCATTTATGTGTTCACTGGAGTAGCAATTTTAATTTCCTTTGTTAACTTTTATTTTGCATTCACAACTGGGGTAATTGTCAGAAGAGGCCTAGCTTGCAGCCTGTCTTGGCTTCCAAAATGCCTTCCTTACTAAGCTTATCAATTTCTAGTTTTTGATTTAAAATGAGGGATGTGAGACTCTTCCTTTCATTGAAGACTTAGAGGTCATTGTATGGTTATTAATTGGCCCAATTTTTGCTATTGTTGTGCCTCAAGGAATAGGGAAGTGCAAGGAAAGGGAGAGAGATGGGGAAGGGCCAGTTGGTGGCGTGGTCAGAACACACACACAACAATTATTAAGTCTTATATGGGTGTGGTTTATGGCACCCCAAAGCAATTACCATAGTAACATCAATGATCACTCATCACAGATCATCATAACAGATATAATAATGAAAAAATTTTGAAATATTGTGAGAATTATCAAAATGTGACAGAGAGACACAAAGTGAGCAAACGCTTTTGAAAAATATGGAGCCCATAGACTTGGCAGCTGCAGGGTTTTCATAAACCTGTAAACTGTATAAAACACAATATCTGTGAAGCACACTAAAGCAAAAGACAGTAAAAATGGTATGCTTGTATTCTCCCCACATCATTCTGCTCTGCCTCCCTGTATAGGCCAGGTATGGTCCCGCCTTAAGGCCTTTTGTAGCAGTACCCTCTGCCTGGAATTGTTCTTCCCCGGACAGTAGCTTGACTATTCCCTCATCTTCTTCATGTTTTGGTTCTCATTCATAGTTAGACTTACCCTGAACACCATAGTTAAAATTGCAACCTGCCTCTCTGTTTCCACACTTACATTTCTGATCCTCTTTACCCTGCTTTACTCATTATTGTACGGGAGTTATCATATTTTAACATACCATATGACTTATTTATGTTTACCATGTCTTTTTCCTAAAAATCAAGAGTGGGATTTTTATAATTCTTGCTGTATTTACGGCATCTGGAATCATGCTCAACACATAGTAATCAATGGTTACATTAATTAACTATGTTAAATGTTTTTTAAATAAAAGGACATACAATATAATTAAATAGTCCTTTATTATACAAAACTATTTCATATATATATATATATATATATATATATTCATCCTGAACCTGATATTTTAGTATTAAAAAAATCGACCTGCTCAGACTTAAGAGACTTGTAAGAACTTTTGTTTATCTTGGAGATAGAGACACTACTATATGTATTACAAATCTTTCTTCTATTGCCATTTGTTATAAATATTATGTATTTCCTACTTTAGTTATCTTTTCTGATAACAGAAAAGGTTAAAATTTAGGTTTTAATAATATCCAATATGCTTATGAACAAAAATGTAAAAAATGTTCTCTTCACTTCCACTGGTCAGATATACTTAGTCATGATTCTGTCATACGATGGCTCTTCTCTCCTGTAAATGTGCTTACCTTTTCTCGCCCAGAGCAGCCCTTCCTTGTAATACCTTATTAACATTTAAAATGGCTGATTTAAGACAGGAGATAAACTGTTAAGGAGGGGAGTTGCAACACTGGAAATAATAGAATGCAAACTCTCACTTTGTTTTCACTAACTTGTAGAGAAGACTGATTATATTTGAAGAAAGGTAGTACATAATTGCTGGAAGGAAAAGTAAAAAAAAAAAAAAAAAAAAAAAAAAATCAATTCTAGCTGTCTCTAAGAAGGAAAGTAAATCTGTAAAACAAATGTTCATTCAGGGTTCCTAACCCTAAGAGAACATATGAAGGGAGTCACAGTCTGTTCATTCCAGAGGTACCAATTCCACAGAGTGGGAAATTCAGGAGTACCATATTGTTTAGAACTTATCGAAATAATTTTCAGAGCAAACAGTGAAAATGTTTGCTTGCTTTGGACTATTCATCTCAAAGGAGCCTTGGAGGTACAATACTACAAATCCACAAAATCTCAAAGGCAAGGCTAAAGGCAAAAAAAGAGAAGGGTTTTGGTTTACACAAGCTGACAGTAACTACATGATATTCTCACTTCCTCTTTCTCAAAGCCCTAACTTGAAAATCAATAGAGGAGATGCCACCAAGATCACTAGACGATTAGTCAAGATAAAATGCAAGGAAGCAGAGTTGGCTGGACTGATTCAGGCTAGAGAAGATGACTGGATTTCTGTGATGGATAGTAACTATTTTAAGGATTATTAAAAGAAACATGACAACTACCTATTTTTGTTTGAAAAGAAACAGATTTAAGCTAAGGACAAAGCAGAAAAGTTAGCAAGAGAGATGTCCTTTCTTTTAGAGATCAGGAAGTCCTCAGATGTTATGATTTAACGTCCAGGTGGGTGTATCTCTTTCCCCAAAAAGTTGCTTGAACAGTTTTCCCGTGTTCCTGTGCTTGAGGCTGAACTCGTGAGGAGGATGAATGCGCAGGCTCTTTTGATTCAATACAGGCATTTGTGTTCCACATCACACCTATCTCTCGCTTCTCTGCCTCCTTCATTTCTTGCAATAAGTGCTAATATTGCTTTGTGAAATTCTACTTTCCAGCCTCTTCATTCCAATATTAAGAAACATATTCACCAAGTATTGCTCATGTGCCTAAACAATAAGGATACATATCGAGATGGGTGAAACAGACAAGACTCTATCACCGTGGGACTTATAATGCGAGAAGATGACAAGGGAAAGGGAATATACAACATAATTCAATACATCAAGTAGTAGCATGATGAACAGGGTGCTGTGGTGGGGAGTGATGTGTGTGTGTTCGTGCGTGTGCACGCGCACGTGTGTGTGTTGCATGGGGTGAGGTCGAGTTCTGATAGGGAGTCAGAAAAGGCCCCTCTGAGGAAGTGCCTGTGAACTGAGACCTAAGAAATCATTTCTATAAAGAGACAGGAGAAGGCAAAAGAAAGAGCGTGCTTAAAGGCCTGAAGCTAATCTGTTAGTCTGCAGTGCCAGGCCTCCTCAACATCAGTGTATTTAATTTGACTTTTAAAAAAACCCACATGTATCCTCTGATAAAATGGATATATAAAACTTCAGCATTTTCCCCCAAAGACAAGCAGTCACCCCAAACAAAAATTGAGATTGACTTGTAAGAATTAATATTTTATGAAGTCAAACATTCAGGGATAGTTGCTAATCATATTACATGAGGTCTCACAAGCAGGACTCACGGGAGCAGAGATTTGAAGTTTCACTCTCCATTCTGATTTGAACGGAGGGGGATAACTGAATGCAACATGAGACATTTCCGTTGATGGATAAGAATCATCACTCTGAAACAAGGCTGCCTGCATCTGGATCCTGGCTCTACCGCTTTCCAGGTCAATGGTCATGAACAAGTTACTTAAAACTGCTCTGAGCCTTGATGTCATCATCTGTAAAGCATGGATAATATGGATAATACTTCAGAGAGTTGTTATAATAATTAAATGTGTTTAATTTGTAAAGCGCAAAGAACAGTACCTGACACAGAGCAACTATTCAATAAGTGTTAAGTAACAATAAAATAAAACAATGATTTATTATGAATAACCTGAGATAAATGTTGATGCAAACTGTTACATGTCTTTATAATGCTTGCTACAGGAGACTTATTTGGCACATTATGGATTAAGACCACATTACTGCAAATCTATAATTATGTATGAGTTTAATAAAAGTTTTCCTTTATATTCCCCGTAAAGGGTATGGTAAGTAAATTATTAATGTAAAGAAGTATGTTGTGTATGTTAAAGTTTCTTAAGGGAGGTACTAATTACTAACTAGTATTCTATTCTCATGTAATGTATTTGACCACATTCTATAACATTTTATGTCATAATCAGTTACACCTAAAAGTGTCATTATAGGTGTATTTAAAATATACATATAATTTGTATGTGTCAATCTAACTTTGTGTATTCACTATTATACATATAACTTATGTTAAAAAAAAAGATTAAAAAAAAGATATCTCGGGTTAGGCAATTTCCAATGCGGTGTGTTTCCTAAATTAAAAGCAGACTCTCAGTTTTCTTTTTTCTTCCACTCCAATCCTAAACACAACACAAAGATCATAGAATTTTTTAAGTGTTGAGAAGTATATACCTAACATATGTTTCACGAAACTCTCAGACGTCTTATCTTCACGTGTATTAGTCCATTCTTGCACTACTGTAAAGACGTACCTGAGACTGGGTAATTTATAAAGGAAAGAGGTTGAATGAATTGGCTCATGGTTCTGTAGGCTGTACAGGAAGCATAGCAGCTTCTGCTTCTAGAGAGGCCTCAGGGAACTTACCCACGGCAGAAGGCAAAGCAGGAGCAGGCGTCTTACATGGCAGAAGCAACAAGGGGCGGGGGATGGGGGAGCTGCTACACACTTGTGAACAACCAGATCTCAGGAGAACTTTCACTATTGCCATGACAACGCCAAGGGGGTAGTGTTAAACCATTAGAAACCACTCCCACCGGGCCCCACCTCCAACATTGGGGATTACAATTCAACATGAAATTTGGGCGGGGACACAGATCCAAACAGTATCACCATGCCTGACGTTCTTGCCGTGGTGTCAGTGCCAGGAATCACGGAGCATCTAAACATCTCGTCATGCACCTCATCCTACAAGAAGACAGTTCTGCTTAATACTGTGAACAACTAATTTTCAGACGTTTGTGTAATTATGTTTCTTTCTCTCTTTCTTACATGATATCTACACAAAGCAAAGTTGTGAGGATTCAGCAAGTCTAGAATTATAATCCCTAATATTTATTTTTTAAATAAAGGATGGGATGTCTACTAATTTCAAGTCAACACCAAACTGTGTACGTAAACCTTGCTCATGTGTCCTGCGTACTATTGTAGTGAGACTATTGTTCCTGTTTGTGAATCCTGATATGATTATAGTTCAGTCTTTCATGTCGTATCAAATCTCTCACCATGTGCGGGCCTTTGGGGATGGTGGCATGTGTCACTGTACAAGTGTTTGCAACTTTTCAAACAAGCTTGTTAACACTGAGTCATCTGCCTACTTAAAACCCTGAAAATATATTCGGGTTTTATTTCCTGATTCCTGGTAAATTAAAGTTTAAAAAAAGGACGTGGCTGTCAATCAACTATAATTAAATACACCACGATATATGAGATGCAAAGGACCCCTTGTGCTAATGTGGACCATGGATATCCACGCTGTGGACTGAGGAATTTGTCATGTAACAGAATAGCCAGTGGTATAATCTGGAAGGAACAAATGCTTTGGCTTTGATTTTCATCTGATTATCTTTCCCATACACCTCATAAGGGCTGGTGGACCTGGAACCAGTTTAGTGCATGGCCTCCTCAAAGGCTGCCTAGTTCCTGTCGTAAATTTTGCACAGCGTTTTTGCTTTCAGTGCCAGCCACTGAATTCTAACACCATTTAACCATTCCAAAATAGCTATTGTGTCTTTATTACATAACAGGCACTTGGCACGGCACGGGGGAACATGTTGATGAGCAAGACAAGGTTCCTGCATTCAACATCTTCCATGGATAAGCAGTAATGGTATGTATGTAGTCTTATTCAAAGCATAATGCGGTGACTACTAAGTTATTATAAGTATTCTAAGAATACTAAAAGCAGAGACAAGCAACAGTTTTAAAGCAAGGTCAGAGAGGATAGGGGAGTGAGAAGTCGGCATCAAGATGGCACTTTCTGAGATTATCAAGCTAAATGATCCTAAAAGTCTCCTTCCAACTCTGTTTCTATGAAAATTCTCATCTCATTTGTTAACTGTAATCACTGCTGACCTCCCATGCAGTAGCGCTCCATATACTTGAAACCTGGTATTAAGACCCTACGAGAAGAGTAGACCTTTTACCAATAATTGAGAAAGAATGGAGTGTAATGTCTTTGGAGCAAGTATTCAGCACTTCGCCTTTGTCTCATTAAGCCTCAACTAGGTTGGAAGAAAGAGAGAAGAGAAAAATAATAAGGAATTTCAAGCTGATAAGCTTTGGGGAAGTCAGGGTAAAATAGGTAATATGGGAACCAAAACCAATGGATATCATATGCTTTAAGAAGACAATAGTGCTCTTCACTAATGGAAGAATGACAGTGAGAGAAGAGGTAAGGCATGGAGCCTGAAGGATATCACAGGAAAGTGGAGAATGGTGCACATGTAACTCCAAAGGAATTGACAAACAGACATTTATGGGAATCATAGGAAGTATGCTTAATATGTTCCCACACTTTGACAAGGCATTTTACCTGGTTGTTTCCAAAACAGATTCCATCATATCTTAAGTGATCCAACTGGCTTGTGGTTCAGCATCTTCAAATCATTGATAGTTATAATCCACAGACGTTATCATACTAATTTATGATAAGATGCTTTCAATGTGATAAAAAAGAAAACATCACTCAGTAATTTATTTCAGATACAGTACTTACTCATGCATAGGCTTCATTTGCTCTGTTTATCACCTATAGAGAATTTACAATGACATGTTCCTGTTTGCTTCATGGCTTGCCTCATCCTCTGGATTTTTACTGACATCACCCCTCATTTGCACTCTGTTCACCTAGCACATAGTCATCATTCATTCAGGTCTTAAATTCTATGTTAAATCCTCTAATCAGCCTTTCTAGGCCTTCAAGCGTAGGTCAGGCACATCTCTAATCAGCTATCCTAACGCTTTCTAATTTTCTTTTATGTCACATGAAAATTGAAGTTATAAAATCACATGTATGATCACTTAATGTCTGTTTCCTTCACATCTTTCTCAATTAGATCATAAGTTCCATGAAGGCAAGGGCCACTATGTTCTCAGGCTTTATCAGAAAGACTGAGACATGATAGGTACTAATTCAATCTTTGTTGAGTAAATAAAACTTTCAAATTTAATGGAATTATCAGACCAAAAATGTATGGATATATATGAGGTTCCTGACATACAATTGCTGGTTTGATTTCACAATAGATTATATAATTAAACATATTGAATAGGGGTGCTTATTTTACCATGTGCTCTCAGAATTATTATATTTTTAAGTAGAATTTATCATTCTCATTATTTTAAGTCTAGGAATATTTAAAATATTTTTATTTAGAAAAAATCTTTTTATGGTATGATTAAAATGCATCTTTGGCATTTTGACACAAGCATGATCATAGCAACATTATTCAAATTGGCCAAATTTCACTGTCATCAATGCTGGGTGTTTCTGGTCACTTTGGTGAAGCTGGAACCAATCTTCTAAAAGCATTGTGTGCATATTTGGTTTAATTGAGATTATTGTGTTGAACATATGCTCTAGCTCATTAAATTTTCTTTGTTCTTAAGAATCAAACTAAATGTTATTTTTGTCTCACCTCTTTTCCAACTTTTGAAATGTTATGATAGAAAAAAATTAGATTCCTATCTCAGACTATAAATCAACATTGATTCTACATAAAAAAGAAAGTTAAAGTTAAGAAAAGAAAAACTAAAGAAATACAAAAATTAGGCCAGGCGCGGTGGCTCAAGCCTGTAATCCCAGCACTGTAGGAGGCTGAGATGGGCGGATCACGAGGTCAGGAGATCGAGACCATCCTGGCTAACATGGTGAAACCCCGTCTCTACTAAAAAATACAAAAAACTAGCCGGGTGAGGTGGCGGGCGCCTGTAGTCCCAGCTACTCGGGAGGCTGAGGCAGGAGACTGGCGTAAACCCGGGAGGCGGAGCTTGCAGTGAGCCAAGATCCGGCCACTGCACTCCAGCCTGGGCGACAGAGCGAGACTCCGTCTCAAAAAAAAAAAGAAATACAAAAATTAACAATAATTTTTCTAAGTGTTCATACTACTTCAATACATTCCAGAATATCATCACAGTATACATTTCAAGTCATTTATAAAGTAGGAACTTATAATCTCCCTCAATAGAGGGAAATACTTATATATGATTGGTAAATAGTTAATTTCTCTGTTGTACAAATCCACTTAAAAGATTAATTAGCAATAACACAAGAGGAAAAAAGACAAGGAATGTGGGAATAATTTCACAAAATATCTAAATTAAATGGCTTAAATATGAAACCATGCATAATTCACTAGTAATTCAATGAATGCAGATTTAAAAAATGAAGTAATACTTTTGAATATAGTCAAAAAGAAATGGAAATAGATGCCCACACCAAAATCTGTAATCACGTATTCATTATTTTGCTATTATTTATAATGTCCAAAAAGTACAAGCAATCTAATGTTTATATCAACTAATGAATGAATAAATAAAATATAATGCATCCATACAAAGAATATTATTTGTCAATAAAAACAGATGAATTAATTATACATACTACAACATGAATGATTCCTGAAATTACTATGTTAAGAAAGAAGCCAGTCACAAAACCCACATATTGTATGATCCTATTTATATTCGGTATCCCTTATAGGAAAATCTGTAGAGACAGAAATAGATTTATTTTTATAAAAAGACAACTTTTATTGTAGTTAATGGGTTCATGTACAGGTTTTTTATATATAGCCTATATATAACCTATAGGTAACAATATGTGGTAAACATATGTTATGGGAGTTTGTTGGACAGATAATTTCATCACCTAGTTATTAAGCCTAGTACCCAATAGTTATTTTTTCTGCTCCTCTCCCTCCTCCTACTATCCACCCTAAGGTAGGCACCAGTATCCATTGTTCCCCATTTTGTGTCCATGTGTTCTCATAATTTAGCTCACCCTTATAAGTGAGAATATGTGGTATTTGGTTTCCTGATCCTGCATTAGTTTGTGAGGGATAATGGCCTCCAGCTCGATCCACGTTCCTGCAAAAGACATAATCTCATTCTTTTTTATGGCTGCGTAGTATTCTATGATGTATATGTACCACATTTCGTTTATCCAATCTGTCATTGATGTGCATTTAGGTTGATTCCATGACTTTTTTATTGTGAATAGTGTTGCTGTGAACATATGCATACATGTGTCTTTATAATATAATGATCTGTATTTTTTTGGGTAATATACCCAGTATTGGGCTTACTGGGTGGAACTGTAGTTCTGTTTTTAGCCCTCTGAGAAATCCACCCACTGCTTTCCACAATGGTTGGACTAATTTATTTTCCCACAAATGTTGTGCAAGTGTTCCCTTTTCTATGCAACCTTGCCAACATCTGTTATTTTTTGACCTTTTTAATAATAGTCATTCTGACTAGTGTGAGATGGTATTATTTCATTGTGGCTTTGATTTACATTTCTCTAATGATCAGTGATGTTGAGCTTTTTTTCGTATGCTTGTTGGCTACATGCATGTCTTCTTTTGAAAAGTGTCTGTTCATGCCCTTTGCCCACTTTTTAATGGGGTTGTTTGTTTCTTTCTTGTAAATTTGCTTAAGTTGTTCATAAAGGCTGAATATTAGTCCTTTGTCAGTCGCATAGTTTGCAAAAATTTTCTCCCATTCTGTAGGTTGTCTGTTTGCTCTGTTGATAGTTTATTTTGCTGTGCAGAAGTTCTTTAGTTTAATTAGATCTCATTTGTCCATTTTTGCATTTGCAGAAATTACTTTTGGCATGTTCATGATGAAATCTTTGCCAGTTCCTATGTTCAGAATGGTATTGCCTGAGTTGTCATCCATGGTTTTCACAGTCTGGGTTTTACATTTAAGTCTTTGATTCATCCTGGGTTGGTTTTTGTGTATGGTGTAAGGAAGGGGTCTGGCTTCAATCTTTTGCATATAACTAACCAGTTATCCCAGCACCATTTACTGAATAGGGAGTCATTTTTCCTATTTTTTTTTTTTTTTTTTGCCAGCCTTATTGAAGAGCAGATGGTTGTAGGTGTGCAACATTATAGATTGAGCTATTTTGTTTTATTGGTCTGTGTGTTTGTTTTTGTATAAGTACCATACTGTTTGGTTACTGTAGCCCTGTAGTATGGTTTGCATTTGGGTAGTATGATGGCTCCTGCTTTGTTCATTTTGCTTCAAATTGTCTTGGCTATTTGTGCTCTATTTTGATTCCATGTGAGCTTTAAAATAGTTTGTTCTATTTCTTTGTAGAATGTCATTGGTAGTTTGGTAGGAATAGCATTGAATACGTAAATTGTTTGGGGCAGTACAGACATTTTAATAATATTGATTGTTCCTGTCCATGTGGATGGAATGATTTTCATTTATTTGTGTCATCTCTGATTTCTTTGAGAAAAGTTTTGGAATTCTCATTAGAGAGATGTTTCACCTCCCTGGTTACCTGTATTCCTAGGTATTTTATTCTTTTTGTGGCAATTATAAATGTGATTGCCTTCCTGATTTGTCTCTCAGCTTGGCTGTTGTTGATTTACAGGAACGCTGGTGACTTTTGTACAGTGATTTTGTATCTGGAAACTTTGCTGAAGTTGCTTATAAGCTGAAAGAGCTTTTGGGCCAAGACTATAGGGTTTTCTAGATACAGAATAATTTCATCTGCAGGTAGGGATGTTTTGACTGTCTTTCTTACTATATGGATACCTTTTATTTCTTTCTCTTGCTGATTGCTCTGGCCAGAACTCCCATTACTATATTGAATAGGAGTGCTGAGAAAGGGCATCCTTGTCTTGTGCTGGTTTTCAAGGGGAATGCTTCTAGTTCTTGCCCACTTAGCATAATGTTGGCCGTGAGTTTGTCATAGATGGCTCTTATTATTTTAAGATATCTGCCTCCAATAACTAGTTTGTTGTGATTTTTTTTTTAACATGAAGGGATGTTGAATTTTTCTAAAAGCCTTTTCTGCATCTATTGAGGTAACCATGCGCTTTCTGTCTTTAGTTCTGTTTATGTGCTGAATCATGTTTATTGTTTTGTATATGTTGAACCAACCTTGCATCTGAAGGATAAAGCCTACTTGGTGATGGTGGATTAGCTCTTTGATGTGCTGCTGGATTTGGTTTGCTAGTATTTTGTTGAGAATTTTTGCATTAATGTACATCAAGGATATTGGCCCAAATTTTTCTTTTTGTGTTGTGTTTCTGCCATATTTTGGCATCAGGATGATGCTGGCATCATAGAATGAGTTGGGGTGGAGTTTCTTCTCCTCATTTTTTAGAATAGTTCAAGCTGGAAAGCTACTAGCTTTTCTTTGTACATCTGTTAGAATCGGGTCTGAATCTATCTGGTCTTGGGCTTTTTATGGTTGGTAGGGTATTTATTACTGATTAAAATTTTTAACTCATTGTTGGTCTGTTCAGAGATTCAATTTCTTCTTAGTCAAGTCTTTGTAGGGTGTATGTGTCCAGAAATTTATCCATTTCTACTAGATTTTCTAGTTTCTTTGTATAGAGATATTCATAGTAGTCTTTGATACAACACAATGATAGGATCAAATCCACACACATCAACACTAACCTTGAATGTAAATGGGATAAATTCCCCACTTAAAAGGCATCAAGTTTCCAAACAATTTTATAAGAAAAAAACAAACTACCTCCATCAAAAAGTGGGCAAAGGATATGAAGAGACACTTCTCAAAAGAAGACATCTATGCAGCCAACAGACACATGAAAAAATGCTTATCATCACTGGTCATTAGAGAAATGCAAATCAAAACCACAATGAGATACCATCTCACGCCAGTTAGAATGGCGATCATTAAAAAGTCAGGAAACAACAGATGCTGGAGAGGATGTGGAGAAATAGGAACACTTTCACACTGTTGGTGGGAGTGTAAATTAGTTCAACCATTGTGGAAGACAGTGTGGCGATTCCTCAAGGATCTAGAACTAGAATTACCATTTGACCTGGCAATCCCATTACTGAGTATATACCCAAAGAATTATAAATCATTCTACTATAAAGACACATGCACACACATGTTTATTGCGGCACTATTCACAATAGCAAAGATTTGGAATCAACCTGAATGTCCATCAGTGACAGACTGGATTAAGAGAGTGTGGCACATATACACCGTGGAATACTATGCAGCCATAAAAAAGAATGAGTTCGTGTCATTTGTAGGGACATGGATGCAGCTGGAAACCATCATTATCAGCAAACTGTCACAAAAACAGAAAACCAAACACCGCATGTTCTCACTCATAGGTGGGAACTGAACAATGAGATCACTTGGACTTGGGAAGGGGAACATCACACACCGGGGCCTATCACGGGGAGGGGGGAGGGGGGAGGGGGGAGGGATGGCATTGGGAGTTATAACTGATGTAAATGACGAGTTGATGGGTGCTGACGAGTTGATGGGTGCAGCACACCAACATGGCACAAGTATACATATGTAGCAAACCTGCATGTTGTGCACATGTACCCTAGAACTTAAAGTATAATAAAAAAATAGTAAAATTAAAAAAATAAAATAAAATTCTCGTAGTGTGTTTTTCAGCTTTATCACATGGGTTACATTCTTTTCTATACTGGCTATTTTGTTTGTCAGCTCCTGTATCATTTTATTGTAATGCTTAGCTTCCTTAAACCGGGTTTTATTGTTATCCTAAATCTTGGTGGTCTTTATTCCTATCCATATTCTGAATTCTATTTCTGTCATTTCAGCCATATCAGCCTGGTTAAGAACCCTTGCTGGGTAACTAGTGCAATCATCTGGAAGAAAAACAACACTCTGGCTTTTCAGTTATAGTTCTTGCAGAGGCACTTTCACATCTTTGTGGGCTGATGTTCCTTCAGTCTTTGAGGTTGCTGTCCTATGAACAGGCTTTTTGCTCTTATCCTATTGGATGAACTTGGGAAGTTTGATTGTAGTATATGTTGGGTTCAGTTGACTGGCTTCATCTCTGGAAGATTTTAGTGGGCCAAGGCTTAGCTCACAACTCCTAGGCTGTGTGCTATAACTCTAGGGAACTGGTATTGAACCCCAGCTTTGTTCTCTGGCTTCTCAAGGTTAGGAACCTACTATGCTGGAGGGACCAACATGCTCCTGAACCGCTGGTCACAACATTCCAATGGGCAGTGTCAGCTAAGGCACTTCATAAAGCAGTGGTACCAAGATTCATCCTCATTTATATTTGCCAGCAGCAATGGCAGTGGCAGCACGACAGGGTGCACATTCATTGGCTGCAGCATGGTGCTAGCAGCTGCCATGGTACCGGCCTCCATGCGGACATTTGCAGCAGTGGTGGTGGCAGCACAGCTGGAGGAGCGCAGGAAGGCCCCTTGCCAGTGACTGTGCATGCCTTCCTGCCAGTGCTGAGGATTAACATGGGGCATGCTGGTAGGCGCAACATCAGACATGTGTGTGCTGTCTATGCATATTCGTATAGGCAGTGGCGGCCACTCAGGGTGAGGGTTGGTTTGCTATTCTCCATGAAGAATTTCACTCTGGAGGCAGTGTTGATACAGGGGCAGGGCACTGGCGGGGGTGGGGTGGGGTGGGGGTGGCCTCACAGGCTCTATGCCAGCTAGTGCTCCCAAGACAATGGACAGAAATAAATGTCTCATTAGTAACTTTTTAGGACTGGGGTGGGGTGTGGATGTTAAGAGGAAATTGGATGTAGAGAGACGAATCTTAAAGGGTATGGGGTTTCTTATTGGGTGAATCAAAATCTTTTGAAATTGATTGTGGTGAGGGTTGCACAACTATGTAAATATACAAGAAAAATTAAAGTGAATAATGTATATGGGCAAAATTTACTTTATATTAATTATAACTAAATAAAGGCCTTATGAAAGATAAACAATATAAAATTTAAAAAAAACTATCTAAAGGCAGGAAGGAAAAAAAAGCCACTAGACTAAGGCTACCATGTGGAATGAAACGTAACATTTACATTTTAATAGCATCTCATTTCTAGTATTTTAAAACATGGAAATATTTAGGTATTTATTAATTCACTCGGTCAACCAACAAATAGACTTTGAAGGCCAACATGGGCCCATGTGTTAGTCGGAGAGCCAAACATTAGCTTAAGTAAAAAAATCAAAATTATAAATATGGAAGGAGCTATAATAAAGCATGATGCTATTAGAGCATGACCACTTGTTCTAGATGCTGCGGATAGATCAAAATAGGTGAAAAAGCTCTGCCATTGTGAGATTACAACCTAGTAGGGAAACAGAGAATGTAAAAAATAAATTAATGCCATCTGTAGTAGCTATGATGCCTATATTTTTAATTCGAAAAACAAAGGGGGAGTAAAGGGTACGGTTCTTGATTTAAAATGGGATTCTTAGAGAAAGCTTTACTGAGGAACAAGGATCTACAGAACATGAAGCAGCTAGCCATGATGTCTATGCTTCAGCATTCAAGCAGAAGAAAGGGTTTGCAAAAACCCTGAGAAGGCAGCATGCCTGACCAATTAGGAAAACCTCTCAGAAGCCAGTGTAGCTGAAGGAGGGAGCTTACAGCAAGATTATAAGAAAAGTCTGAGGTCAGACAGCTAACAGTTTAAGGGAGGCAGATATTGTGGAGTCTCTAGACTACTGTAGTAATTTAATTTTGCTCTGAATGAGAAGGGAAGCCATTGGATCATTGGACAGTTTTCAGCAGAGAGCCATGACTTATTTTAGGATCACCCTGGCTGCTGTGTTGACAATATTCTGAGCCTGGGAATGCAGGAAAGAAAAAATAGAAAAACAAAAACCAAAAAACAGGCGGGCTTGTTAGGAGATGATTGGAGTAATCCAGGATGGAGATGATGGTGACTTTTACTTGAGTGATAGCACTTGGCAGTTCAGGTATACTAAGTAATACGGTTTGAAGATGGAGCCAACAGCATTTGCCATATTGTGATACCGAGGAGGCAAGAATGAATTTAAGTTTTTGGCTTAAGCATCTAGAAGGATGAGGTTGGCATTTACAGATACAGACATGTCTGTAGTTACATTTCATGGGAAAAGCAAGAGTTTGGGTTTGGACATGTTGATTTTGAATTAGTTATTAAACATCCAAGTGGTGAGGTGTAACTGAAGGCAATAAAATATATAATTCTGGAGTACAGCAGAAGGTCCAAGCTGAGTACATACATTTGGGAGTTCTCAGTGTAGATATGATATTTAAATCCGTGTGATTCAACAGTTTCATCAACAGGGGTAAGAGAAAGTTTTGAGGACTGAACCTCATGGTTAATAAATCAGCAAACTAAGGAGGAATGGCTAAGGAGAATGAGGAGTAGTTATAGAATATTCACAAGTGCATTTGATCTAATCAAGGTATATGTGAACATTTAATTCCATTATTTCTTGCTATGTTTAGAGCAGTGAAAAATAAGAAAAAATCGCAACGTCCAACAGCAATAAATCCTCATAGATTCATTTAATAGAATATAACACAGTGATTTAAAGTGTAGAAAATGACATGTTTTATTGACAGGGTAAATGTTTATTGCATATTACTGAAAGGGCAAAAACCAGAAGAATGCAGGGCAATTAGACTATAGCCCATGTGGAGTGGTATAGTTCTGAGGAAATTATGCAAAATCTCAAATGCTAGACTGAGTAGTTTAGGAAACATCTCATTTAATACAACAGTTATTCAAGGTTGTTATTCTTCTTCCTGTTTTCACAATGAGCCATTTGAGGCCCAGACATCTTTTAAGGTAACCTCACTAAATTTCCAGCACAGTTTAATGGCTCAAGGATATACACTTCCCTATAACAAGTTCAGAGTGTTAAAAGTAAGAATGTGACCTCAGCTTGGTCTTACGGTTGATATGAACTTATTTCAATCCCTATGTGACAGTTTTTGCAAATATCACCACACAGAGATTGTTTGATCACAGGCCTCTATTGAAGTGAAGATTAACATCATTAGGATCAGTTCAATCATTATAGCAGGTGGACTTGACTCTGAATGTCAGTTCTCAAACTGTAGAGATCTTGTAGAAGAGTAGGTTGGAATATGTTTCATCCTTAGGGGCTCTAGCTCATGTCAGTATTCAGAAATAAACAGCTGATGAGTGTGGAGTCCTGAGCGGAACCATCGTTTTCTCCTGGACAGCTCAGGGAGCTCTGAGATAACTGACTCTCGTCCTGTTGTCTTCCATCAGACCTAGAAGAAAACAAAAGCTCCCCTATCAGAATTCAAGTCCCACAAGGGTAGGAAAGTTCGCTATTTTGTTTATAGCTGAATCCCCTTTTCTAAAACAGTACCTACTGGTGTAACACAGGAAGTGCCTAATAAATATTTGGAAACACAACAGTATCCTTGGGATCCTAAAAAAAAAAAAAGAAAAAGAAAAAGACAAAAGGCCAGGCAGCACTTGTCCTCCTAGGCCAGTGTTTTTTGCCTCTGGTTGCACATTAAAAACACCTGAAAATCCTTTCAAATTAAAATCTTTTAAAATTAGAGCTGCCTGGGGAGCACTCGCCCAAGATTCCAATTTAGTTTAAATGGTATAGGTTACAGGTATCAGTGGTTTTAAAATCCCCCCAGAAGTTTGCAATGTGTACCCAGAATGAAGAACAGTTAGTTTCAGCAGTCACCACTCAGGCTCTACAAAGGACTAAGATGCCGATTTTAATTCTCAGCACGTGGACTTTCTGATGGTTTCTGGGATTGGAAGCTGTTGGCTCGTTGGCTGAGCTCTGGTTTCAGACCTATGTCTGATCCTGAGCATGTGTTGGGGCTTTTGGCCTCAGAAGCCCAGCTGAGACTTACCCTGGAGGGCCAGAAGAAAAGGAATCATTCTACTTTGGGGACTTAGGTGAGTAGATTTGAGGGGCTTTGAGGGTACAGTGGCCTGAACTTGCAACCAGTGAGGACCAGCAGGACAATAACAGTCATCCTCCTTCGGGAGAAGAGGAGGTATTTAGAGTCCAAAAACCCAGCAGGGCCTCGCATGTCTTTTTTTTTATGTATTGACGGTCTCTTTGCTAGGGAAAGGAAAAATATTCATTCTTTTCATGCCACAGAAATTATTATGAGTACAGCACTGGGTAACGGAACGTCTAATCACAAATCTCATACAAAAATGCTCCAGAATGTTACACACGTAATTCAAACTACAATTTAAAGGGATGTAGCGGGTTACATTTCTACTTTTCCATACCAAAGAAGATATATTGTCTGATGAATGTAGAATAGGTTATGCAGCGAAACCTTCCAAAAGTCACTTCTGACGTGGCAGTCCAATTCTCACGCTTACTTCCCCGGAAGAATATCATAGGTTTAACCTACAGATAAACACATAGCACTTTATCTTACTGTTTTTACACTCCAGAATTGGATAGAAAACCCCTCTGGTTATTTTTTTTTTTTTTCTTATAGATTATTCTTTTAAAGTGCCCTCACTGGAAGTGTTTCATGACAAGTAGTTTGTTGTGAAGTGATATATTTTCCCTCTGAAGTAAGGATATAATAGGAAAAATAATAAGACTTTGTGGGAATTTTACTCATTATAACAATAGATGAGTGTATTCAGAAGTAGAAAAATGGTTAAAGAATTATCCTTTTGAAACAAAAAGAGAATCAGGCCTCTATATTGAGGTGAGACAGACATGGTTTTCTGCCCCATTGTGCATCTTAAAATACAGTTTTTGCAAATTGGACCTTCAGTCACTTCTTTACATCTGCAACATGAAATCCATAAGCTTGGTAATTCTGAGCACAATTTAAGGCAGTCGTAGCCGAAATGAGCTAATTAAATTTGCACAATAACATTGCCCTGGAAAGGCATCGGGCTGAGGCTGATTATTTAATCAAAAAATGGAATACGAATACGCCATTTACTTGAATTTCACTTGCACCATGCAATACATTATAGTGAATGCGAACAACTGTTTTTAACGATATTAATTTGGTCAGAAAGGATCAAATATTATTCAAATAAATATAAAAGAACTACTAATCAGTAGCATGCTGTGTCTGAATGAAAAAATTTAAATGAGAAGTTGAGTAATTTGTGTCAGAAAGCACTAGTGACTGCCACTCTACGCTACTTATGTAATTGGCATATGTCCCAGGAAAACCACAAGCCATTATTTGTGATTATTAATAATCGCAAAGCATTAGTAAGGGCAAATGTGGAGCTGATATATCCCAAAGGAAAAGATTAATGCCCCCCCCCCCCCCCAAGTAATAGCAGACTGATTAGGTTCATGTTATCACCTGGAAAGAGGTGCACTATATTGATTTCAGTAGGGCGCTCAATAATGTTTCACAGGATTTTCTCATTAATAAAAATATATGATAATAACAAAACTACTTGGAATTAAAACGAGGAATAGGTTATTGGGGTTTTGAAGTTAATGTTGGTGGATATGCAATATGTTAATAGTAACCATGAGGAGAGGCTTTATATAGCAATCAGCATCCTTATTGACCCTCACTACAAAGAATTTGAGGTGGTTGTGCTCAGCAAGTTTTAAGATAGCAGCAAGTTATTCAGAGATTTTAACACTCTAGAAGGCATAAATGCAATTTTAAATGATCATGATAAAGTTTTTAAAATGAGTCTACATAGAATAAAATTGGGTTAGGGTATGTACAAAGTGGCCTGCAAACGAAGTAAAAAAAAAAAGGATTTCAGGTTGGAACTGAATGCTCATCAAAAACATTTCTACTCTGAATCAACAGTCAATGTGACATTGAGAATAGCAGAAGGCAAACACAATGACTAAGAAGAAATGCCCTGCCTTATTCTGAAGAGTCTGAGCATATTAAATTGATTAGGGTCACTGACTTTTGCAAAGGAGATAAGAACCCTAGAGAAGGTCTAGAACAGAATAACATTAATTAAAAAAAAATAGAAAATAGGTCTGATGAGACATGCTGAAAGATGTGTGATTTCAAAGATGAGATTGTTAAGGGAGGATGCAGTTAATATTTTTCAAATATATGATGAATATTTTATTATGGTGATTATTCAATTTCCATATTATCTGAATAATTTTGCATTATTCATTTTTAAACTTAGGAGACACATAGTTTTGCTTTTTAGCATAGTTTGGTAACCGATGTTTAATAATGATTACCAGCTACTGTATGTTTGGAACTAAAAACAGAGAAATAGAACTTCTCATGTAAAATCAATTTCCTATACTCCATGATACCTTCCCTTTTGTCCTCAAACATATTTGGTGCTTATCTTTAAAAAAAAAAAAAAACCCAAAAAAACCGTTACATGGCCCTCATTATTAATCATTTCCTTTTCAAAATCCTTTAGTACTTAGTAGCTAAACATTAAATGAATGCATTGCTTTGTCTTATTTTTCTGCCTCCCACAGATAATTTAACACTTGATCATATCAAGATATAGCACTATTGTTCATAAGAGCCTCTTATTCATTAATTTATTCAGCAAGACTTTATTTGCCTCTTACAATGTGCCAAATATTGTGCTGGCACTGACAATACAAACAAAAACAAGACAAACACAGCCCCATATATAATCTTGGACAAGAGTGACACGGGCTCTTCACAGTCTAGCAGTTTAAATATGCAATACTCAAATATCACACAAATAAATATACAAGTGCAGTGTCTCAAAGTACTGTGAAGTTCTCTGAGACCATAAAACAGATTACCTAACCTAAGTCATTTTTTCTTTCTGTAGCATTTCTTAGGTTAACTAGATTGTGAGATTTTAAAGGAAAATTTGCATAAGCTTGTTTTATAAACCATCATACTTCATCACAGTTACAAGTACATTGGTGTATAATAAATACTTATTGGTTTAATATTTTATGAAACTGATATGTTTGGTTATGACACATCAAAATAAAAATTATGTGGTAGATACCTTCAATCTGTGAACTCCATATTTGACATTATTGTTATTATTTTTATATATAGAGAGAAAAACGGAGTCTTGCTCAGTCGCCCAGGCTGGAGTGCAGTGGTGCAATATCAGCTCACCGCCAACATCTGCTGCCCAGGTTCAAGCAATTCTCTTGCCGCAGCCTCCCAAGTAGGTGGAACTACAGGAACGTGCCACCATGTCTGGCTAATTTTTTTTGTATTTTTAGTAAAAGCAGGGTTTTGCCATGTTGGCCAGGCTGTTCTCGAACTTCTGACCTCAGATGCTACACCCGCCTCAGCCTCCCAAAGTGCTGGGATTACAGGCATGAGCCACTGTGCCCGGCCTTATTTTAACTATATATTAGTGCTTTGTAAATCTTTTTTGGAAGGCATCTGATTTGTACGTACTGTCGGAATTATATACAATAGCCAGTCTCTTAGTGAGCAAGCCTAGTGGGCCAGCTAACATATATATTCCTAACTAGTGTTGCTGTTTTCATGCCATTATCCATATGATTAATCACTTTCAGTGAGTAATGAAAAGAAAAAACACATCCTTTCCTTGTGTAAACTAGATGGCTGCCATTCCTGTGGAAAGGCCAATACCCGCAAGTTTTTTTGCAAATTCCAGTAACAGGTTATACTTTCACTGTCCTTTGACCCTGATTCCTGCTTCTACTTAATACTTGTCTTCTATTCTGAATTCTTCAACCTTTATCTCCATTGAAATGGACTCAAACATTAGCTCTCGGATACACTCTTCCAAATTAACCACTAACACAGAACTGTTGTATGCAGAACATTTAATGACTGTTGGCATATAATGAAGAAAGGGTGACATTGTTTCAACAAACAGGAAACAACTTGCTATTTCAAATTAGATGTTGTGATTATTAAAAGACTTTTTGGACATTCAGCCCTGGAGTATTCCTGACAGATCACATTACTTCTGATCTCTCATCAATTTCTTGGTTCTTTCCTCACCCGTTGATTCTTTTTCTCACAAAGTTGGAGAAGTCTATTAGGCTACTATAAAAAAAGAACCATAAACTTAGTAACTTATGAAAAACAGAAATTTATTCCTCACAGTTCTGGAGGCTGGGAAGTCCAACAGCAATGGAGATTCAGCATCTGGTGAGGGTTCACTTGCTGGTTCATAGATAATGTGTTTTTGCTGTTTTCTCATGTGGCAGAAGAGGCAAGGCAACACTCTAGGCCTCTTTATAAGAGCACAAATCCCATTCATGAGGGGTTCACCCTCATAACCTAATTACCCCCCAAAGGCCTTACCCCCTAATTCAATCTTACTGTTGATTAAGTTTCAATGTATGGATTTTAGGGGAGCACACACATTCAGGCCATAGCAGCTATGAAATTCAGCTTTCTGATAATCCAAAAACCAAACTGAGTTCTTGGCCTACCTTCATGTATAAAATTTGTCAACACTCTTAGCTGAACAACAACGAAAAAGTGTCTTTAGTTTAGAGTCATTACTTTAACAGGATCTATCCTCCTTATTAGGTAGCAGTAATTTTAAGTAGTTTTTTTTTCCTTCTTTCACATTTACAGTGGGGATAAGTGATGAAAGAAATTTCTGGGAGAAAGTCAAAATATCAGTGCTAGAGAAGAGAGGCAAAAAGACTTTGAACAATGATGTTTCTTAACCTGTTTCCTATTTAAATTTGCTGCTGTAACTGAATATTTGAGACTGGGTGGTTAATAAAGAAAATACATTTATTTCTTACAGTTCTGGAGGCTGTGAAGTCTGAGGTCAATGGCCCACATCTGGTGAAGGCCTGCTTGCTAGTGAGGACTCTCTGGAGAGTTGGCACATGGCATCATATGGTGAGAGACAAAGTGCCTTTCTATATCACACTCATTCGTGTGATGACTTGCTCACCCTTGTGATAACTCATTAATCCATGAATAGATTAATCCATTCAGGAGGGAAGAGCAGAGTTCTCATGACCCAGTTACTTTTTAAAGTGCTCATCTCTTAATACTGTTACAATGGAAACTGAGTTTCAAGATGAGTTTGGGATGGGGCAAACATTTAAGCCTTAGAAATCTTAAAAAGAAGGCATGATTTTCAAGGAATGAAATATCAAACCTGTTTTTAGCTCAGATTTGTCACATAATGTCTACAGTATATTCTATACAGAATAAAGAAAAAAGCAGTTGTGAAAATTTTTCATCAAATGTTCAGTTCAGTGTAGAAACTGATTTTAGTTTTGCATATACTAAATATTTTAGTCTGAAGGAATCAGTTATATTTTTCATCTATTTGCTACTGCGTTTTGTGGGGGATATTATGTCATACTGGAATTTATGTTTTGAGATTCAAAAATATCTCAGGATATATCCCTTAAGAATGCCAAGAGGTTATTGTAATATATCTTTTATCTTCAGGAAATTAGCTTGCAACTGGGATTTTATTCATTTACACTCATTTATTTACTATTTGCTATTTGCCAAGCATCATGATATAGTTAATATATTTTACCAAAGTCAAAAAATATTTACTACTTGCTGAGTGCATGACACTTACAAATTATTTCTCTTCTGTGTCCCAGTTTCTTCACTTTAAAAGCTTATGCTTTTAAAACAGTGCCATGTTCACTGTCTGATATATATATGCATATATTTAGAGTATTTCAAGCAGAGTTAATTACTGCCATTTATATAACTGTACAAACTGAAAGGGATTTTGCATCAACACAAAAGAAAGAAAAGAAACAACAGACCAAGTTTTACTAATTTTTTTAAAAATGTGTAAACTTTCATAATATATAAGCTCTTCAAATACTAAAGTCTTAGCAAATTTTACAAATGATATTTGAAAGCATCTAGAACTTCTAGTTATACATTATAATAAGCTACAATAAACTATTTTAGTTATTGTAATTGCAATTTTTTCTTTTTAATATAAGTGACACCATTAGATAGTGGACATTAATGAAGAAACAGCAATGTAGGGAGAAGTATATGAATTTATGATATAAACAATAAAAATCATGGTTTTTCACTGCCTTTATGAACTTGTGATATAAATTTAGGCTTCATTTTTTTCAGTTCCATTATCTGTGAAATGATAATGATACTTTTAATGTTGCTGTGATGATTACATTAAGTTTCCTCATTGCTGATTAAATTTGAATAAGGTCAGCAGAATATCATATCGATGTTAATTTTCTGATTTTCTTTTTTAAATTTATGTATTTATTAATTATTATCACTACAATAGTTTTTGGGAAACAGGTGGTATTTGGTTACAACCAAATGTTATCTTCTAGAACTTTTATATTTTCAGGTCTTAGATTTAAGTCTTTGATCGATCTTGAGTTGATTTTTGTATAAGGTGAGAGATGAGGATCCACTTTCAGTCTTCTGCATGTGGCTTGCAAATTATCCCAGCACCGTTTGTTGAATGTGTCCTTTCCTGACTTTATGTTTTTGTATACGTTGTCAAAGATCAGTGGGCTGTAAGTATTTAGTTTTATTTCATGGTTCTCTATTCTTTTCTATTGGTATACATACCTATTTTTATACCAGTACCATGTTGTTTTGGTAACTATAGCCTTATAGTATAATTTGAAGTCGGGTAACGCGATGCCTCCAGATATGTTTGCTCCTTTTGCTTAATCTTCCTTTGGCTATGCAGGCTGTTTTTTAGTTCCATATGAATTTTAGGTTTGTTTTTTCTAGTTCTGGTGAAGAATCATGATGGTATTTTGATGGGAATTGTATAGAATTTATAGATTGATTTTGGCAGTATGATCCTTTACGTGATACTGATTCTATCCATCCACTAGCCTGGGATGTGTTTCCATTTGTTTTTGTCATCTATGATTTCTTTCAGCATTGTTTTGTAGTTTTCCTTGTAAAGATACTTCACCTCTTTGGTTAGGTATATTCCTAAGTATTTTTTTTTTTTTTTTTTTTGCAGCTGTCCTAAAAGGGGTTGAGTTCTTGATTTGACTCTCAGCTTGACTGCTGTTGGTGTATAGCAGTGCTACTGGTTTGTGTACATTGATTTTGTATTCTGAAACTTTACTTAATTCATTAATCAGATCTAGGAAATTTTTGGATGAAGTCTTTAGGGTTTTCTAGGTATACAAACATATCATTGGTAAACTACAACAGTTTGACTCATTCTTTACTGATTTGGATGCCCTTTATTTCTTTCTCTTGTCGGATTGCTCTGCCTAGGACTGCCAGTACTATATTGAACAGAAGTGGTGAAAGTGGGCATCCTTGTCTTTTTCCAGTTTTCGGGGGAAATGCTTTCGACATTTCCCCATTCAGTATAATGTTGGCTGTGGTTTTGCCATAGATGGCTTTTATTACTTTAAGGGATGTCCCTTCTATGTTGATTTTGCTGAGGGTTTTAATCATAAGTTGATGCTGGGTTTTGTCAAATGTTTTTTCTGCATCTATTGAAATGATCATATGATTTTTCTTTTTCTTCTGCTTATGTGGCATATCGCATTTATTGACTTGCATAAGTTAAACCAACCCTGCATTCCTGGTATGAAACCCACTTGATCATGATTTATCATCTTTTTGATATGATGTTTGATTCGGTTAGCTAGAAT
Organism: Piliocolobus tephrosceles; assembly: GCF_002776525.5. Lineage (NCBI taxonomy): Eukaryota > Metazoa > Chordata > Mammalia > Primates > Cercopithecidae > Piliocolobus > Piliocolobus tephrosceles. The sequence continues at coordinate 12,264,355 of NC_045445.1, read as the reverse complement.
TTGGTTGAGATTTTTGCATCTATGTTCATCAGGGATATTGGTCTGTAGTTTTCTTTTTTTGTGATGTCCTTTCCTGGTTTTGGTATTAGGGTGATATTGGCTTAACAGAATGACTTAAGGAAGATTCCCACTTCCTCTATCTTTTGGAGTAGTTTCAGTAGTATTAGTATCAATTATTCTATGAATGCCTGATAGAATTAAGCTGTAAATCCCTCTGTTCCTGGACTTTTTTATTGGCAATTTTGTTTCTATAACTGTTTCAATAGCACAGGACCTATAAAATAGTAACACAATTAAAAATAACCAAGGAGAGATCAGAATATAGCATAGGCATTAAATTATATTAGGGAATTATTATTAATTTTATCAGGTGATTTCATGGTGTTTGGTTATATAGGAAGATGTCTTTAATTTTAGGTATGTGTGCTGAAATATACAGGGCCTCAGTGTCACAAATAAATATGCAATTTATTTTAAAATGAACGAAAATCCATAGTATATATGTATTCATATAATGCACACAAACACTTAAGTGCAGATATAGCAAACTGATAGTAGTTGTCTAGGTGATGGGCATATGAATGTTTACTAGTCTTATCACATTTCTGTTGGTTTGGAGATTTTAATTACAAAATGGTAAAAAGTTGATATACTTCCCTTCAATGTTCATTCTATTTTTATTCAATTACGCGTATCTTACTGCCACAATATCTGGTTCCTACAGCTTGAGTGTAGTAACCAGAATATAAATGATTCCATTATTATACCCTCTGACCTACTGCATATCATCTACCACTTTGACTGATCCCTTGGTTATCTATTTATCAGGGCTTGATCAATTCAACCAAGTGAAATTTACACACATTAGAGCAATTCCATCACAGACCATCTTGATAATTTTTATAATGTTCATATACCTGTACAGTATATGACCAGGTTATATGAATCTACTTTTTTCTGGATTCTGTCTATGCATTACTAGATTTAATCATATTTATTACCTTGAGGAGCTTCATAATGGAATTCCTTAGGAGACAGGCAGAAACATTTTGAAGTCATTTCAACTTACATAAAGGATCTCTAGTGAAGGAATCTCCCATGATAAATCTGTTTCATTCAGAAAGTTCATCAATTCATTAGCCTAAATCTCTCTTACTTCTTCTCATTTTACTATTGATATAACAGAATAAAATACGTTTATTCTTCATTACAATTCAGCCTGTGTGGGAGAACTGTTATTAAACCCACTCTTCTCTTCTTTGATTAAAATTCCCCAACCTAGTAAGGCAGGCCAAAATTCAAATTCAGGAAATACAGAGAACGCCACAAAGATACTCCTCGAGAAGAGCAACTCCAAGACACATAATTGTCAGATTAACCAAAGTTGCCCCAATGAAGGAAAAAATGTTAAAGACAGCCAGAGAGAAAGGTCGGGTTATACACAAAGGGAAGCCCATCAGGCTAACAGCAGATCTCTCAGCAGAAACTCTCCAAGCCAGAAGAGAGTGGGGGCCAATATTCAATATTCTTAAAGAGAAGAATTTTCAACCCAGAATTTCATATCCAGCCAAACTATGTTTCATAAATGAAGGAGAAATAAAATCCTTTACAGACAAGCAAATGCTTAGAGATTTTGTCACCACCAGGCCTGCCCTACAAGAGATCCCGAAGGAAGCACTAAACATGGAAAGGAACAACAGGTACCAGCCATTGCAAAAACATGTCAAAATGTAAAGTCCATCGATGCTAGGAAGAAACTGCATCAACTAGTGAGCAAAATAACCAGCTAATATCATAATGACAGGATCAGGTTCACACATAACAATATTAACCTTAAATGTAAATGGACTAAATGGTCCAATTAAAAGACACAGACTGGCAAATTGGATAAAGAGTCAAGACCCATCAGTTTGCTATATTCAGGAGACCCATCTCACATGCAGAGACACACATAGGCTCAAAATAAAGGGATGGAGGAAGATCTACCAAGCAAATGGAAAACAGAAAAAAAGCAGTGGTTGCAATCCTAGTCTCTGATAAAACAGACTTTAAACCATCAAAGATCAAAAGAATCTCATTTATTTAATCTTTGAAAAAAGCTAATAATTTCCAGATGTTTAATACATTTTATTGTGAATCTTTCTAGCTTCAGTGTGCTTTTCTTGATCTTTTTATCTGAATAAATGTAATATTTTTTGTATGTGTCAAAATAATCCTGAAGTCTAGTACTTTAGAAGAAAGCAACATCAGATAAAAATCTGGATCCAAACCCAGGTTCTCAACATCTCCAAAAATTAAATTCAATTACCTTTGCTAACCACCCACCAAATATTTTCTCCAAGTCTCCTATTTGTATAAATGTCCTCACCTTGAACGATGTTTAAATAGTATAGAAAAAAATAGAATTAGAACAGAAAGCAGACATTTGAGCTGCATAATTGCCTTGTATGCCTACAATTTTTGGCATTGTACAGAATGTCTTTGCCTCAGTTTTTACATCTGTGAAATACAGTGGTATTTTGAAGATAAATATGAATAAAATTAAATAACAAAACATAATTTATGAAGATGGCTACCTAATATATGTATTAACCTACTTAGGTACATTTTTAATGTCTTATGTGTTGGATTTGCTACTTTTTAAGCTTCAAATGGACATGTATGGAATTCTCTTTGACTTTTGCAGTCTGCTTGAAAAGAGTATTTAAAATGGATTATGCTAATGACATCTTTAAGGTATAAATGCAAAAGTGTTAATATCTAGTAAAGGATTAAAATTTGTTCATTTTTCTTTATACCCTTCAAAAAAGTCAGTTATCTTCTCCAACATAAGAAACTACATGGCAACTGCTCTATAATACATCTTGGCCTTCATGCATTTGAAAGACACCACAAACTTTTAGATACAGGAAATTTGTAGAGATAGCATGCATGTTTCAGGAACATTATTAATTAGTTCATCTTTGTTACTGTGCCCAAACATATCTGCAAATCATCTCAGTCACTGCCAATCCAGTGTTACACAGATATCAGCTGCAGTGATATAATTCATGATAATATAGCATGATAGACATAATGTAGACCTTATTATCAATTTCATTTCTCTAAGTGTCAAAATGTATGATAATTCCCATGAAATAATTCTTTGTAGCCTATTCATCCTAACAACAATTTTTTCTAACCCTTGCATCTTGTTAAAAATGCCCTTTTACCATATGTTTCCAGAATCCTTTGAGAAGATGTTTTTCATGTTCATTAAATTAAAATAATGTTGTCCTTATGAACTATTATTACAATTAAAACATTCTTAAATCAGTTTACATACTTGATCTAGTGAAAACGTATCCTTGTAATTTCCTTATGTTTTAATTAGAGCAGAAGCAGAACATAGTTCAACTAGTTAAGTTTTACATCTGGGAAAACAAAGTAGGGATGACTTTTCAGTCACCAAAATGTTAAAAATGGATATGACCTAATTATGAGAATATTTGTATCAAGTCTTAACTGCTTGAAGAAATACAGAAGGAAGTGGTGTATTTTAAACTTTTGAGCAGTAGAGAAAGGAAGGTTGCTTCTAAGATCGACTTCTAGAGAATAGATACCATTCAACTTCCCTTCTAGCTCTTAGGAATTACATGACTCTAAGTTCATCAGAATTGGTTTCTGAGCACTAACCTGGCCCTAGACTTCCTTTGCTTTTGAGTTAGTCCTACCCATCCCCTGACCTTAATGAGACTTTAGATGACAACTGTAAGTTGAAGAGGAAGGGGTTAGAGTAGTCAACGGTCATCATTAAGCTAAGATCATAAAAAGATGGCAATGTATTTCAGGGTGTACGTGTTCCAATATATCTAAAACTAAGCAACACCTGGGCCATTTACAAAAACATTCATGTGGAAAATTTGAATATTCTAGAAGCCCATACTGTGCACATCTACACTAAAAGCTACAGATAATTGTCTTGACTTATCTTTGGCCTACACTCTGTCCCTCTCAGGATATGTAAGTTGAGTGCTGATAGCCTGAGAAATGATGGGACATACTATGGGCAAAAGATTCAAGCGTATACATAAGTGCACTACAGAAAAGCAAAAAGGCAAGTTGCATTTCAGGGCTGTATAGAAACTGCTTTAGATCATGTGGTAGGCAGAATTCTAAGTTGGCCCCCAATTTTTCCTTCTCCCTGCTGTACACACATCTTATCCCAGTTATTCAAACACTGAATAGTTTAAGTCAGGGGATTCAATGTGTGAGACAGCACATGGCAAGGAACTGAAGGAAACATCTAGATGCTGAAAATGACTCTAGATCAACAGCCAGCAAGGAAATGGGGACCTTGGTCCTACAACCACAAAGAACTGGATTCTTCCAATAACATCAGTGAGCTTGGAAGACGATTCTTCCCCAAAACCTATTGATAAGGGTCTGGCTAAGGCAACACCTAAAGTATGAGATCTGTAGCAGAGGACCCATTAGAGCTCCCTTAGACTTGTGATCTACAGAATAGCGAAAAAATTAATTGATGTTGTTTAAAACATTAAGTTAGTCATAATTTGTTATACAGCAATAGAAAATTAACATACTAATATAAATTAGTTTAGAATATATTCATGAAACATAGTATAACATAATTTTTTATTATTTATTCAAGAATAGTAAGGGTTGTGATAGTGGCGATAGTTGTTGCCTTTGGTGTAGGTGTTCTGGTGTTGATATTGAGATGTTTTATTAGATGGTGACAGTATGTTTAGTTTTGCAAGAAATTGTCAACTGTCTTCCAAAGTGACTATGCCTATTTGCATTTCCACCATCTGGCCAATAAACTGGAAGGAGTAGTGATGTGTGTGTTGCCCAAGGCATGTCTTTAAAGGGAGAGAACATTGTCCGTTCTTCTGCTGATTAAAAGATAAATGGCTAAATGAACCCATTTCAGATGTAAAATGAGGCCCACACCAAAGGGTTGGTGGAAGAGAAAGCTAAATGCTCTATAAATCCCAGAAAACTGTAAGGCCCCTACCTCAGCCTTTGAATGCTTACCTCCATCCTTCAACATGAAAGAGACATGATTTATCTCTTGCTTAAGCCACTGTTATTTGGTACTTCGGTTACAGAAGATGAATCCATTTTCCATGTATAACATCAAATTGAGTCATCTCCCTTTAGTACCTGACCCCAATATCCGCCTGTTCCTATTCATGCAGTGGCTGTTAGCATTTGAATATTTCACAAGCATCTTACTTCAACTGAGTTAAACATAATCTCCATCACGAAATAAAAATAAAAACTCATTCTTCCTTCATGGTTCCATAAATTATGTTGCCGTCCTTTCAGTCAAGAAACCTGGAAATCAGTCTTGACTCCTCCCTCTCTGTGAATGCTATGATTTGCTTGAACTTTCTATTGCTCTTCTATGAGTGATTATATATACACTCATGTAATAAGATGTGATCTTCTGAAATTTCTTGAATCCCTTTACTTCTGTCTCTACCATCGACCTAGAGCAAATTTTGAATCTTTTACTGTCACCTATCTTCCTCTCAGCATCAGTTCTTAGCACCTTCTATACAATTACCTCTGAGAAAGCAGGTGTTCTTCCCACAGTCCAGGTCTGATCATGACATATACATGTCAGGTCACCGTGTCAAAACCATTTAGTGTCCTACATTTGCCATCGGAATAAAATCCCTACTCATTAGTATGACATACAAACTTCTCTTCAATATGTCCCTTGACTATTTCTATAGCAGAGTTTTATCGAACTATGGCTGAAACTCATTAGTAGGGTCAGGAAGTCAATTTAGTTAGTCGTGACCAGCATCTTCTTTTAAATGAAAAAGAGTAGAATAGAATACAATAGGTAATATTGCGGTTCATTTCTCATAGTAAGAGTTTTGTATTAGATATTTGTTTCAATTATAAATGTAATGCATTTCTTGCTGTAGGTCGAAGTGCATAGATTTTGAGAGTTCTTACTCTATACTGCCATCCCATGCTGCTCTTCATGCTCTGCATTCCTCAGACTTTTAACTTCATTTAGTCCCTCCAACGTCCACACATTCTCTTTCTGCTACAGGCTCTTTGCATGAGTTATTTAATCCTGCTTGTGTTTGTGCGTGTGAGAGCATAACCACATCCAAACATTAACAATGACTGTTTCTGAGGGATGGAGTTGCAGGGAACTCTTTCTTGCTGTGTTCTTTATGTATTTTTCAACATTTTAACAATGATTTTATATTACCTTTATAATCACCAAAAGTACAAAGTATACATTTTAAATAAATAGGAAGCTTATAGGGTGATTGAGGAGAAGAACAAGTAAAGTGCAATAATTTTAAAATGCAGTACTAGGTGCCACTTTGTAATTCAAGAAAAGGATGAGTAACAAACAGGCTGAGGAAGACTCCTCAGAAGAGATGCGTGGTAAGCATGAGCTAAAAGACACTGTAGGAAATGATTAGACTCAAAGGGATGGAGGACACTGCAAGCAGAGGAAATATCATGTGCAAGAAGCAGAAATCTGAAATCCTGTCTTAGTCGTGATTTATTATTTGCTATAATAGAGGCTATAGTACTATGTGATGAGTGGAAAGAATCATGAGAAATGCATATGGAAAGGCACATTAGATCAGAATTTACCCTGCAAACAGTAGGGAGCCACATGATATTCATAAGCAGAAACTCACATGGCCAGATCAGGGTTTGGAGAATAATAACTCTGGTAGGAATGTGAAAAATTGAATGGCTCTAGAAGACGAGGACATTGCATAGCTGGCTGCATATTTGCTTACCGTCTACCTCTGCTTCATCAGTCAATAACTCATATTGCTACAGACCTCGGGACCCCCTCTGACCTCCCAATCCTGGGAGTGCTTCCTGGGTTTTGAATCTGCAGGTGTGCTCTGTGCCTGGAGCAAGCCTGAGGTAGGTGGAGTTTCTGTCACTCCGAGCTGGATATAATTGGCCCCTTTGGGACCTTGATGGCAGTCACTTGGAGTCAGAAATAGAGTGTGGGAAAGAGGGATGAACATAAAGCCCAGGGAATGTTCACTTATTTCATGCACATTTCTTCTTCATGACAAAATGAACACTGTTCAGAAAGCAGCACGATAATCACATTAGCTACAGCTCCTGATGTCCTTTGTTGCCATCAGTGAAAAAACTTGAATTATCTGTCAGGCTTCATAAGTATCCTCGCTCTGGACACCAAGTCATGAGTTTATCTAACCCTGACACTCTGCCAGTGCCTGACTGCTGATAGCATAGTTGAGTAATATGGGGTCTTTCTGTCTCCTTCCTCAAGAGAAGGTCTGGCAGTGCGATTGATACAAACTTTCCTGTCCCACCTCAGCTAGAATACACATCCAATCACTTGTAAACCTTGGTTTATTTACCCTAGGATAAGAATGTGCAACTCTCAGGATAGATAGAGACATGAAATGAGGTAACCACTATCAAATTCCTGGAGCATAATAGGGTCTCAATAAATAGTGCTGATAATAGTGCTGATGGTAATGTAAATAATAATACTGACCTTTAAAGGCAAAAGCAACTAGCGTGCTTTAGTTACATATTTGTAGGCATTATGCTAGCTGCTTTACATATATTGGTCCATTTCAAATTCACATTTGAAAGAAAGGAAAACTGAGGTTTGTATAACTTAGTTTGCCCAAAGTCATAAATCTAGTAAGTCACAGAGCTCAGACTTTATCCTTAGACCTTACAGCACTAGGTTCAGTCTGTTTCATCACTCCCTGATATTACCATAATAGCAGAAATGTGCCATTTTGACATTTTGCATTGTGATTTTTTTTTATCTCATAGCTAATCTGGATGATGCTCCTTAGAAGATAGAAACGTTGCTTGCCATTTTGCAGCTTCCATTAATTTTATCACTAAAAGCCTGGGTTTATTTGTACAATCATGTGTTACTTTTTAAAAAAAAAAAAAATTTCTAAATAACTTGTCATTTTGACTATCTTGAAAATAACTGATTACGCTTTCAGATGGTGACAGAAATGAAAAGTTGCAGGAGGTTTAATCGTGTACTACTTCTAGCAGCAGTTACTAAAGCCTCATAACACTTCATCGCAACTAATACATTATTGGGAAAGGGGAAATATCATGTCATATTTTTAACAGCTGGAAATAAGTGATTTTGATTTTAATATGACAAGTATTGTGTTGTAGAAAAGAAGCATTCTGACTTTTTTTTTTTTTCCGTTACGACTCACTGCCTATCAATTGCTTGTTACGACATTTGAAGCAATGCTGGCCCAAGCAATCGTTTTAGGGTTCTTTACCCAGGTTAGGCTGTTGCAATCCTATGATCCTTTGAAAATTTTGTGAGAATATACTGAGGAGCTAGCACTGTACTGTGTTACCCCAGTGTCATGTGTATGAAATTATCTCCAAGATGCTGTCAGCTCAGCTAGCCATCAAAGCTGGTTGCAGGCCCAGGGCAAAGTTTTGTAATGAATACAACTCATGAGTTGGGAGTGATCGTGGAAGACTTTTGCAGTCAGTTCTCATTCAGCCTAGACGATTCTTTTAATGACACAGGGATTACAATTATCCATTACTCCCTCGCAAAAAGGGGAAGGGAACACACATTTACTTTCTTGATAATATTTTTGCCTGGAAGAACCATCTGCTGAAGTTTCCGCTTACCACAAACTTCTTCAGCGCTAACTTGTCATGTCATGTGATTTAATTTAATTCTCATAAAGTTCTAAGAGATACAGATGATATTATCATCGCTATTTTACTGATAAGAAAACTGAGGATGAGAGAAGTTAAGTCATTTTTCCAAGATCACTCAGTCGACAGGTGGTGAATCTGGGAGTCGAAGCCAGGGCTTTCTGATGTTTCTTTTCTTAAGGTCTTTTAGTCTCTCATGATATTGCTCTTCTTGGAATTCTAGTAACACTTGGCTTATCTCTTTCATTGAGCACATTTTATTTTCACCTTATGTTATAATAATGATATATGTTTGTGTATTCTCTTTCCACTGAGTTTTGTCTCCTTGAGGGTAAATGGCAGATCCTTTTATTTCTCTATCCTTTATAGTGCTGACCATGATGCCTGGAACACTTTACTATTTGAACAAGTCAAATATGTGTTCAAGAGATGTCTATATTTAAATATATTTTGCCAATATCAAATACCAAGCATTTGCACATTTTCCCAATAAATACTTAGGAATTGCATTCTTTTGGCAGTTATTTTTCTGTAAGCTTTCTACTCCATTGAATAAATTAACATCCTGAACCTAACATCCAATGGATGTCTAAGATTGCTGTTTTTGTTTTTGTGTTTTTTAGCAAGGTTTTTTTTTTTTTTTTTTTTTGGAGACAGAGTCTCATTCTGTCACTCAGGCTGGAGTGCAGTGGTGTGATCTCAGCTCACGCTGGAGTGCAGTGGCGCTATCTCGGCTCATTGCAACCTCTGCCTCCTGGGTTCAAGTAATACTCCTGCCTCAGCCTCCTGAGTAGCTGGGACTAAAGGTGCATGCAACCATGCCCGGCTAATTTCTGTATTTTTAGTAAAGACAGGGCTTCACCATGTTAGCCAGGGTGGTCTTGATCTCCTGGCTTCGTGATCCGCCCACCTCAGCCTCCCAAAGTGCTGGGATTACAGGCATGAGCCACCGCGCCCAACCTCTAGCAAAGATTTTAAGTGCCAGGGCTTCCATTAGAATGAAGGAAAACAACTGACATACTTGGGACAGTAAAGAGTGATCAGGTATTATATGATTATTCAACAATGCCATGGTTCAGAGACCTCATCAATAATTTCTTATATTTATCTACCTGGTTATATACATTTTGCCCTTGCACTGCCCTGTGAGTTGAAAAGGACAGGTCATTTCCATTGGACAGATGCAAAAATTAAAGCCAGAAGAGAGTGAGTAACAGGACAAGGTTACATAGCTAGTAAGTACTAGAGTTGAGACTAGTATCTGGGCCTCGATTCCCTGTCCATGTTGCCTTTGGGGTAATCCACCCACCTAGTGATTCAAGCTGTTACTTGGGAAGTCATTCTCAATATCTGTCTTTCCCTCTGCTCTACCAAGTGAACAATTCTTCAGGCTATTTCCAGACCATCATGAATTTATGCTGATGTCTCCAACTGTTCGTCTCTTGGCTTCCAGTCTTTCCCTCTAACCTAGTCATTATAAAAACTTGAATAATACTAATCATTCACTTCTTTGAAACCCTGACATGGCTCCACAACTCCTTAGCTTGGTACCCAAGACTCCTGCCCGCCTCATTTGATTCAATTCTTCCCATATTTTATCATTTACTACCACTCCATCCTCATGGTGAAAAGAATTGCAATAGCTCTTTTATTCCTGGACTGTTTCACATAATGTCCTCTCTGGCTTTATAGACATTTACCTCCTTCCCCAGCCTCCTTTCCATCTGATTCACATCCAGTCATTCTTTAGGCCTCTGGGGATATACCATCTCTTTCTAGAAGACTTCCCTGATGCTCCAAGTTCACCAATGGGTCCCTTTATCTGTGGGGCAATAGCCCCTCATGCTAATTCTTATAACATTAATCATACTACAGTTCAATTGTCGTATTGTATTTCCTATCAGGCTATGACTGTATTCAGGTGAGCAGGACCAGGTGACACAGTTCTTTATGGCTCCTTGGGGAACTGGAGAATGTATGGCTAGAGCACTGCTATGAGAGTTAGTGGGAGGACTTGAGCATCAGCCTTGCTCACACAGCATAAAAAATGCTGTGGACCTGACTTCCATTCTAAGCTAGGTTATGCTTGACTTATATCTGCAGTACTTGAAAAGTATAAGTAACAGTAGATGAGTAACAGTTAGATAAGAACTCATGCAATTCCTTCTTTAAAATGTTCACTCCAAATCTGAATCAAACTGACCAATGGAAAATAAGAGTTAGCTTTATTTAACAAAAATATTATGTTCCCTAGTCATAACCTTTCTGAAATAACGCATCAAATGTATTACGAGTTTATTATTTGTTTGCTGCTTTCAGAATTTGGAATTGCTAATAACATTAACAATCACCATCATTGTGACAATGCAAATGTGTTACTATTTGATGCACATAGTTAAATTTTTCATCATGCTCTAAAGTTTCCAATGTGTACTGTAGGTTTCTCATGGGTAGGAACCATTGTTTTGTGCTTAATACCTAGCACGGTGTTAGATTATTCTAGTAAATTTTAAATAACTAAATTAATGTTTTACATATATTAATTTGTTTTATTCACATCACAGCCCTGTCTGTCAGGTATGGCATTTTCTAGATCAAAAAGGAGAAAACAAAATCACTTAGAGATGGAACAAATGGAGAAAACTAAATTTATTTGAACACCTTTTTGTGGGATATGCGGTGGGTTTTCTAGAAGCATGGTTGATTAACAATAGCTAGTCATCAAATTTCCTTGTACAGTGGTTGAGCCTTGTTATATTTAAGACTTTTATGAGTTTTCATACAGATTCAGGCATAAGACTGAAATCATTTGGAAAAGAGTAGAGAGACTGAGAGATCAAGTGCTACATAAGGAAAGGGTTGAGACCGTGCTCCCAAGCTAGGTAGGGTGATTGGAGAGGTCATAAAGAAAAAATGTTATACCTGATATAAATGATGAATTGATGGGTGCTGACAAGTTGATGGGTGCAGCACACCAACATGGCACATGTATACATATGTAACAAACCTGCACGTTATGCACATGTACCCTAGAACTTAAAGTATAATAAAAAAAAAAAAAAAAAAAAGTCAAATATCAAAACCATCTTCTTTGTCTTTCCACAAATTTTTCAGTAAAATCTACATGTTTTTTCAGTGCTTTTACAGGCAGTTCCTTCTTTCTGATGATTACGAAGGAGCACTGTCTCAGATATTCAGCTAGAACTGAGCATTTCAGTACTGAGAGTTTAAGCCACATGCCTAGTCATTTGGCTAGTGGATGTTGGTGGAAATGGCACCATGGCACGCGTATACCTATATAACAAACCTGCACATTCTGCACGTGTATCCCAGAACTGAAAGTAAAAATATGAACAATAATAATTAATAAATAAATACAAATATATTAAAGCAAGAGAGAGACTGGCATGTTCCAGAAATTTTCAGAACACCATTGTGATTGGAAAAATTGGTGGGGTGGCATTAAATGACACAGAAATAGAGAATCTATGAAAATGTCTAATTTAATGTTCTTTCTAATTCACTTCTATATTGCACAATGATAATAATGATAATGGTATTTACATTGGACTATCTTCTAGAGATGGTAATGAGTAATGTTGATTCTGAAATACAGCATATTGTAGTGCAAAATTTTAAGCAGGAATTCTTCTGTATATTATTTGCACTGTCACTAGAATTACCCCAATTTGGTAACACTGACTGATGCCTTATCTCAGTACTACTGTTTATTTTACCTTATTGTCTCTTCCAATAAGATGAAACACATTTTATTTCTTAACTGTAAATGACAATAGGACATTAATGTGATGAATAGCTTTAATTTTAATTCAAACTTGAAGAAGGCCAGAATGAAAGTATTCTGCTGATACATTCCAAAAGCAATGCTACTATCCATCAGTAAAGCTAATTTATCCATCTGGAATACCCAAAAGAAAAATCTGAATTTCAGAAGTAAATGGGTTTATAAAAAAGAAGCTCACAGAGTTTTTTCATGAGGGTCATTGCTTTGCATATGACAGCAAAGTTAGATAATATTTTTCTGCCTATGAGGTTAGGATAGTGGGCTAGGTTTCAATAGCATCTGACAATTTTTCATGATGCTGAAAGGAAATAAAACAGTACCATCTTGAAACATATTTCTTATACTCAGGAGATTAAGGCAATTATAAAGCCCAGTAGACTCCTTGTTCCTGATTTTTAACCACTGTAACGCCATGTGCTTAGAAAACTCTTAACATTGGCCAGAATCAAAATACCAAAATGGAATGGACTTTTACTGTAGTCTCCTAAGGAGTAACCTTCCTCTTCTGTATCTATTAACATGACACATATCAATGAGAACTTTCAAAATCACACTTCATAGACATTAATAAGAATAGCATAGTCAGTGTTAACAGTGTAGGTTCTGGAGCCCACCTGCCGGGATTTGCATCTTGGTTCTACCACTCATTAGTTCTGTGACTGTGAGAAAGTTGATTGACTGCTCTGTTTGTGTTTCCTCATTTTTAAAATGTTGATGATAATAGCTATAAGGTTGTTGCAAGAATTACATTGATGAATGTAAGCACATAGAACACTTTCTTGGGACCCAATAAGCCTTCAATAAATTTTAACTGCTTTTCATTATTCTACTCCAATATTTAACATTTCAGTATAATCACATATAAGTTATTAGAAGGTGCCTTGCAGTAGATAGCCCCATTGCAAATTGTACCATAATAAGCTCTTTCTGCTAAGTCATATTAGTTGAATGAAACACGCACACTTAATATGTCTGGTTCTATAATTACTAGAACAATCTTCTAATCACTTTTGTTAGAATATTTTATTTGAAGAAGTATTCTTTTTTTAGGTAGTCCCAGAATACTAAAATTATCCATTTACAAAAAAAAAAAAAAAAACCTCTGAAAATGTGGAAATGACTTCTTATTTGACATTACAGTTGCTTATTCATGTAATTAATTATTTTGTATAGAAAAGTGAAGCATGTTTCTATAAGAAGGAAATTATGTGTCAGCTCAGCAAGGATATATTTTCAGTCTGTCTGGAAGTGTGAAGATGTCCTAACTTGTGAACCCTAAGATACAAATAGAGATAGACAAATGCAAGTGTGGAGGAAGAGTGGATGCTAAGACGGCAGGGAGGATATAAAAAAACTTGGAAAGATAAAACAGAGCTAGAGGCAGGTGAGATATAAGTATAATAGTATAGAGAAATTCTAAACTCTAAACTAAATCAGGCAAAGTAGAGAATGTCAGTCAATGGACAGGTATATGATCAGGCTCAGCAAACATTTTCAGGTTTACTTTACCTGGAAACATAGTTGGTCATAATAGAGACCAGTTAAATATTTCATATACTTTGTCTACAAAGTAGACATATGGCTTCAACTATGTCTCATTGAAGACAGAAACTTTGGAAGCTGGAATCAATACTCTCTAGTTCCAGCCTGGACAACATAGTGAGACCCTGTCTCCATAATTTTTTAAAAAAACTAGCCAGGCATGGTAGTGTGCACCAGTAGTCCCAGCTACTTCGGAAGCTGAGGTGGGAGAATAACCTAAGCCTAGGAGGTAGAAGCTGCAGTGAGCTGAGCATTCGCGACTGCACTCCAGTCTGGGCAAAAGAGTGAGATCCTGTCTAAAACAAACAAACAAACAAACACTCCCAAGTTCAATCTATAGTGCTTCCAATGATCTCAAAAGTGCCATCCTCTATGCCAGGCATATGGCAAGCTGAAATAATATGTCACTGATACAGTAATTCTTGTGGTGACACAATGTATAAAGTCAAGCAGTGAATATGTATTTAGGTTTAGCCTCCTAATAGCCATCCCAATGCTTTCCAAAAAAAAAAAAAAAAAAAAAAAAAAATCAGAGAAAATGTTCATTTAAGTTTTATAAAATAAGCATTGATTTCAACTATGATGTAGCACTTTTTATTACCTGGACATACCACATAGATGCATCACATTTTCCAAACACCAATACAAACTATTAAAATGACACTGAACAGTCTTTTTTTACGTTTGCAATTAGAAAATACCTGTTTATAATCCATAAGAGTGGGTACCTACTTGCATATGAACTGCAGATTCAATCACTTTGTTTTCCTTCCTGTTGGATACAATGGTTATAGAGAGTGAAGAAACTCAAAGTCTTTTAAGTAGCCTATTTTTCTTGATAGATAGATATTTTATAACCCATCTTCAGATTTACTTTAATACTTATATCACCTACATTATACTTTATAAAACACATAAATATTGATTGTAGAACACAGGCACTATATTAAAAGGTATAAATGTAATATAATCAGTCTAAGAAAATATGCCTTTTAAAAATGAGAATCAAGTAAAATAGAATTTATGAGAATTTCTGTATTTTTAGGACATGAACCTATAGCAGCACTAAAAACAATGGGTATGTTTGTAATAACTCATATAGAAAAGAAAGGAAAGATAGATTGTTCCAAATTGAACAACACTTCTAGAATGTTATAAGGCATTACCAATAACAAATTGTGATGCTTAGGAAGACTTTTCTAAAGTATAAATATATTTGAATTTGACCAAATATGCTAGGGAAAAGGCTAAAGAATTTTTCTATCATATTTATAAAAAAGGATCTTACAAAATTATAGTCATGTGAAGAACAATCAAATAATACACAGCCAAATATGTGAGAGAAAAATACATAGGTGGGTTAAGAAGTTAATTAATTTTTATAAATTTTACATTTCTAGATTCCATGATTGTTGTGTTATTCATCATCTCAGCAAATTTTGTAATATTTGTGATTTTCCTTTTTATTCAAAATAAATATAGATATGTTTACTTAATTTTGTATTCTTTTTTTAATCTCTTTCCTAAATACTGTAAAAGTTCCAGGCTTCACGAAACTTAAATATACTTCTTATTCTTTATATACAAATTTGTATTTTTCCACATTTTCAGTCAATACTGTCTTGTCAGCAATGCATCACAATCTCTGCAAATGTTATTAAATGAGGAAAATACTAATGTATACCAATGTTAACTTGTTACCGAATAATTAGGCGCCAGTTGGTTTGCATAACTTTCACTCTTAAAATTAGCATGATCTTGTTGATTTTATAATGAATATCTTTGAAAAAAGTCGTCCTTGCTCCTGTATATTATTTTACTATAAGCTGTTCTTACAAGTAGAACTACTGAGTCAAAGCCAATGAGTCAGTTTCTCTCTGTCTTTTTCTTGCCCTTACTCTCACTTTCTTTCTTTTTCTCTTCCCCAATTTTTCAGAATGGTTTTGGAAACATGTATTTCTGTTAGTACACCTTCATCAGCACTGAGTATTGTCATCTAAAGCTTATTTTAGTATATGGTATGAAGAAGAGTCTATTATTTTTTTCAATTAATTTAACTTCATTTATTGAGTAATATATATCTTTCATTTTTATATTATTTTATATTAAAGTCCTATGACGATCAGCCTTCTCCTTTTGAGAAATCTTTAAGTCAATTTTCACAACACTATCACAATTTTATAATAGTTTTATAATATATAATATGGTTTGGCTGTGTCCCTACCCAAATCTCATCTTGAATTGTAGCTCCTATAATATAATATCCATTATATTATAGAGTAATATAATGTTGTGGGAGGGACCTGGTGAGAGGTTATTGAATCATGGCGATGTGTGTTTCCCATGCTGTTATCAGGATAGTGAATAAGTCTTATAAGATCTGATGGTTTTATAAAGGGCAGTTCCCCTGCACACACTCTCTTGCCTGTCATGCTGTAACATGTGACTTTGCTCCTCCTTCACCTTCCACCATAATTGTGAGGTCTCTTTTGATGTGTAGAACTGTGAGTCTGTTAAACCTCCTTACCTTTATAATTTACCCTGTCTCATGTATATCTTCATTATCAGCATAATAACAGAATAATAGAGTAAACTGGTAAAGGAAGTGGGGCACTGCTGTAAAGACACCCGAAAATGTGGAAGCGACTTTGGAACTAGGTAACAGGCAGAGGATGGAACAGTTTGAAGGGCTCATAAGACAGGAAGATGTAGGAAAGTTTGGAACTTTCTAGAGACTTGTTGGATGGCTTTGACCAAAATGCTGATACTGATATGGACGATAAAGTCCAGGCTCAGGTGGTCTCAGATGGAGATGAGGAACTTGTTGGGAACTGGAACAAAAGTGACTCTCGTCATACTTTAGCAAAGAGACTGGGAGCATTTTTAGCCTGGCCCTAGAGATTTGTGGAACTTTGAACTTGACAGAGATGATTTAGGGCATCTGTCAGAAAAAAATTCTAAGCAGCAAAGCATTCAAGATGTGTCAGGTGCTGATAAATTCATTCAGTTTTATGCATTCACAAATACATGGTTTGGAATTTGAACTTATGTTTAAAAGGGAAGCACAGAATAAAGTTTGAAAAATTTGCAGCCTGACAATGCAATAAAAAGGAAAAATCCATTTTCTGAGGAGAAATTCAAGCTGGCTGCAGAAATTTGCATAAGTAACGAGGAGCCACATGTTAATTGCCAAGACAAAGGAGAAAATGTCTCCAGGGTGTGTCGGAGACCTTCCCGGTAGCCCCTCCCATCACAGGACTGGAGGCCTAGGAGAAAAAATGGTTTCGTGGGTGGGGCCCAGGGTTCCCCTGCTCTGTGCACCTTCAGGACCTGGTGCCCTGCATCCCAACTGCTTCAGCTCCAGCTGTGGCTAAAAGGGACCAATGTACAGCTCAGGCTGTTGCTACAGAGGGTGCAAGCCCCAAGCCTTGGTGGCTTACATATAGTGTTGTTCCTGTGAGTGTACAAAACTCAGGAATTGGGGTTTGAAAACCTCTGCCTGTATTTCAGAGGATATATGGAAATGCCTGTTGTCCAGGCAGAGGTGTGCTACAGGGGCTGCACCCTCATGGAGAACCTCTGCTAAGGCAGTGCAGAATGGAAATGAGGGGTTGGAGCCCCAACACAGTCTCCACTGGGGCACTGTCTAGTAGAGCTCTGAGAAAAAGGTCATCATCCTCCAGACCCCAGAATGGTAGATCCACTGACAGCTTGCCCTGTATACCTGGAGAAGCCAGAGATACTCAAGACCAGCCACGAAAGCAGCTAGGAGGGGAGCTGTACACCGCAAAGCCACAGGGGCAGAGCTGCGCAAGGTGGGAGCCCACGTCCTGCATCAATGTGACCTGGATGTAATACATACAGTCAAAGGAGATTATTTCAGTGCTTAAGATTTAATTACTGCCCTATTGGATTTTGGACCTGCATGGGGCCTGTAGGCCCTTTTGTGTTGGCCAATTTCTCCCATTTGGAATGGGTGTATTTACCCAATGTCTGTACCCCCATTGCATCTAGGAAGTAATTAGCTTGTTTTGAATTTAGGCTCATAGGTGGAAGGGACTTGCCTTGTCTCAAATGAGACTTCGGACTATGGACTTTTGAGTTAATGCTGAATTGTGTTAAGACTTCAGGGAACTGTTGGGAATGCATGATTGGTTTTGAAATGTGAGGACATGAGATTTGGGAGTGGCCAGGGGTGGAAAGATATGGGTTATCAGTGTCCCCACCCAAATTTCATTTGAAATGCTGTTCCCACAATTCCCATGTGTCATGTGAGGGACCCAGTGGGAGGTAATTGAATCATGAGAGCAGATCTTTCTCATGTTGTTCTCTTGATAGCGAATAAGTCTTATGAGATCTGATTGTTCTATAAAGGGGAGTTCCCCTGCACATGCTCTTTTGCCTGCTGCCATGGCAGACATGACTTTATTCCTCCTTAGCCTTCTGCCACGATTGTGAGGGCCTCCCAGCCAGGGGGAAATATGAATCCATTAAACGTCCTTTCCTTTCTGAATTACCCAGTCTCAGGTGTGTTTTTATTAGCAGCATGAGAACAGACTAATACAATATATTTTTATACTTCACAGTACTGCCACTCTTCTTTTTCCAAATGTTATGTCTATATTTGCTGGTCATGGCTTTCCTTTTAATACTGTTAGTATTTTAAAAAGAGGATCATCAAAACAATTTCAAAAACAAACCTATGAAACAACACAAAGGCAAATCAACACCTTGTTTTTTCAAGAAAAAAATGAAATCAATAGTGTAAAAATGACTGCATATATGTGTACGTATTTTACGGCGGGTCATTTACAAGCGAAGTAAGACAAGAAATAGTCATTAGATTCATTGAGTTAATTATTCTCATCTTTACATATATAATTATATACTAGTTCCAAAACACTTATATTTTTTCCTTTCATACTTTCTTATTTCAGCTTAATTTATGGGTTATTGACAAATAACATTGTATTCCATATATTAAAGCTGTACAATGTGATTAGTTAATACGTTTTTATTGTGAAATGATTATTACAATCAAGAAAATTAATATATAATTAATATATTTACTATTGAATGTAGAATGGCAACCCTATTCTACTCTCTGTATCTGTGAGTTCAACTTTTTCTAAATTTTCACATGTAAGTGAGATTATACATATTTGTCTTTCTCTGTCTCCCTTATTTCACTTAGCATAATGTCCTACAGATTCGTCCATCTTGTCAAAAATGACAAGATTTTCTGATTTTTTAAGTCTGAATAATATTTCAATGTATGTGTGTGTGAATACACACACACACACACATATATATACACACACACACATCTCACATCTTTTTTATCTATTCATCCAACAATGGACACTTAGGTTGTGTCTGTCTTCGCTATTGTGAATAATGCTGCAATGAATAGAGAGTGTGGATAGCTCTGCAAAATACTGATTTCGTTATCTTCAAATATATACCCAAAAGTGGGATTGCTAGACCTCTATTTTTAAGTTTTTGAGGAACCTATACTTTGTTTTACATAATGGCTGTACTAATTTACATTCTCACCAAGAATGAATAAGGGTTCCCTTTTCTCCTCATCCTTGCCAACTTCTCTCTTTTTTTTTTTTTTTTTTCATTTTATAGTAGCTACCCTAAACAGTATGAGGTGATATCTCATTGTGGTTTTCACCTGCAATTCCCTGATAATTACTGATGTTGAGCATCTTTTCATTTCCCTGCTGGCCTTTTGTATATCTTCTTTTGAAAAATATCTATTTGAGTTATTTGCCCATTTTAGGATCAGATTTTTTTGTTGTTGGGTTGCTTGAGTTTATATTGAGTTTAATATATTTTGATATTAACTCATTATCAAAAATATATTTACAAATATATTGTCTTGTCCCATAAGTTGCCTTTTTATTTTGTTGATTGTTTCCTTTACATTGCAGATGCTTTTTATGTTGGTATAGACTAACATGTTTACTTCTGCTTTTGTTACCTATAATTTTTGTGTCACATCCATAAAAATCATTGCAAAGACCTTTTTGAGCTTTTTTTCCTTTTTTCTACAGAGAGGTTTATGGTTTCAGGTTTTTGATAAAATCTATAATCTATTTTTAGTTAATTTTTGTGATTCATGTAAGATAGTGCTCCAATTTCATTCTTTTAAATGTGGGTATCCAATTTGCCCAACAGCATTAATTGTAGAAAATATTATTTCCCCATTGTGTATTCTCAGCATTCTTGTCAAAGATTAGTTGACTGTATATGAATTAATTTATTTCTGTGGTCTCTATTCTCTTTATTAGCTTGTAAAGATGTTTTATTCTTCATAATTTAGTCTTGCTAAGTTGTATTCGTGTTTTCAAGGTTATCCAACTTGTTTGCATATAATCGCTCATAGTAGTCTCTTATGTTCATTTGTGTTCGTGCGGCATCAGTTTTAATGTGTTCATTTTAATTTATAATTTTCTTTGTTGAGTCAGGTCTTTTTATTCCTGGTTAGTCTAGCTAAAGTTTGGTCAATTTTGTTTAACTTTTCAAAATTAATTATTAAGTTTTGTTTATCTTTTCTATTTATCTGTCTTCTAATTTGTGTGTCTTCTACTGTTTATTTTTTCTTTCTCCTCTACTGTTTATTCTGTCCTTCCTTTTGCTAAATTTTGGGTTACATTTTTCATATTTTTTTTCTTGTTGCATAAAGTTAGGTTGTTTATTAGGGATCTCTTTTCTTAACGTAAACATATATTACTGTGAATTTTCTTCTTTGATTGCCTTAACTGCATCCCATACATTTTAGTATTTTGGGTTTCCATTTTTATTTGTCTCAAGATATTATTTGGTTAAAAAAATTCTTCTTTGAACCATTGGTTATTCAGGGGTGTGCTGCTAAATTTCCACATATTTTTGAGTTTTCTAGTTTTCTTCCTGTTATTGTGTCTAGTTTCATACCATCCTTACCAGAAAGATCGTTGGTATGACTTAATTCTTTCTAAATGTGTTAAGACTTGTTTTATGGCCTAACATATTATCTATTCTTGAGAATGTTTTGTGTACACTTGAGAAGAATGCATTATGCTGCTGTTAGATGTAATGTTCTATATATGTCTGTTAGATCAATTTGGTGTACACTGTTGTTCTAGTCTATGGCTTTCTTATTGAGTTTCTGTCCAAATGGTCTATTCACTGTTGAAAGTAGAATACTAATGTATTTGACTATTTTCATATTGCTGTTTATTTCTTCTTTCATTTCTGCTACTATTTGCTTTATATATTTAAGTGCTCTGCCATGGGTGCATAAATATTTACAATTGCTACAGCTTCTTGATGAATTGAACATTTATTATTTTATTATGATTTTGTCTCTTGTGACAGTTTTTGACTTAAAGTCTATTTGTTTGATATAATACAGCCAGAGCTGCTGTCTTTTGACAACCAATTTTATAAAATACATTTTTTATCCCTATTCTTTCAGCCTATGTGTGTCCTTAAAGATAAAGTTAGTCACTTATATGCAACACATAATTGGAGCTATTTTTAAATCTGTGATACCACTCTTTTTTGATTGGAGAATTTAATTCATTTATGTTTAAAGTAATTATTGATAGGTGAAAAATTACTATGATCATTTTGTTAATTGTTTCTTAACTGTTTTTTAGTCCTTTTTTTTCTTCCTCTCTTGCTGTCTTTCTTTGTGATTCGATAATTTTTTTGGTAATAAGTTTCTGATTCATTTTTTAACATTTCATTTGGATCCACTACACATTTATCTTTTGTGGTTGTCATGAGGCTTACATACAATATCTTATAACATCTTATTTAAACTGATAATATCAATAAAAAACCTATAATTTTACTCCCCCCTCACATTTTTAGGTTATTGATTTTACTATTTACATATTTTATGAAAATATTAAGTATCCATTATCAAATTATTGTAGCTGCAGTTATTTTAATACATTTGCCTTTTAACAGTTAATATTTTTGAAAGTGATTTATACACCACCATTACAATTTTAGAGAATTCTAAATTTGACTACATATTCACCTTTATTAGTGAGTTTTATACATTTGTCTGTTTTTGCATTGTTAATTAGCATCCTTTCATTTCAGCATGAAGAAGTCCCTTTACCATTTTTTATAAAGTGGTTCTAGTCAGTGATGAAATCTTTCAGCTTTTATTTGTTTGAGATAATTTCTATTGTTCCTTCATTTCTGAAAGACAGCTTTGCCAGGTTTTGTACTCTTGGTTGGCAGTTTTATTCTTTCACTATTTTGAATGTATCATCTACTTCCTCCTGGCCTGAAAGGGTTCTGCTGAGAAATCTGCTGAGAGTCTCACAGAGGATCTTTTGTATGTGATGAGTCATTTTTCTTGATGCTTTCAATATTCTCTCTTTATCTTTAACTTTTCACAATTTAATTATGTGTCCTCTGTAAATCTCTTTAAGTTCCTCCTATTTGGGCCTTCATAAACCTGGATGCTTAATTCTCTTCCTAGATTTGAAAAGTTTTCATGTATTATTTATTTAAGTAGTCTTCTTGCTCTTTGTCTCTCATTTTTCTATCTATGAGTTCTTACTTTGGATATATTGTTTTGCTTGAAGGTGCCTCATGAGTCCTGTAGAGTTTCTTTACTCTTTTTTCATCTGTTTTTTCTTTTTGTATTAAATGCCACTATCATTTTAATAAATTTATTTTGATGGTATTTCCATATGAATAAATTTTCCATGGAGATAACAATTTACTACAAGGCATCTACATTTTAAATGGAGCCTTTTAATAAAACATTCAATAAATATGCAAATAAATCACATATGTGTATGTACAGTAATGTGTTTTTCACATTTAGGAAGAGTCAATATTCCAAACGTATTCAGTTTTGAAGGAATCCTTTTCTTATTGGTTCACTGTGTCTATGTAGACAGTAAAAGATAGCAGAGTTGTTGAAAATGATTATCCTTGTTTTTGGATCTCAAGTAATCTTTATTAAAATATTGATGCATTAAAAATATGTGTGCATAAGTAAACAATCTCTGGTAACACTTGAAGGTTTGACAGAAGGTACTTTAAAATTAATTGTCAGTCCTCTGAAAATGACAGACAGCATGATCACCCTCCAACCTAGAGTTTATGGAGAGATCACATTTTGCAACAGATACTATCTCATAAAAGGAAGTCATAGTACCATGTTGGGTCATTGCATATTCAATTAGGGAAAAGACACATATTGATTTATAGTCAATGTTAGAGTCTGCAATACAGACCAAATGTAGCATTACAAGTGTGAGTAGCTTGTGTTGCAATCACCTTTGCCTTTTGCAGACTCAGACCTTACATCATTTAGAACCCTGTACTTTAGGGAGCAAGCATGGTTAAATTCATCATGTAAATTTTTTTCTTCACATATTATTCTTTTCCAAGTTAATATTTTAAGTTTCTTCTTAGTTTTTGTCATGCTTAGATGTTTCTTTGTGGTAAATAGTTAAAGAAGCCAATGAGTAGCTTTTTTAATTTCCCAAAGCAAAACCTTACATCAGTACCTACACATTCAGGTCCAAACCCCCAAACACATAACTATTATGGTGTGCTCACCAAGAATGGGTCTACCTTCAGCCATTGCCATAACCATTAGTAAATACCTGAACCCATAATATGTGCCACACATATACACTTTCATGCTGACTTTCATAGAAAAAATAAGAAACTTATCTTCTTACCCACTGCCATGTGATAAGACATGCTAAGAATTGTGTACCACAAATTATTATGACCATATCTAGGCCCATAACCCATGTCTATTCTCCTAACCTCACTAATTTTCATGCCTATCTGCTACAGCCTCTCCTGTGGTCAAAATATAAAACCATACTCAAATTCATTACTTTTCTGGTACAAGGATAGTACATACTGTGGTAGGCGGAACTTCAGACGATGCTCAATTGAGTTAGACACCCTTGTATAATCTTTTTGCCTTGAATGTAGGCAGAAATTGTCACTTACTTCTAGCCAACAAAATATGTCAGACGTGATGGGATAGCCAGTCTCATGATTGCATTATATTATGTATGAATCTGTCTTAGCAGACTGGAACAAGAAATTTTTCTGTTTGTTTTGAATAATTAATTTGCCTTGTTGTGTAAGTCCCACTTGGCTAGGACCTGTGACATTCTCTAGGAGTGGATCATGAAACCCAGCAAACAGCCAGGAAGAAAATGGGACTTCATTTCTTCAACCTCAAAAAACTGAATTCTGCTACAACCACATGGGTTTGGAAAGGGTCTTGAGCTCCAGAAAGGAGTACAGCCCCTCTCATACTTGGATTGTAGCTTTGTGAGACTTTGAACAGAGGACAAAGTAGAGCAGATAACCCACTAAGCCATACCTTTCCTCCAAAACCATAGAAACTATGAGATAATACATTTATATATTTTTAGAGAACTATGTTTGTAGTAATTTGTTATTTTGCAGGGAAAACTAATTCACATCTTCAGAGTCATGCTCAGCAAACAATGCCTACACCTATAACCACGTGCAAGAAATGGCCATAACAACACCCAGGCTGGCCAAGATAGCGTAGGTTTTCACAAGGTTTTCACCTCTTTGGAATGTCAAAGCATACAACGTTATCCATGCTTTAATTTATATACAAGCTCAAATGTGCCTATGTTCAAATCTTGTACACTATATATATGTACAGGATATACATGTACTATATATATGTACACAATATATATATGATGTACAAGATTTGAACACAACCACCCAGACAAGCATATTAAACGTGTCTAACTCAAACTTATGCCTGGAAAGTCCTACCAGCTGTACATATTCAGGCAGAACTACGTAGAGAAACACCCTGATGCACCCACACAGGCTCAGGCCCACGCTAATTTCTATACCTATTCTGGGAATAATATTGAGATGCCCTCATCCAGGACCATCTATTCAGGTCTATCTATTCATGCCCTCCCCTGGCATGAATATGTATGTGGGTGTGTTGCACCCACAACACACCATTTTATTAACTGAGCCAGTCAACTGAACACATGTGCGTATAGACAATTTTATGTCTTGAGTTAGCTATACAAGGTCAAGGGGAAACTGGTAAATGTATGCGTGCTGAAAGCAGGAAAAAAATAGGGGAATGACAATAACTCCGTAATTGTTGGGGAAGTATATGGACACAAGTATCTCTCAGTGTGTTCATCTTAGCTCCTAGCTCTGGGGCCAAAGGAAGTAGAATCTGTGCTTTAAGAGGAGAGGGCTAACAAGAGTCAAGTATCACATAAATGCTCTAGTCAATCTGGGTGGGGTTCAGGGAAAGCACCAGACCCAGTGCAAAGACTATAGTGTTAGTTTGTGAATCCAGACTAAAGCTTACTTGCAGAGACTATGCCAATGCCACAAGGGAGAGGGAGGGATCCATGATTGGGTGGATGCCCAGAGCTCCCCCTGAGATCTGTAATGAGAACAGTAAATGATGGGGAAGAGTACAAGTTATGCAGTCATGCGGAATTTGGTTTAATTCTTTTAAATTCCCTTAGAACAGAATCGGTAACTCTTTCCTTTATGTTCCCATTAAAACTTTGATCTTTACCTTTTAGTGTGTTTTATATTATATTCAAGTTTCATGTCTCCTGTCACCACTGATGTCTTAATCTTATTATTGGTAACTCTTGTTTATTGATTGCCTTCTTAAATATGAAACTTCCACTTGTCACTTTACATAAGCATTGTATCTGATCTTTGCAACAAATCTGGAAGGTTTTATCATCATCTCGATTATATGATGAACAAACAAATATAAAAATAACAAGTAATTACCCTGGATGACATGGAGCCAATTATAGTGTTCAGAAGGGGAGCTTTAAAAGCTATAGTTTTTGGCTTTTAGAGATGAGGTTTTTTTATTGTCAGTCTACCATACAGCTTCTCTCATAATTCGCAAGCTTCATCTCCTTCTCAGACCCACCTCTGTCCTTCAAATGAGTTCTGTGTCTTCACTATGTTGCTGCTCTCAGGGCCAAGCATAGTATCTGGCACATAGTAGATATTTTACACATATTTTAGATGAGTCGTTTATTTTATTTTATTTTTATTATACGTTAAGTTCTTGAATACATGTGCAGAATGTGCAGGTCTGTTACATAGGTATACATCTATTTCTCCACATCCTCTCCAGCATCTGTTGTTTCCCGACTTTTTAATGATTGCCATTCTAACTGGCAAGAGATGATATCCCATTGCAGTTTTGATTTGCATTTCTCTAATGACCAGTGATGATGAGCTTTTTTTCACATATTTGTCGGCTGCATAAATGTGCCATGGTAGTTTGCTGCACCCATCAACCTGTCATCTACATCAGGTATTTCTCCTAATGCTATCCCTCCCCTTGCTCCCCACTCCCTGACAAGTCCCAATGTGTGATGTTCCCCAACCTGTGTCCATGTGTTCTCATTGTTCAACTCCCAATTATAAGTGAGAACACGCAGTGTTTGGTTTTCTGTTCCTTTGTTGGTTTGCTAAGAATGATGGTTTCTAGCTTCAACCATGTCCCTGCAAAGGACAAGAACTCATTCTTTTTTATGGCTGCATGGTATTCCATGGTATATATTGCCATATTTTCTTTATCCAGTCCAACATTGATGGGCATTTGGGTTGGTTCCAAGTCTTTGCTATTGTGCCTGTGTCTTCATAGTAGAATGATTTATAATCCTTTGGGTATATACCCAGCAATGGGATGGCTGAGTCAAATGGCATTTCTGGGTCTAGATCCTTGGGGAATCGCCACACTGACTTCCACAACGGTTGAACTAATTTACATGCCCACCAACAGTGTAAAAGTGTTCCTATTTTTCCATATCCTCTCCAGCATCTGTTGTTTCCTGACTTTTTAATGATCGCCATTCTAACTGGCGTGAGATAATATCCCATTGTGGTTTTGACTTGCATTTCTCTAATGACCAGTGATGATGAGCTTTTTCCATATGTTTGTTGGTTGCATAAGTGTCTTCTTTTGAGAAGTTTCTGTTCATATCCTTTGCCCACTTTTTGATGGGGTTGTTTGTTTTTTTCTTGTAAATGTGTTTAAGTTCCTTGTAGATTCTGGATATTAGTCCTTTGTCAGGTGGGTAGATTGACAAAATATTCTTCCATTCTGTGGGTTGTTTGTTCACTCGGATGATAGTTTCTTTTGCTGTGCAGAAGTTCTTTAGTTTAATTAGCTTCTATGTGTCAACTTTGGCTTTTGTTACCATTGCTTTTGGTGTTTTAGTCATGAAGTCTTTGCCCGTGCCTATGTCCTGAATGGTATTGCCTAGGTTTTCTTTAGCTCTTTTTTGTTGTTGTTGTTGTTGACTTGCTCTTGTCACTCAGGTTGGAGTGCAATGGCATGATCTCAGTTCACTGCAACCTCCATCTCCCAGGCTCAAGCTATTCTCCTGCCTCAGCCTCCCCAGTAGCTGGAATTACAGGTGCTCACCACCATGCCTGGCTATATTTTGGCTTTTGTTTTTGTGTTTTTTAGTAGAGATGAGGTTTTACCACATTGGCCAGGCTGGTCATGAACTCCTGGCCTCAGGTGATCCCCCTGCCTTGGCCTCTCAAAGTGCTGGGATTACAGGAGTGAGCCAACGCACCTGGCCTGCCTAGGTTTTCTTCAAGGGTTTTATGGTTTTAGGTCTTACGTTTAAGTCTTTAATCCATCTTGAGTTAATTTTCGTATAAGGTGTAAGAAAGGGGTCCAGTTTCACTTTTCTGCATGTGGCTAGCCAGTTTTCCCAAAACCACTTATTAAGTAGAGAATCCTTTCCATGTTGCTTGTTTTTGCCATGTTTGTCAAAGATCAGCTGGTTGTAGATGTGTGATGTTATTTCTGAGGCCTTTGTTCTCTTCCATTGGTATATATATATATCTATTTTGGTATAGGTACCATGTTGTTTTGATCACTGTAGCTTTGTAGTATAATTGGAGGTCAGGTAGTGTGATGCCTCCAGCTTTGTTCTCTTTGTTTAGGATTGTCTTGGCTATACTGGCTCTTTCTTGGTTCCATATGAAATTTAAAGTAGTTTTTCTAATTCTGTAAAGAAAGTCAATGGTAGCATGATGGGAATAACATCTATAAATTACTTTGGGCACTATGGCATTTTTTATGATTTTGATTCTTCCTATCCATCATCATGGAATCTTTTTCCATTTATTTGTGTCCTCTCTTATTTCCTTGAGCAGTGGTTTGTAGTTGTCCTTGAAGAGGTCCTTTACATCCCTTGTAAGTTGTATTCCTAGGTATTTTATTCTCTTTGTAGCAATTGTGAATGGGTGTTCTCTCATGATTTGGTTTCTGTTTGTTCACTTTTGGTGTATTAAAATGCTTGTGATTTTTGCACATTGATCATGTATCCCAAGTTATCAGCTTAAGGAGTTTTTGGGCTGAGATGATGGGTTGTTTTGTTTTGTTTTGTTTTATTTTGAGATGGAGTCTCTCACTGTCACCCCGGCTGGAGTGCAGTGGTACAGTCTCGGCTCACTGCAGGCTCTGCTTCCCAGGTTCATACCTTTCTCCTGCCTCAGCCTCCCATGTAGCTGGGACTACAGGCACCCAACACCATACTTGGCTAATTTTTTTTTTTTTTTTTTTTTTTGTATTTTTAGTAGAGACGGGGTTTCACCGTGTTAGCCAGGATAGTCTCGATCTCCTGACCTCGTGATCCTCACATCTTGGCCTCCCAAAGTGCTGGGATTACAGGCATGAGCCACCATGCCAGGCTGGGCTGAGATGATGGGGTTTTCTAAATATACAATCATGTCATCTGCAAACAGAGACAATTTGACTTCCTCTCTTCCTATTTGAATACCCTTTCTTTCTTTCTCTTGCCTGATTGCCCTGGCCAGCACTTCCAACACTATGTTGAATAGGAGTGGTGAGAGAAGGCATCCTTGACTTGTGCCAGTTTTCAAAGGGAATGCTTCCAGCTTTTGCCCATTCAGTATGATATTGGTTGTGGGTTTGTCATAAATAGCCTTTATTATTTTGAGATATGTTCCATTAATACCTAGTTTATTGAGTGTTTTTAGCATAAAGCATTGTTGAATTTTACTGAAGGCCTTTTCTGCATCTTTTAAGATAATCATATGGTTTTTGTAATTGGTTCTGTTTATGTGATGGATTACATTGATTCATTTGTGTATATTGAACCAGCCTTGCATCCCAGGCATGAAGCCCACTTGATTATGGTGGATAAGCTTTTTGATGTGCTTCTGGATTCGGTTTGCCAGTATTTTTTTGAGGATTTTCACATCAATGTTCATCAGGGATATTGGCCTGATACTTTCTTTTTTTTTTTGTCACGTCTCTGCCAGGTTTTGGTATCTGGATGATGCTGGCCTTATAAAATGAGTTAGGGAGGAGTCCTTCTTTTTCTATTGTTTGGAATAGTTTCAGAAAAAATGGTACCAGCTCCTCTTTGGACCTCTGGTAGAATTCGGCTGTGAATCTGTCTGGTCCTGGGCATTTTTTGGTTAGTAGGCTATTAATTACTGTCTTAATTTCAGAACTTGTTATTGGTCTATTCAGGGATTTGACTTCTTCCTGGTTTAGTATTGGGAGGGTGTATGTTTCCAGGAATTTACCAGTTTCTTCTAGATTTTCTAGTTTATTTGTGTTGAGGTGTTTATAGTATTCTCAGATGGTAGTTTGTATTTCTGTGGGATCAGTGGTGGTATCCCCTTTATCATGTTTTAGTGTGTCTATTTGATTCTTCTCCCTTTTCTTCTTTGTTAGTCTGGCTAGCAGTCTATTTATTGTGTTAATCTTTTCAAAAAACCAGCTCCTGGATTCACTGATTTTTTGAAGAGTTTTTCATGTCTCTATCTCCTTCAGTGCTACTCTGATCTTAGTTTATTTATTGTCTTCTGCTGGCTTTTAAATTTGTTTGCTCTTGATTCTCTAGTTCTTTTAATTGTGATGTTAGGGTGTCGAGTTTAGATCTTTCCCACTTTCTCCTGTGGGCATTTAGTGCTATAAATTTCCCTCTAAACACTGCTTAACTGTGTACCAGAGATTCTGGTACTTTGTGTCTTTCTTGTCGTTGGTTTCACAGAACTTATTTATTTCTGCCTTAATTTCATTATTTACCCAGTAGTCATTCAGGAGCAGGATTTTAGTTTCCATGTAGTTGTGCAGTTTTGAGTGAGTTTCTTAATCTTGAGTTCTAATTTGATTGCACTGTGGTCTGAGAGACAGTTTGTTATGATTTACGTTCTTTTGCGTTTGCTGAGGAGTGTTTTACTTCCAATTATGTGGTCAATTTTAGAATAAGTGCTACATGGTGCTGAGAATAATGTATATTCTTTTGATTTGGGGTGGAGAGTTCTGTAGATGTCTGTTAGGTCTGCTTGGTCCGGAGCTGAGTTCAGGTCCTGAATATCTTTGTTAATTTTCTGTCTTGTTGATCTGTCTAATATTGACAGTAGGGTATTAAAGTCTCCCATTATTGTTGTGTGAGAGTCTAAGTCTCTTTCTAGGTCACTAAGAACTTGCTTTATGAATCTGGGTGCTCCTGTATTGGGTACACATATATTTAGGATAGTTAGCTCTTTTTGTTGCATTGATCTCTTTACCATTATGTAATGCCCTTCTTTGTCTTTTTTGATCTTTGTTGGTTTAAAGTCTGTTTTATCAGAGACTAGGATCACAATCCCTGCCCCCCCCCCTTTTTTTTTTCATTTGCTTGGTAAATATTCCTCCATCCCTTTATTTTGAGCCTATGTGTGTCTTTGTATGTGAGATGGTTCTCTTGAATACAGTACACCGATGGATCTTGACTCTTTATCCAATTTGCCTGTCTGTGTCTTTTAATTGGGGTATTTAGTCCATTTACATTTAAGGTTAATGTTGTTATGTGTGAGTTTGTTATGGTTAATACCATTATGATGGTAGATGGTTATTTTGCCCATTAGTTGATGCAGTTTCTTCATAGTGTCAACGGTCAATACATTTTGGTATGTTTTTGCAGTGGCTGTTACCAGTTTTTCCTTTCCATATTTAGTGCTTCTTTCAGGAGCTCTTGTAAGGCAGGCCTGGTGGTGACAAAAATCTCTCAGCATTTGCTTGTTTGTAAAGGATTTTATTTCTCCTTCACTTATGAAGCTTAGTTTGGCTGGATATAAAATTATGGGTTGAAAATTCTTTCCTTTAAGAATGTTGAATATTGGCCCCCACTCTTTTCTGGCTTGTACGGTTTCTTCAGAGAGATCTGCTGTTAGTCTGATGGGCTTCCCTTTCTGGGTAACCTGACCATTTTCTCTGGCTGCCCTTAATATTTTTTCCTTCATTTCAACCTTGGTGAATCTGATGATTATGTGTCTTGGGGTTGCTCTTCTCAAGGAGTGTCTTTGTGGTATTTGGTATTCTCTGTATTTCCTGAATTTGAATGTTGGCCTGTCTTGCTAGGATGGGGAAATTCTCCTGAATAATATCATGAAGTGTGTTTTCCAAGGTGGTTCCATTATCCCTGTCACTTTCAGGTACACCAAATAATACTTAGCTTTGGCCTTTCCACATAGTCCCACATTTCTTGGAGGCTTTGTTTGTTCCTTTTCATTCTTTTGTCTAATCTTGTCTTCATGTTTTATTTCATTAAGTTGATCTTCAATCTCTGATATCCTTTCTTCTGCTTGATTGATTCAGCTATTGATACTTGTGCATGCTTCATGAAGTTCTCATGCTGTGTTTTTCAGCTGCATCAGGTCATTTTGTTATTCTCTAAACTGAATATTCTATTTAGCAGTTTCTGTAACATTTTATCAAGGTTCTTACCTTCCTTGCATTGGGTTAGAACATGCTCCTTTAGCTCAGAGGAGTTTGTTATTACTCACCTTCTGAAGCCTACTTCTGTCAACTTATCAAACTCATTCTTCATCTAGTTTTGTTCCCTTGATGGCAAGGAGTTGTGATCCTTTGGAGGAGAAGCAGCATTCTAGTTTTTAGAATTTTCAGGCTTTTTGTGCTACTTTTTTTTTTTTTTTTTTTTTTCGTGGATTTATCTACCTTTGATCTTTGATGATGGTCACCTTTGGATGGGGTTTTTGCATGGACGTCCTTATTGTTGATGTTATTGCTTTCCATCAGCAATAACATCCTGTTCTAACCATCAGGCCCCTCTTCTGCAGGTCTGCTGGAGTTTGCTGGAGGTCTACTCCAGACACTGTTTGCCTGGGTATCACCAGCATTGGCTGCAGAACAGCAAAGATTTCTGCCTGGTCCTTTCTATGGAAGCTTCGTCCCAGAGGGGCACCCACCAGATGTCAGCCAGAGCTCTCCTGTATGAGATGTCTGCTGACCCCTGCTGGGAGGTGCCTCTCAGTCAGGAGGCATGGGGTCAGGAACCCATTTGAGGAGGCAGTCTGTCACTTACCAGGGATCGAGTGCCGGGAGATCCGCTGCTCTCTTCAGAGCCAGCAGGCAACAACTTTTAAGTCTGCCGAAGCTGCACTTACAGCTGCCCCTTCCCCCAGGAGCTCTGTCCCAGGGAGATGGCAGTTTTATCTACGAGGCCCTGACTGGGACTGCTCCCTTTCTTTCAGAGATGCCCTGCCCAGAGAGGAGAAATCTAGAGAGGCAGTCTGGTGATGGTTGTGCTATGGTGGGATCTGCCCAGTTTGAACTTGAGCTTTGTTTACATTCTGAGTGGAAAACCACCTACTCAAGTCTCAGTATTGGTGGATGCCCATCCCCACACCAAGCTTGAGCATCCCAGGTCGACTTCAGACTGCTGTGCTGGCAGTGAGAATTTCAAGCCAGTGGATCTTAGCTTGCTGGGCTCAATGGGGGTGGGATCCACTGAGCAAGACCACTTGGCTCCCTGGCTTCAGCCCCCTTTCAAGAGAGTGAATGGTTCTTTCTTGCTGGCATTCCAGGCACCACTGGAGTACGGAAATAAAAACTGCAGTTAGCTCAGTGTCTGCCCAAAGGCTACCCAGTTTTGTGCTTGAAACCCAGGGCCCTGTTGGCATAGGCACCCAAGGGAATCTCCTGGTCTGCAGATTGCAAAAACCATGGGAAAAGTGTAGTATCTGGGCCAGATGGCACTGTCCCTTGGGGCACAGTCCCTAAGGGCCTCCCTTGGCTAGGGGAGGGAGTTCCCTGACCCCTTGTACTTCCCTGGTAAAGCGATGCCCCACCCTGCTTCTGCTAGCCCTCAGTGGGCTGCACCTGCTGTCTAATCAGTCCCAGTGAGATGAACTGGGTACCTCAGTTGGAATTTGTTGATATTGTTTAACTTTTCTGTAAGTTTGAAATGATTTCAATATAAAATAAAACTATCATGTTCTCTGCAATATTTCGTAATTTATAAGAAAAAATAAACAACTTGAAATGAGTCAGGCAAGATGGTCGAATAGGAAAAGCTCCGGTCTACAGCTCCTAGCAAGACCAACACTGAAGGCGGGTGATTTCTACATTTCCAACTGGTGTACTTTAAAGGTGTAGTCAATAATAAGAATTTGCAAAGAAGAGCAAAGCATTTTCCCAAAACAGATTCTTTGAAGAACCCATTAAAATATTTTTCCTACCCAACAGTATTCAGCAGAGGGAACCCAAAGGGTTAAGGAAGTTAGTTTTAACATTCCACCCCCTTTGACACAGAGATGCTACAATAAGAACACAGTTTGATCAGCAGAAAAGAATGTCAATATTGCTTTGTACTGAAGACCTGTTTTGTGTTGTGTGTGTGTGTGTGTATGTGTATTTATTTGGTTTTGTTTTCTTCTAAATTCAAGTCATTAAGCAGAGTTTGACCGTCTCATACTTCAGTGAGAAAATGTACACAATAGATGGTACTTCTTATGAGAATTATGTCTTGTGGATTTTATGGTGGTTGACATTTGCTGTTTCGTAACAGGTCACTATAAAAGCGAGATGTTTTGGCTGCAGCCAGGTCTGTGGAATGGAACAAACCAGGTTAATGACTTGAAACCCACAGGGCACATTCTGCCGTGGGATAGTCACTTTGGCCACTCCAGTGTCATTTTATTATCTCTCTTTTGTTAGCTTGATAGAAAGGCTGACCCATTTGCCCACAAGAGCTGCACAAGTCTAGGACACATGTTCCAAATGAGTATACATGCCTAATAGACTTTCTCTATATAGTGTAGTGATTCAGACTACTCTGCCAGGGTGCTAATCCTGACTCCAAAATATCTAATTGTGAGTAACTATATTCAAGTTACTTAAACTCTCTGTGCCCCATTTTACTCATCTGTAAAACAAAGTCTATAATAGTACCTTCTTCATAGGGTGGTCATGAGGATTATGTGAGTTGATAGATACGAAGCACTTAGAACAGTGTGCAACACTTGATAATGTCTTTTGAAGCACATGGGAACAAAACATGAAGCCTATGTATCTGCATCTGTGCACACGTGTGTGCCTGGGAGTGAACATAAGGTGATTGTGGAATGCAAGTAGTCAAGATCATTTGGAAGTATAATTGATTCTTGACAAATGTTGAAGAATGAGTAGATTTTCAGACAGACAACATGAGGAGGAGTGAGAGTATCCCAAACAGGAGCAACCTCATGGGAAAATGTGACATTCTGTGTAAACTGCAAGTAATTCAGTAGAGTTGAAGGGATGGTCAGAAGGTGCCTACTAGCTAAAGGAGTTCATTAAGTAGTAAGCTTAGACTCTGAACCTAAGTTACATCCACTGCTAGGACTCATGCAGTCTGTGAAAGCCTAGAGAAGTAGAGGAATGAGCTCAATAGAATTATTTCGAGGGTGGTGGGAGTTCTGATTGAGAAGCTGCTTACGACAAAATCTAGTGTAAGAAAGACATAATCATAGTGAGTGTGATATACTGATCAGGTTTTGGTTGTTGGTAGGGACAGTGATTGAATGATCAGCATGTAGAATGACCGCTAGGGTCGACTAATGTTTCTTACCCTCTGAGTTTCATGTCTGGACATAATGATTCATCTTTGGACTTTCTGCTTGGTTGAAAATGTATGAACAAGTAGCTATACACCTCCCTGGTGAGGCCCTTATCAGTTGATTTTAGTTTTCAAAGGAAATCATTTAGTCCTGCCATTCCAAATTAAGGAAGGAATTCCATGCAGACCATTTGGCTGGCTGCCTTCCATACACAGCAGAGAAAGTCTTTGCCATCAATGCCAAGGTTTCAAATGGGCATTTTCATAAAAACAGGCAAAGCAGCCCATTATCTAATTGATTTCCATAAATTGTAGTGGCTGGGGAGTCAATGTCAATGCACACGGCATTGAGCCACTTTTTGGAAGGCACTCAATACTAGGTTTGAAATATCTTCTCTACCAGTAGAGGCCCTAGATTCCTTTACTAAAAAAAGAATAACTAATATTTTCACATTTGAATAGTGTCCACATACACAGTCCCTGAAAGCAAACATTTGGACCCTTTACCAAGCTCCCTTTGCAACCTATCATAAAGGAAATGTAGCATGACATTTCAAGATGAATTGGAAGTGACACATAATACAGCTGTACATATCTCTTAGCACAAACAGGCTTTTTGCCCAACAAGAGTTGTTTCTGTTTGCTTGGCTTTAATTACTTTAGAAAATGATCAGTCAGTTTCATCTTAAGTTCTTCATGCTTCAATAATGTCAACTATTCTTGCCTTGTTACCCAGAAGAAACTGACTGTCAACCCAGCTGACCCACTTAGGGGGTTAGACGTGAGGACTGAGACAACTTTGTAAATAGGATATGGTGTTCTTGCAAGCAGCAGGACCATCAGGGAGCAAGAGGAATCAAATGCAATGGAAGCAAATGACACATTGCCTCCACCCCACTCAGGTTGCTCGAGCTGATTCCGGATGCCTCTCAGTGCTCAAGTTTTCAAAAATCACACAACATATTCAA
This sequence comes from Piliocolobus tephrosceles, assembly GCF_002776525.5. Taxonomy (NCBI): domain Eukaryota; kingdom Metazoa; phylum Chordata; class Mammalia; order Primates; family Cercopithecidae; genus Piliocolobus; species Piliocolobus tephrosceles. The sequence continues at coordinate 12,228,422 of NC_045445.1, read as the reverse complement.
CTTCTCCCATTCAAGTCCCTAAAATAAACAAGGCATGTATCTCACATAAAATTCAATGGAGTGTCTGCCATATGCCAGACATGGTGCTAGGTATTGGGAATAACAACTAACATATATTACTTGCTGACATGTGTGAGGCACTAGCTATTTTACATGGATTAACTCACAAATCTTAATAATCAACCTGAAAATTTTAGACTATTATAATCGCTACTTGTCCATGGAGATAATGAGGTATAGAGACTGATTTGTAAATGATGTCATAGAAAAGAAATGGAATAGTCAAAACTTAAAACCAGGAAATGAGGTCTAGCATGCATAGGATTCATCATGATGCTCACCAATTTCCTACATTGAATCAGGTTAGGTCACTACCGTGTAGAAGCACAAAGTTTAGGTAGTATAGGAGATATAAACATGAATATCACATCATGTGAATTTATTGAGTACCTTTTGAATTCTAGGTACTATATAAAGTGCTATATTGATATTAATTCGTTTAGTTCTTGTGGTATCATGATCTAGATACCACAAGATTGGTCTAGTTAAGACCAATTTTGGCTCACCAAAATAATGTGTAACATTTCAAATCTTCATCTTTTTACTCATCATTTTGCTTAACATCTGTAAGTAAATAGCCTCTCTCTTGTTTATAATGGCTTTATTGAGATATAAATCCATTTAAATATTAATCCTTTTAAAGTGTACAGTCTAATGATATTTACACATACAGGGAGCCATACAACCATCACCACATCTGATTCTAATATTTTCATCACTCTAAAATGAAATCCTATACTCTATTAGCAGTCACTCCCCATTCCCCTTCCCCAAGACCCTAGGAAACACTGATTTGCTTCCTTATTTTTATAGTAGATTTATTGGGATATAATTTGCATAAAATATACTGACTCATTTAAAGTGTGCAGTTTGATTTTTTTTGTACATTACTAAAAATTGTGCTACCATCACTACCATCTAATTCCAGAATTCCAGACTATCACAGAGTTGAAGAGAAGGAGATGAAAATAGCCCAAGATAAAGTGTCACAAAACTCTCTATTCCTATAAAAATGGAGGCTTTTTTTTTTTAATAAAAGTTCCTCAGATTCTTGTAAGACTTTGGTTCATTTTCAGAGTTCTAAAAAAATTAATTTTGACAATTTTTGCCCATGTTCTTATTGCTTTTGTGGAGGTGTGAATTTTCAGATTTTCTCATTTCGCCATTCCCTTGGGAACAGTATCTTGGGCAGTTTAAAAACGCAAAAGTTCTCAGATGCTGCAGGTCCATTTATATACCACAAACTCCATCTTTCTTAATATAACAAACCTTCCCTAGACTTACATCTGTTAACTCAATACCAGCTGTATCACATGTATATTTAAAAATATTCTTTCCTTACTTCCACTTTTCTTCTTCCCATAAATACATATTGAACACGTACTGTGTACTAGGATCAGAGATAGATGCTGCAGGTTAAAAGTACATTACAATAGAGTTTATGATGACCTCATGGAGTTTAGAGTGCTGAAGGGTGGAGAGACAATAAATACATCCAAGGACATTGTGTTAGAGTTCTCCAGAAACACAGAATAGGATATACGTGTGTGTGTGTGTGTGTGTGTGTGTGTGTAAAGGGAGGAAAGAGAGAGACTGAGAGATAGTAGAAATTGGCTTACATGATTATGGAGACTAAGACGTCCCACAATATGCCATCTGCAAGCTGGAGAACCAGCAAAGCTGATAGCTCAGTCCAAATCCAAATGCCTGAGAATTAGGGTAGTTGATGATGTAATTCCCAGTCTAAGTCCAAAGGCCTGAGAACCACAGGGGTGGAGTGGTCAAAGTCCTGGATTTGGAAAGCCAGAGAACCAGGAATGCAGACATCCAGGGGCAGGAGAAGATGGATGTCCCATCTCAAGTAGAGACAGACAGTGAGAGAGAGAGAGAATTCTGCCTTCCACTGTCTTTCGTTTTCTTAGAGCCTCAACACATTGGATGGTTCCCACCCACATTGGTGAGGAAAGTTCTGTACTCAGTCTACAAATTCACACGTTAATCTCTTCCTGACACACTCTTAATGTTAATCTTTTCCTGACACACTAAGAAATAATGTTTTACCAGCAATCTCAGAACTCCATGGCCAAATAAGGTTGACACATAAAACTAACAGACACCTAGGTCAAATACCAACGTAAATTCAGGTGTATATATGTAGGCATGCATAGAATTGGTGCTCATAGGGCAAGGGATACTGGGGCTTATCATTTTCTCCTTTTCTCAGTGAAGTTTTGATGGAAGGTAGAATTCTAGAATTAATTCATTCAGCAACATAATATGTGTCCAGATCTCTGCTGAATTCTTGGAATGTGACAGTGAACAAATCAGACATGGTCCCTGACTTCATGGAGCTCATAGTCCAATGAGAAATTCATGGAAGTCTACTCATCTGATTTCAATTTTCTGAACTCCATTCACTGTAGAGTTTAGAAAAGATTACAGTTTTTTCCAAGTATACAATAATATAAATAGAAAATAGAGAAAACATATGGAAATCATAAAAGGAGGCTGGTGATTGAACATAAATTGACTAAATTTTGTCATAGAGTGACTAGGTATTTAGTTTGCCAAAAACTTTCCTGGATTTAGCACTGAAGGTCCCATCTCCTGGTATATCCTGCACAATTGGTCACCCTACTTATTAATGAGTATTTGCGTTGGCAACAGCAGACAGATCTAAGGGCATGATACTGGTTGCCTAAACATAAACAAGCAAATACATAAAAATAGAACTAAAAATACCTTCTATTAAGGAAGATCGTTAAAGTGTGTTTGTGGTTGTATTGGAGCAGAAAATGTATATACAATAAGCATTACAGGAAAAGAAAGACGATAAATGAAACTGATTCATTACCTGCAATGTTTATATGGAAAAGAGATATACACTGCTGTGTGTTAGGCAGCATTCCTGATAGATACTTCAATAACTAATCAATGAAACAAACAAATAGAAATAAGAATTAGTTCACCGAAGAAAAATAAATCTGTTACAATAAAAAAAATCAAAGTGACACAGCTGTAAAAATATGTATATATTGGTAAGAATTATTTAAAAATGGAATACTTATTTAACCAGAAATAGTGGGATACCTATATTCACATGGTAGTGATTCAGGGAACCTTGAGTGGGTGATGGGTCAGCATAGTGGTATAAAGATTGTTAAGATTTCTTAGTGGATAGTAGGAAGCCAGGTGTGTGTATATATATGTATATAATATATATGGTATATATAATATATATGGTGGCCGGGCGCGGTGGCTCAAGCCTGTAATCCCAGCACTTTGGGAGGCCGAGACGGGCGGATCACGAGGTCAGGAGATCGAGACCATCCTAGCTAACATGGTGAAACCCCGTCTCTACTAAAAATACAAAAAACTAGCCGGGCAAGGTGGCGGGCGCCTGTAGTCCCAGCTACTCCGGAGGCTGAGGCAGGAGAATGGCGTAAACCCAGGAGGCGGAGCTTGCAGTGAGCTGAGATCCGGCCACTGCACTCCAGCCTGGGGGACAGAGCAAGACTCCGTCTAAAAAAAATATATATATATATATATATATATATGGTATATATTCTATATGGCATATAGTATATATAAGATTTCTTAGTGGATAGTAGGAATATGTAAGATTTCTTAGTGGATAGTAGGAAGCCAGGTGTGTGTGTGTATGTATAATATATATGGTATATATAATATATGTGGTATATATAATATATGGTATATATAATATATATGGTATATATAATATGATATATATAATATATGGTATATGTTATAGAGCTGAGTAAGAGACATTTCAGTGACTGGGCTTGGAAATGCTTATTGATTATTCCACAGTGATTTGCTTTCTTTTTTTTTTGAGATGGAGTTTTGTTCTTGTTGCCCAGGCTAGAGTGCATGCAATGGCACAATCTTGGCTCACCACAGTCTCCGCCTCGCGGGTTCAATCGATTCTCCTGCCTCAGCCTCCTGAGTAGCTGGGATTACAGGCACCCTCCGCCACGCTGGCTAACTTTGTATCTTTAATAGAGACGGGGTTTCTCCATGTTGGTCAGGCTGGTCTCAAACTCCTGACCTCAGGTGATCTGCCCGCTTCAGCCTCCCAATGATTTGATTTTAAAAAATACTTTTTCACCTCATCCACCATGACTTTTACAAGATTTTTTTCTTAGAATCCATAAGGGAATGTAATTTGTTGATGCCACCGATAATATTATAACATAACACATATATCTAAAACTAATATCTGCCAATCATCACTAGTGCATAGACTCTTCTAGTGAGTTTCTGCTGCCATTAGTTTGATATTAGAATATTACAGCAGCAATGTTCTCCTTCATTTTTAATATCCATTTGCTTTCCTTTGTAAGGAAATGCACATTTTTCTGTAATAATCACATTATTTTAACCCTTAATGTTTACACAGGCCTTGCATGCAAATACTATCCATTAAATTCTACACAATATAAATATGAGGCTCAACTCTGGTAGGAGATGTCTGTCTTAAATTATAAAATTGAAGTGCTGTCCACTGCACCAAGAGGGCCACTAAGATGCATCTCTTATAAATGGTCTCTGCGTCATTCACAGGGTAGTTGCTTATATTACAGATGTTGGGAATAGAGGATAGTATCCATATAACAGGGTCTCCGAGTTTTCTGAACTAGTTAGTTCTCTTTGGGTAGAAAGGATGTAGAGGAGGAGATAAGGATGTGATGAAAGAGAAACCTGTTTGTTACAGTTGATAGGATTGGGAAATGCAAACTGAGAATTATTCAGACAATGGTTACTGAATACTGTTCAAACCATGTGTAGAAGTAATGACTATTTGTGGCATACAGCACTAGCTGCCATTGAAATGCAAAAGTAATTTAACTGTGCACTTACTTCACTGGAACTTAAAGTGGGGTTGGGTATATACATATACTAAAATATAAATATTATTAAAGGCCAAAATGCTGTAATTCATATGATAAACACAAAACATGTTTTGAGGGTGCAGAGTAGAGGAGTACTCTAAGCTACTGAGGGCATTTAGAGAGGTGTTCAGAGAGGAATTAGTATTTGATGTGAAACTGAGAAGGGAAGGTAGAAAATTTGGGAGATGTAAAAGCATTTTAATGAAAGATACAGATTTAGCATGGTTGGAGAGCTGAGAAAATATTGATGTGTCCAGACTACACCAAATAATATATTATTGTGTGTGTGTGTGTGTGTGTGTTTGAAGAGGACACAAGAAGTAATCACATTTGAAATTAAAGCATGCTTGTTTGTTTGTTTAAGAGGAACAAACTGATATTTCACTTGTATTTGGTAAAAAAAACATCTAGAAAGGTAAACTGACAATCTGATAGTTATAGGCATTCAATGCCATCATATATACCCTCACACATTTCAAAGCAGATTGTACTCAAGAATAAGGAATATAATCAGATTTTAGTAATTTTATGTAGCACAGTTGATTCCAAGTATATTGATTCAATTTGAATGAAACTCTGAGATGATCAACAGTTGGTATTTAGTTTTATACTAAAAAGCCTTATTTCTTATATTTCTTTAAGCTCAGTGGGCAGGTATTAGATGTCTCTTGTGCCTCACCTCAAGTCATGTGAGGCTGAGGTATACCTTAGGTATCTTAATCATCATCTACTGGGATTAGCTGGGCCATAAAGTTTTCACCCACTTCAATTTTCTTTTTATCTTTCTCATCTTTTAGATCATCCCACTGCTTTCTCCTTGTTTGACCCTGTGGTCACCCCCCAAAAGTACAAGCATAATTGCTTGTGAACCTTCAGTAAATGCTGATTCAAGAGCCTTGGGCTTGGGGAAAAGCAACAATAAGAAATGAAGCAACTGCAATTGATTTTTTAGTAATGATGGGATGTCATATTTTTCCATGGTCAACAATACCTTGGGATGCCTCAACCTTTATTTAATGTAAACTTATGTATTTTACTTAAAAAGGATGTATTAGCCATTGATAAGTAATGTGCGAGAATATTATTAACACCTTTTACTTAATGTATTAGGACCCTGTATTTTACTTCATTTAACCTGACTCAACAAACATTTTCTAAGCATATACTATGGACCAAACTCCAGGAATACGAAGATGAACTTAATATCCTTGTAGGTTATATAAGACTACAAAGAAAATTATAATACTAGTCAGATATTGGTAAATGTAATTAGGGGCATAGAGTGTTATGAATGTCCCAAGAGATGAATTTGGGAGTGTGAACCAATGTAAATTGTCATGTCACAAATTGAAGAATGATTTGTGCGGAAACGCATAGGGTCTGTCATCTCAGTTACTTTATTATTCACGGGTCCTATATAATAAAAAAATATAAGGTCAGTGGCAAGATGTGGCTTTCTGATCTCCTCTAGGAAGGTCTGAGAACAAGGGACAGGGTTGTCCATTGAAGGAATCCTTCAAAGAGAGGCTTACTGCCATCTTGATTCCCACCGAGGGGTCATGTCAATTGACAGGTGCAGTTTGTAAGGCAGCGTCTATAAGAAGACATCTGTCTTTATGAAAGTCCCATGGAACTTTCACTCTTCAATTCCCTGCGAACCCAGAGGTGGGTTAGATATTTTTGGAATGTGCCACAGGCAGCCAGGCAGGTGGAAGATTTCATTCCAGCCCATGTCTGTTCTAAAATAATGAAAGAAGCTCCAAGAAATTGTACCTGTCAAATGTGTCAGAGAGTAAAAGCAAGATGATATCATTTTGACAGATTTCAGCAGCCATTCTGCTGATCACCCATGTTACTACTGCACTATGTTCCCGAGGAACTGATAGGTGAGCAGTGAATTATATGTTTCAGAATTAACTCAAAAGGATCTCTCAAATGTATTTGTAGCATTTCAACAAGTTTGGAAAAGATGACTTTATATTTCTGAAAGGGTTGCATTTGGGAGCAAGACAGAGAGTACGAGAGAGAGAGAGAGAGAGAGAAACGAGAGAGAGAGGCTTAATAAATGTTGAATATGAATAAAGGAGACAATATGGTCATATTCCTGTCTTGTCCCTTGGTACTTGTTTTCTTGCTGTGAGTTTTACTTGCCAATATAAATGAGCTTCCTGACACCCACATGCAGTTTGAATGCATTGAATTTCTCTCATTTCCAACTGCATTGTGGGAAAAACAAACAAACCACCTGAAGCAAATACCTACTAGCCAAAAAACAAGCATCTGTGTCCAGATAAGGAAGGGAGTGTTGGCACTAAAAGACATTGGCTGTTTCTACATAGGTTTACTTGGGGAGTTTATCGCATTAGTCTCTGTGTTAAATCGTATATTGATTAGTCATAAAGTTGCCTTGGTGTTATCTAATCCAGCTCTGTGTTGTGATAGGATTGAGTCATTATGCTCTTCCAAGTATTTTTATCTGATCTAGGGTTTAAACTATAAGGGTCAGGTTAGCTAAATGCATTATGACAAAGGTTTCATCGATAACTAAGGACTAGATCACTATAGAGATTTGAGATTACCATTAGTTTCTTGAAAAGAGTAACAATTAGAGAAGAGCTTTAAATCTAAGTCAGAAGACCTGGAATGAATTTAAGGTTCTAGATCTCTACTTATTTAACTGTATATCCTTAGACAAGTCACTTAAACTGTTTGAACCGCAGTTATCTCAGTTTCAACACGGAGCAATAACACCTACCCTGTGTTTGCTACGTGGCTGTTTTTCGAGTGTCAAATAAGATAATATACTAAATCACTTTAGAATCTCTAAAGAACTACAAGAAATATGAGATATTATAAGACATTGTAAAATATGTATAAAATCATAATTTATATTCTATTGTGAAATATACATAACATAAAATATATCATTTTAGACTTTTTGAGTGTATAATTCAGTGCCATTAAGTCCATTCACTTGATTTAGAACCATCTCTACTACCCGTCTCCGGAACGCTTTCATCATTTCTAACTTAAAACTCTGTACCCATTAAGCAAAAACTCCCCATTCTTCCTTACCTCCTGCTAATGCCTAGTAACCTCTGTTCTATTTTCTGTCTTTATAAATATGGCTACTCTGGCTACCTAATAAAAGTGCCATCCTACAATATTTGTTTTGTTTTGTGTGTCTGGAATACTTAACTCAGCATCATGTTTGCAAAGTTCATCCATGTTGTAGCATGCCTCTGAATTTCATTTCTTTTTAAAGCAGAATGCTGCTCCACAGTATGTATTGACCAAATTTTTAAACCATTCCTCTATTGATGGACATTTTGATTATTTCAGGCTTTTGGCTATTGTGAATAATGCCAGTAAGGAAATGGATATCCAGGCCGGGCGCGGTGGCTCACAGCCTGTAATCCCAGCACTTTGCGGGGCTGAGGAGGGCAGATCCCCAAAGGTCAGGAGTTTGAGATCAGCCTGGCCAACAGCTGAAACCCTGTCTCTACTGAAATACAAAAATTAGCTGGGCGTGGTGGCGTGCGCCTGTGATCCCAGGTACTTGGGAAGGTGAGGGAGGAGAATCCCTGGAACCTGGGAGGCAGAGGTTGCAGTGGGCCAAGATGGTGCCACTGCACTCCAGCCTGGGTGACAGAAGGAGGCCCCATCAAAAAAAAAAAAAAAGAAAAGAAAATGGGTATACAAATAACTGTTCAAGTCCCTGATTTAATTTTGTTAGGTATATACCACTATATATATCATATTTCACTTTATAGAAGTAACATTTCTGGACCATATAATATCTCTATGTTTGATATTTTAAAGAACCACCAATGATTTCTATTTTTATCTCCCCAAAATTATGCAAAAAATAAGATTGTATGATGAAGAAATACTCCTTTCTCTCTCTCCCTCCCCGCTTTCCTTTCCTTCCCCTTCTCTTCCCTTCTCCCTCCCCTCCCCAGCTCTTCTTTCTTCCTTCAACGGTGAGTGACTATTTACACTATTCACATCCTGTACTAGGCACAAGGGATACACTGATGAATCAGACCTGTTCTCTGTCCTCCTTGATCAATTATTAATATAAATTTTAATATTAAAATTTCATTTCCAGTGTTTATATATTAAACTCTACATATTCATGGAGGGCATTTACAATCAAATTATTAAGTTCTCTAAAACTTATTTCAAACTTTAGTTCAATTAACTGGGTCATAAGAAACACTTATTTTTAATGCAATTTAATGAAATGCAATAGCACACTATATTAGAAAACATGTCACATACTAAGAATAATTATTATCTCATAACACTTTTGTTTTAGAGTATATATTACATATATGTTTTAGAATACACATATGTATACTTTTATATATTATGTGTGTGTGTGTGTGTGTGTGTGTGTGTGTATATAACCTAAAAGATGATTCCTTGTTTTAGTACTCTTTCCAGCAAACTAGGAAGGCCTTTCAGAGAGGCTGCAGGAAAAGAGTGGCAGAGAATAAACAGGAGCTAAGACTAAGACGTAAAATCTTCCTTCTTCCCTATTTAATACGGTTTATCTTCACCTCTGCTAAAAATGACCAAAAGCAATTTTCCCATATATCAGTTTATTTTTAAAGAGTCCCATATTGTAGTCCAAAATGGAAAAAGAGTAATGTTGCTTTGATATTTTTCAATTAAGAAATTAATAAACACAAGGACAAGATCTTTATATTCATAACTATGACAAAAGATAATTTTGAGGGAAAATTCAATTCACATCATGTAATTAGGTTCTATGTAGCCAATATAAAATTCACATTGACCTTTTTCAATTATGAATATAAACATTATTTTTAAAGTAGAGGAATTTTGATCTCAAATATGAATGTCACAATTTCTGCAGCTATGTCATATACTGTGTAAATGCTGTACTATAATTTTTGGTTTGGGTTGTGTTTTGAGATAGTTTAACTTGACCAGGAAGTTCCTGTTTTTAACAGAACATCTAACTTGAACATGAGGCATTTAATTTGAACATGAGTCATCCAACTTGACGGTAAAATGTGTTAAACAGTTACACAGGCTTTTATTTTTAAAATTTTGGTCTATGCATTTAATCAAAATTATTTGTTTACTTGATCACATGGTGTGAAAAATATATAGTGTGGAATAACCATTAATCCTCTTTACCAAATGTGCCCAGATCTCTGTCTTCTGGGTACATGAGACAAATAAACTAGTGGTTGGGTAGCAGATTTCTGTAATTGATCATATAGTGTAAATATATATATAATATAACAATTAATGTTCTTCACCAAATATGTCCAGGTCTCTATCTGCTAGGCATGTGGTAGGATGAAATTTGTGCCTGACGAGTTGGGCTTTATGAAGCTTGATCAACAAATTCTAAGTAGAATTCATGGATAATCACTCCTAACTGGAAGATTTTTTAACCTCCTTATTGACCTGTGGCTGACATGTAAAAAGCTATATATATTTAATGTATATAAGTCAATGAATTTGAGGATGAGGATACCTAGGCCATAGACATATTCATCACCTCCCAAAACTTTCTCCAGCCCCATACATTGCTATTATTTTTTTTTCCAGCTGGGGAATTTAATTTCCAAAGCAAATCTCTCAATGAGACTACGCCCAAATGAAAAGATACCAAGAATACCTGGGATGCTGATTGCTCTGTCAGTGTCAGTCCCTGAATAAATGTAATGATCAGAAGCCCCTTCCAATTAGAAATGAATATGCAGCATAAGCAAGAGTAAACCTTTTGTGTGTGTGTGTGTGTGTGTGTTTTTTTTTTTTGAAACGGAGTCTCGCTCTGTCACCCAGGTTGGAGTGCTGTGGCCCGATCTCAGCTCACTGCAAGCTCTGCCTCCCGGGTTCACACCATTCTCCTGCCTCAGCCTCCCAGGTAGCTGGGACTACAGGCGCCACCACCTCGCCCGGCTAGTTTTTTGTATTTTTAGTAGAGACGGGGTTTCACCGTGTTAGCCAGGATGGTCTCGATCTCCTGACCTCGTGATCCGCCCGTCTCGGCCTCCCAAAGTGCTGGGATTACAGGCTTGAGCCACCGCGCCTGGCCGACCTTTTGTTTTAAACCACTGAAAAATGTGTGGTTATTGTTCTCATAGCATAATATAGCATATATTGCCTGATATATACATAATGAAGTAAAATATCAGTTAGGATCACTCACCACTTCTAAAGCAGTGCTTTATATATACGTTTGCTTGAACAAAGAGTATAAAGTTGTAAGATTTTGACTTAATTTATCAATTTAGTCAATAAAATTTTCTCAAAAATGACACATCTGGCCAAAAATGAAATTGCTTGTTGAGTATATTAAGTTTCTAGTTCGTGAAGACTCCTGTATCATATTGAAATATATGGTTTTTGACTCTATTATTAAGAGATTGTATAATTTTATAACTTTTATAGTAGTTGCAAGTAATACGAAAAGGTTGAATATTTAAAAGAGATAAATTCATATGGTAACTAAACTGAAGCTGCATTCACAGGGAAGTTTGGACCAATATAACTACAAAACATACTAGATGGCAAAAAATGGTGAAACTATATTCAAGTGGTTTATAGGAAACTGCTACTAAAATGGTGCTAAAATGCTAATTTTTATAGGTCCTAACAAATCTAAGTGGAAGAGTATTAGAAATGTATAGTCTCAAGTCCTCAAAAGCAATTGCCTCAAACCCAAAAATTGACAAGTGAGACCTAATTAAACTAAAGAGCATCTGAACAGCAAGAGAAACTATCAACAGGGTAAACAGACACCTACAGAAAGGGAGAAAATATTTGCAAACTATGTATCCAGCAAAGGTCTAATACCTAGACTCTATAAGGAACTTAAACAATTGAACAAGCAAAAATCTAACAAGCCCATTAAAAATGAGCGAAAGATATAAATACAGGCTTCTCAAAAGAAGACATATGAGTGACAAATAAACATATGGAAAAATGCTTAACGTCAGTAATCATCAGAGAAACACGAATCAAAGCTGCATTGAGATGCCATGTCACAGCAGTCAGAATGGCTATTATTAAAAAGGTCAAAAAACAACAGATGCTGACAAGGCTGCAGGGAAAAGGGAATGCTTATACATTGTTTGTGGGAATGTAAAGTAGTTCCGCCCCTGTGGAAATCAGTTGGGAGATTTTTCAAAGAACTTAAAACACAACTACTGTGCAACCCAGCAATTCCATTACTGGGAATATATCCAAATGAAAACAAACATTTCCACCAAAAACTTACATGTTCATCACAACACTATTCACAATAGCAAAGACATGGAATCAACCTAGGTGTGCATGAATAGTGGACTGGATAAAGAAAATGTGATGCATATACACCATGGAATACTAGACAACCACAAAAAGAATGAAGTCATGTCCTTTGTAGCAACTCAGATGCAGCTGAAGGCCATAATCCTAAGCTAATTAACTCAGGAACAGAAAACCAAATACTGTACGTTCTTGCTTCTAAGTGGGAGCTAATCATTGGATACACATGGACATAAAGATGGCAACAATGAAAACTGGGGACTACTGAAAAAGGGATGGAGGAAGGGGGACAAGGGTTGAAAGACTATTAGGTACTATGCTTAGTGCCTTGGCAATGGGATCAATCATAACCAAACTTCAGGATCACGCAATATACCCAGGAAACAAACCAGCACATGTACACCCTGAATTAAAAATAAAAGTAAAAATGTATAGTCTCAGTGAAGATCTTTGCAACATTTATAGCGGTGATGTATCACACCTCTAAAAGCAATCAAGTATCATAAAAATTTACGAAACATTACATTAATGAAATATAAGGGCATAAAAATGCTTATACAGAAAAACTCAAGAATTTCACAAAAACAAATACATAAAAAAAGCAAAGTGGTATTTTTATAACCCAGTAATTCCAGGGGGACAAGCAGAAGGTTGACGGTAAATGTTTGAAGATAAAGCATCATCTCTTAATGTTTTTAATACACGAAGAAATATGAGAAAATTACTTCACCTTTAAAAAATAAAGTATGGGTGGAACAGAGCAAAATAGCCAAATAGAAGATTCTACCAGTTTCTCCCCACCCCCCGCAGGAATACCACATTTAGCAACAATCTACAAAAAGAGTACGTTCGTTAGAACCAAAAATCACGACCCCACCAAAAATCAGGTGAGCAGTCACAGTACCTCACTTTAACCTCATATCACTGGAAGAGGCACTGAAGAGAATAGGTGAGACAGTCATGTTTCACCAGTACCCTCCAACACACAAATCCCCCGGCAGCAGCCCTGTGGCACAGAGAGAGAATTTGTACTCTTTGGAGAGGGCGAGGGCAGCAATTGTGAGATTTTTGCATTGAACTCAGTACTGCCCTGTCACAGCAGAAAGCAAAATTGGGCTGATCTCAGCTGACACCCATTCATGGAAGGAGCATTTAGAGAAGCCCTAGCCAGAGGAGAATTGCCCATCCCAGTGGTTGGGACTTGAGATTCAGCCAGCCTCACCATCATGGGCTAAAAGTGTTCTGGGGTTCCAAACACACTTGAAAAACAATCTAAGGCACAAGGGCTGCAAACCTAGCTGAGTCCTAGTGTTGAGCTGGGCTCAGATCCAGTGTAACTGGGGAATATGCGATCTACTGAAACACCAGCCAGAGTTGCTAAGGGAGTGCTTGTACCACCCCTATCCCCACTTCAAGTTGCACAGGTCACAGCTCCAAAACAGATCCTTAATCTTCTTGGGGAGAGGAGGGGAAAGAGTAAAGAGAACTTTGCCTTGCATATTAGTTATCAGCTCATCCACAGTAGGATAGAATACCAGTAAGAATCATGAGACACTGTCTCCTGGATGAAATTTCCAGACACACCCTGGAGAAGAAGGAAACCTGTTGCCTTGGTGGGAAGGACCGAGTCCTGGCAGGAACCATCACCTGTTGACGAAAGAGTGTTTATGCCCTAAATAAGCATTAACAATATCTAGGTAGTATGTGGCGAATCCTGAGGGAGAGTCAGAGGCATGCTGGTTTCAGACGAAACCCATCACATTCCTAGCTGTGGCGGCTATGCTGAAAGACTCATTCTGCTTGAGAAAAGCAGAAGAAAAGGTAAAGGGGATTTTGTTTTGCACCTTACGTGCCAACTCAGCCACAGGGGCTAGAGACCAAGGTGGGCTCTTGGGGTCCCTGATTCCAGGCCATGGCTCTTGGACAACATTTTTGGACTTGCCATGGGGCACAGAGGAGCCCACTGCCCTCCTGGCAGCATTTACCACAAGCTGACTGAAGAGGCCTTGGGCTTTAAGGGAACATTGGCAGTAGCCTGGCAGTACTATCTGTGGGGATCTCGTGCTGGTGGTCATGAAGTGAGAATGCTCTGCCTATGGAAAGGAGAGGGAAGCGTGGGAAGGACTATGTCTGTTGGTTAGAGTGCCAGATTAGCTGCAGTACAATAGGAGAACAGGTAGATTTCTAAGGTTTTTAATTTTAAGCCCCGGCTCCTGTACGGCATCTCTGTGCCCACCTGGGCCTGAGGGAACTCACCACCATGAAGGGAAGGATACAAGGCTGGCTGCCTTCGCCCACTGCTGATTGAAGAGCCCTAGGGCCTTGAGAGAATATAGGTGGTACTCAGTGAGCGATTACAACAGGCCTTTGGGGAGACCCAGTGCTGTGCTAAATTCAGGTCTGACTTAGTGCAGTCCCAGTGGTGGTAGCCACAGGGGGCTTGTGTTACTCTATCCCCAGCTCATGGGGCTCAGACAACTCTCCTCCTGGTAATCCAGAGAATTCCCCCAGATCTTATCCAAGACCACCAAGGTGATACCTCTAAGAGTCTAGAAGAATCACAGAATTACCGGGCTTGTGGTAGCCCTTAATTCAGATATGGCTTAGATCACAAAACACAAGTTCTTTAAAACACCTGGAAAGCCTTTCCAAGAAGGGTGGGTACGAACAAGCCCATACTGTGAAGACTACAATAAATGCCTGATTTTTCAGTGCCCAGACACTGACAAACATCCACAAACCTGAAGACCATTTGGGAAAACCCTACCTCACCAAACTAAATAACATACCAGGACCAATTCTGGAGAAATGAAAATACATGACTTTTCAGACAAATAATTCAAAAGTAGCTGTTTTGAGGAAACTCAAGGAAACTTAAGATAACACAGAGAATGAATTCAGAATTCTATCAGAACAATTTAACAAAGGAATTGAAATAATTTTTTAAAATTAAGCAGAAATTCTGGAGTTGAAAATGCAATTTATATACTGAAGAATACATCAGTCTTGCAGTAGCAGAACTGATCTAACAGAAGGAAGAACTTTTAATCTTTAAGGCAGGTATTTAAAAATACACAGTCAAAGGTGACAAAAAACAAGAAAAGCAAAACAATAAAGCATGCCTATAAGATCTTGAAAAGAGTCTCAAAAGGGGAAATCTAAGAGTTACTGGCATTTAAGAGGAAGTAGAGAAAGAGAAGGAAAAAATTATAAAAAGGATAATAACAAAGAACTTCTCAAACCTAGGGAAGATTTAACCCAAAGGCATTTAATAATCAAACTTCCAAAGATGAAGGATATAGAAAGGGCCCGAAAGCCTGCAAGAAAGAAGAAACAATGATCATACGTGGAGCTCCAACATGGCTAGCAGCAGACTTTTCAGTGGAAACAATACAGGCCAGGAAAAAGTGGCATTACTTATTTAAAGTGCTAATGGAAAAAAAAAAATTCCCTATTTACCCTAGAATAGCATATCCGCATTCAGCATTGGACAGATCTTCTAGACAAAAAAAAAAAAACAATCAGCAAAGAAACATTGGACTGAATCTATAGTATTTTATTCCATTTGTTCATTGTTGTGGTCTTCTAAGTGTAATCACTGAAGTTAAGACAGTCTAAATAATTAAACTGGGATCTATGGGTCTTCTGTATCCTTGAGAGGAGGCTGGTTGAAAATGAAGACCCCATTCCAATTGCCCAACCTTCATTTCTTCTTTAGGAAATGAAGAGTTTCCATATTTGCCATTCGAAAGCTACCATTTGGGGCCCAAATTAGGAATGATTTAATAATTGTTCCACCCCACTTAGCAGTCAGCGGATGCACATAGGCTTTCTTCCTTTTACTACATTTTTTTTCCTTTTATTCAAATCAACAGACTAGATCGTAGAATTGCAATTGGCACTTTCACCTCACAAAGTAATAAAAGCAAGCCAAGTATCATCCAACAGTCCTGATACCTAGAAGATAACTCATACACTTCGAAAAGGAGAAAACAATTACGTGTTGAATTCAGTGGCTAAAAGAACCATGAACTTCCTCCTCTTTTTGTCAGCTTTCACTGAAAGTGATCAGCTTTAGTTTCTTGTTTAGGATGGATTTTCATTGAGAACTTTTCTATGATGTTTTGATTTAAATACATGTAAGTGCTATCATAATAAGTATAATGAAGGTGGTGCAGGAGCACAGAGGAAATACAATTCAAGTGGAAATAAGATGCAAGAGGTTATGTTTAGTGGTGCATTTCTTTAGGTTAGATTTCAACAGTAGAAATGGAAAAGATGAGGAGATTGATGCTGAGAAGGCAGGATGGAAAGGGATTTTATAAATGAATATGTCTGTGTGTGTGTGTGTGTGTGTGTGTGTGTGTTTATTTTCTCTCAAAGAATGGAGGGTTACAGTTTTAGATTAGGTCATTTGCAAATTTCTTCTTTAAAAGTTTAGTTTTTCTTTTTTGCATGTGAGGAAGGGTTGGGTGAGAGAGAATCTTCACTCCTTAGCCTGGAGCAACATTTACATATGCACAATTCTTATTATCTGGATCATCTGTCTTTTTAATTATTCTCTTTGTCTGACACCTGTGAATATATGATGCCTATATAATACAGATACAATGTTTCATAGGCATGATATAATAGAGAAACTTCTCTCTCATATACTATATTATGCAAGTTTAAAGTCTATTATAATGACCATGTTCAGTATGACATGGTATTCATATATATACATTTTGGCATATTTATTACAGCAACTTTATTAAAATTCCATAGTGTTGACACACATTATACATACTTGAGAATGTGTATTTGCAGGAACAACTAGAACATTCTTGAACATTTGTTTCATTAATCTTCAAATACAAGGTTGATTATTGGTTAATGTAAGTAATGCTCTTTGACTTGAATTCACGTTACCCAATGACAGAATCAGACCTTACAGGTCAAGTAAGCCGTCACAAAACTCATGCTTTGTCCAGTAGAGACCACCTGAATAGTTTTTCTCAATGACTGAGATAATAGCTTACAGCTTATTTAGGAGATTAAATGTTTATTTTTAATTTTAAAATATTTAATTTACAAATATAAATTATGTGTATTGAAGGTATACAACATGATGATTTGATATACATTGTTTACTGATAACTGCAGTCAAATTAATATATCCATCACCACTCATAGTTACCATTTGTGAGTATGTATGTGTGTGTGTGTCTGTGGTGAGAACACCTAAAATGTGCTTTCTTATCCGATTTCAAGTAAACAATACAGTATTGTTAACTATAGCCACCATATTGTACATTAGATACTCAGAATTTATTCACCTTATAGCTGAACGTTTATACCCTTTAAACAAATTTCCTCAATCCTTCCACCCCCACCACCCCCAGCCCCTGGCAACCATCATTTTATCCTCTGCTTTTATGAGTTATCTTTTTAGATTCTACATATAAGTACAATTATGCGGTATTCATCTCTCTGTGTCTGGGTTATTTCACTTAGTATAATATCGTCCAGATTCATCAATGTTGTCACAGATGGCAGGATTTCCTTTTTATGGGTAAATTATATTCCACTTTGTGTGTGTGTGCATATCTGCATGCGTATCACTTTTTCTTCATCTAGTCATCTGTTGATGGGCACTTACGTTTTTCCTATAACTTGACTGTTGTGAATAATGCTGTAAACATTGAACTGAAAGCTCTTTGAAATACTGATTTCATTTTCTCTGGATATATACCCAGAAGTGGGATTGGTGGATCATACAGTAGTTTTATTTTAAATTTTTTGAGAAACAACCATAATGATTTCCATAACGATTGAACTGATTGACATTCTCCCAAAAGTACACAGGGTTCCTTTTCCTCCACACCCTTGCCAACACTTGTTATCTCTTGTTTCTTTCTTTCTTTTTTTTTTTTTTTTTTCCAATAATAGCCATTCTATGTAAATTAGTACAACCTCTATGGAAAACAGAATGGAGATTTCTCAAATAACTAAAGGTAGATCTATCATTTGATTCATCAATTTTATTACTGGGTATCTACCCAAGGGAAAGACCAGTCATTATATCAAATTTTGATATATACATGCCCGTATATACCTGCATGTGTATGTTTACTGCAGCACAATGCACAGTTGCAAAGATATGGAGCCAACCTAACTGCCATTGACCAATGAGTGGATAAAGAAAATGTTATGTATATACACCATAAAATACTACTCAGCCATAAAAATAATGAAATAATATATTTTGCAGCCACTTGGATGGAGCTCGAGGCCATTATTCTAAATGAAATAACTCAGGGATGTAAAACGAAATACAACATGTTCTTAATTATAAGTGGAAGCTAAGCTATGGGTACACAAAGGCATACAGAGTAGTGTAATGGACTTTGAGGACTCAGAATTGGGGAGAAAGAAAGGGGGGTGAGGGATAAAAAACTAAATTTGGGGTACAATGTCCACTACTCAGGTGATGGGTGCAATAACATCTCAGACTTCAGCACTATACAATTCATCTGTATAACCAGAAACCACTTGTACCCCAAAAGCTATTGAAATAAATATATATAATGTATAAATAATGCAAATTAGTGAATACAATATGAAGTGTAAATTTTTATGAATTATAAATAGTGCACCTCTGTAATACCCTACGTTGAAAGCACAGACTATTTCCAAGTACCCTCCTGCCTCTTAATAATGTACAATGCTCAATAATTAACCACTAGTCTAGATATTTTTTCTTCAAATGCTTCCTTTTACCTAACATATTTAATGACCTAGGTATGCATCTCTAAATATTGGAGTATAATTTTGTCTCATTTTAATATTACCTTGAGTCAAATAGTAAGTGGTCACTTTTGCTATTTTTATATTGCTCAATGTTATATTTTTAACTCTTCATGCCTGTAGCTGCGTAGTGGTACTTTAATTTCCTACCGTGTAATATCAGTTATATTAAAATACTTTTGTTGATCCTAAAATATATTAACCATTCTAATAGGTGCGAGTTGATATCTCATTGCAGTTTCAATCTATATTGCTCTGATGATTAGCGATGTTGAGCATATTTTCATATTCCTGTTGGTCATTGGTATGTCTTCTTTTGGAAAAAAATGTCTGCTCAAATCGTTTGCTCATTTTTATTTTTATTCTTATTGCCATTGAGTTGTATGAATTCCATATGTATTTTGCATATTAACCCCTTATCAAACATGTGGCTTCCAATTATCTTCTCCCATTCCATAAATTGCCTTTTTATTTTATGGCTTGTTTTCTTTGCTCTGCAGAAGATTTTTAGTTTGATGCATGCCCCTGTGTTTATTTGTGCTTTTGCTGCCTGTACATTTGGTGTCATATCCAAAAAAATTTATTGACAAGATCAATGTCATGGAGCATTCCCTCTATATTTTCTTTATTTCAAGTCAATTTTTATATATGGTTTAAGCCAAGGGTCTAATTTCATTTTTTTTTTTGTATGTGGAAATCAAGTTTTTCCAACACAATTTATTGAAGAGATTGTTTCCCATTGTGTATTTTTGGCACTCTTTTGGAACATTAATTTACTGTATATGTGTGGACTTGTTTCTGGGCTATTTTGTTCCATTGGCTTATGTATCAGTTTTAATGCCTGCATCATGCTATTTCAATTACTATAACTTTGTAATATAGTTTGTAATCAAGAAATGTGTCTACAGCTTTGTTCTTGTTTCTCGAGATTGCTTTAGCTATTTGGGATCCTTTGTGTTTTCATTCAAATTTTTAGATATTTATTTTTCTATTTCTGTGACAAACACTACTGGAATTTCAACAGAGATTAGATGAAATCTATAGACTGCTTTGGGTAATGTGGAAATGTTAGCAATATTAATTCTTCTAATCCACAGCCAAGAGATATCTTTCCATTTATGTGTGTCTTCTTTCTTTCATCAGTGCCTTAGAGCTTTTAGTGTATAGATATTTTACCTCCTTGGTTTAAATTTATTCCTAAACATTTTATTCTTTTTGATGTCATAATCAATGGAATTATTTTCTTAATTTTGTTTTTTGGATACTTTCAGGTTCATGGCCTTTAAGGATGCTAGAAGCACTTTCACTTCTGTTGTTCTGCCCTATGCGAGACAAAACACGGCACTTTGGGGGTGTCTAGTGTCGGTCATCAGGTTAGTAAGCATGATTGTGTCCTAGTGTTGAAATTATTTTTCTTTCACACTAAAAAGTGCCTTGAATGAGGCACTTACAATTTTTTTGCCTTCATTTCATTTGAAAGGAAATTGAGAATGTTAGAATTAGTTTTTATATGGGTCATATGTATGTCAATATATATTTAATTCATTGTTTAACAAGTGACTAAATAAATTAATTACATTGTGAGGTACATCCATAGTTGATCCTTCAATGATACTTTTGATTAATTTGTTTTCTCATATTTAAGGCTCAAATTGAAGTGCAGAGGCAAGAAAGTGAAGTAGTAGAGTAGTATAAACTCTATTTTTAGGCAGCCTCAGTTCAAGAATCAGTCCTACCACTTTCTAGCTATGTGGCTTTGTACAAGGCACACATCTCTTGGTTCAGTGTCTTCATCTGTCCATGTTGTTAATAAGATCACTTACTTCACAGAGTTTTTCTGAGGAGTATATGAAGGTGGAGAATACAAATCTAAATATATATACACATATATGATGTCCTATGTTATCTATGATTAGTTTTGGATGCAGAAGTTGAAATTAAAGGGCACAGCTGTAGTCATAACTCTGATGTTTGCTACCAGAAAAGCTTTAGGCATGTTCCTTGCCCTCTCTGGATCTGTGTTTCTTCAGCCATAAAATAGGAGGTTTGAAGGTGATATCTCTAATATTGTTTCCCAGGTTGGTTATATTGTTCATTAGACATAAAATTTGCCATTCTTTTTTATTATTTTATAATACTTCATAAGCTGGGCCATGAAAAAATGCCAAAACTTTATTTCACACTGATTTTTATTTTTACTAAAAGGCTTAATCATAGGAAAACGTTATTTTATGGAACGTCACATCTGCTCTGTGGTTTAACATTGAAAAAAAATGCCTGTGTCTACTGAGATACGAGTTAACAAAAAACACTAAGTCTGATGGTCCTAGTTTTCACTAAACATCGCAATAGAAACATAAAGTATGGCTTTCCATCATCGTTCTATGATGACTGTTTTTGAAGGCTCACCTTACATTTCATGAACATATTTCAACTTACTACACTTATTTCAGGCATTTTTTAAACCATCAAAGGAAATTAGCTTTTTTTTTTTTTTTTTACTTTTTATGAGCTTATGTTGTTTTCTGAGTTCCATCTTCAATCTACGTGTGACATCTACAGTCCTAATGAAAGTAAAGGAATTAGTTGAGCAGAAACCACGAAGTTTCTAAACATGTCTCTTCTAGTCTTACTGTCTTGAGGGTCTTTGTTTATTGTGATTTTAAAGGCTCCTTGACTCTCATGTTATATATCAAGAAAAGCAGTAGAGGAAAGTGACATGGAATAAGTTTACATGAATGTAAGAAATAACTTTGCAACCAAGGGAGTTATTTACCAGTTTATTGTGTTCTGTTATGAAGATTTTTGAATAGACAAGTAATAAGACGGAACTAAAAATTATTCTTTTAGGAGGATACACTGGCAATATGCAACCAAAATCGTGCTCATTTTGACTAACAAAATCAGTATTACAGCATAAGTTTTGGCACATGATAGAACTGAATTTAAAGTCTAGCTCCACAAATAACTAGCTATATGTTATCAACAACTGGATCCGTAATATGGCAATTACAACTAATATATATTTTATAAAGTCTTTGTGACAATTAACAAAGTATTTATAATTATTACATGGTATTTAGAAAGATGAAAGAGTTCTTTTTGCTTTTTGATTTTGGCATGTAAAGAAGATTTACAAAAACCAATGTTACAGCATACATCTTTTTTTGACAAATAAACATAAACTATACAGGCCTCTGTATCCCTCAAATCATTGGCCTTTGAGAAAAGTGGCAGAGGGCTCTAGATGATATCTTATAGTCAACAATTCACCCTTAAACGTGTATGGCCGAGGCTAGGTTATGAAAAACTTAGATAAGTTATTGTAGTTTGGCTTAAAA
Source organism: Piliocolobus tephrosceles (assembly GCF_002776525.5). Lineage (NCBI taxonomy): Eukaryota > Metazoa > Chordata > Mammalia > Primates > Cercopithecidae > Piliocolobus > Piliocolobus tephrosceles. The sequence goes on along the minus strand of NC_045445.1, from coordinate 12,206,023 downwards.
CTCATTACTGTTTCTGTGAAAATAACAACTAGTAATTGGCAGTTTTGTGAAGGCTGCTATACAGTCAGGCTTTTAAAAGTCTGAATTAATATCCTCAGTTATTTTCATGTCAATATTTCTTACAATTTAAACCACAAAGTTAACAATCATTGAATGAAATTTATAAAGCTATGAAAAAAAGAAAGGCATTGAAAGCATTTACATTTGTAGAAGAAAAAGATCACAGCATTTTATAAGGTGTCTAACTGCATTTACTAAAACAAGTGGGGAAAAATATTTTATTTTTAATGGGATAACAGTCCATTGCTACACACAAATATATTTTAGGGAACACTGAAATCAAGGCTTTGTAGATTGGTGAAATCAACTATGATTATGTGGAGGGTAATGATAAAGGTGATGTTTATAATGATAATGGTGGTGTTTGAAAGAATAACGATGTGCTTTTCTATTATCTTCAGTTAGTGTGCCTGGTGTCATTCATCTTTATGACAGGGTTATAGATGTTTATTGCCCTTAGACTTTTCAAATGTAAAATAACCTGACAGATGTCATAAAGATATTTCCCAAATGAGAAATCTGAGGTGACATTTCACTAATAAATGTAGTTTAGAATATTATTCAGAGTCAGACAGAACTCAGTTATAACACTGGTTCTGCAACCAATGGTTTTGGCAGGTGCCCTTGGTCAACTTATTTAATCTTGCTGAACTACAGTTTCCTCATCTGCAAAATGATGATAAACGTAATCTACTTAGTGTTGTTGTAAGAAATAAATGAAACTGCACACATAAAGTAATTAGCATAATTTCTGACATATTGTGAGCACTTAGCAAATATTTTTTTAAAATTTTTGTCATAGTTTATATTTTCTTTTCTATATTTGGAAGTAGTATAATGTTAAAAAAGGCTCTGGAGCCACAATGTATAAGATCATATCTCACCTTTGCAGTTAACAGCACATACTACTCTTGTGATATTGTGAAAGTTAAACTTTTTTGTGCTTTAGATTTATTCCACCATAAAACAGGGACATGTGTAAAAGATTTTTGTGAGAAGAAAATATGATAATGCATGTAAGGTACTTGAAATAGCTCTTGGAGAATAACAAGTTCTCATTAAATTATGATTTAATTAATCCTAAAACTTCATTTTCCACTTTTCAATAAATAAAATGCATAATAATTATTATTTTTTATTTTGAGATGGAGTCTTGCTCTGTCACCAGGTTGGAGTGCAGTGGTGCAATCTCGGCTCACTCCAACTTCCACCTCCCAGGTTCAAGTGATTCTCCTGCCTCAGTCTGCTGAGTAGCTGGGACTACAGGTGCACGCCACCATGCCCAGGTAATTTTTGTATTTTTTTTTTTCTTTTAGTAGAGACAGGGTTTCACCATTTTGACCAGGATGGTCTCGATCTCCTGACCTCATGATCTGCCCACCTCAGCCTCTCAAAGTGCAGGGATTACAGGTGCAAGCCACCGAACCCAGCCATATAATGCGTAATATTTTAATGTGAAACTCTATCCCCATTAATAGTGAATATGATGTTGAGTGGTGTGTTGCATTGAAGGCAATAATTGTGTTATCTAAGAATTAATTATCATTCTTGAAAGCATTCTTAAAAATCACCTATACATTTGTTCAAAATAAGAATTATAATCCAACACCTATTTATTATAAAATTTTGTTAAACATGAAATAATGGGGAACTTCCTCAACTTAATAAAGAACATCTACCAAAAGATACAGCCAACATTATACTTAATGGTGAGAAACTAGAAGTGTCCCTACTAAGACTGAAAAAAAATCAAGAATGTCTCCTTCACCACTTCTTTTTAACATTATGCTGTAAGTCCTAACTAATGAAAATAGAAAGGAATAGGAAATAAAAGGTGTATGATTAGAAAGGAATAAGAAATAAAACTATCTTAGCAGATGACATGCTTATCTATGCAAAACATGTAAAATAATTGGCAAGAAAACTACCAAAATTAATAAGAAATAACTATGATGTTTCAGGATACGAGGATAATGTGCAAGAGTCATTTACTTTCCTAATGTATCAGAAATGAACAAGTGGAACTTAAAATGAAAACAAAAATACCATTTACATTAATACCACCCAAATAAAATACATAAGTATAGATCTTATAAAATATGTGCAAGATTTACTGAGGAAAATTACAATACCTTGTTGAAATTTTAAAAAATAACGAAACAAATGGAGAGCTATCCCATGTTCATGGATAAAAAGATTCAATATTGTTAAGATGTCAGCTCTTCACAAATTGATCTCTAGATTCAATATAATTCCCACAAAAATATCAGCAAGTTGTCTTGTGTACAGCAGCAAACTGATTCTAAAATCTATATAAGAATCCCATTAATATATACACCTAACATGTACACACAGAAATTTAAAAATTAAAACAAAAATAAAATAATATCCAGAATCCAATCTAGGATCATAAGGAATAAAAGAAATAAAATTTATATAAAGAGAAAAATACCTTAGGTAGTCATTGCAATATGTAAGGTTAAGAAATAAGTTGTTGGAAGACTTATGCTGCTTGACTCTAAGCATTGAGATACCACTGCACACCTATGAGAATGGCAAAAACACAAGACACTGATCACCACAAATGCAGGTGATGATGTGAAGCAGCAGAAACTCTCATTCTTTACTAGTGGGAATGCAAAGTGGTGCAACCACTTTGGAAGACATTTTGGCAATATCTTGCAATACTAAATATACTTTCATAAAATCTAGGAATTGTGCTATTTAGTATTCTACCCAAATGAATAGAAAACATGTTTTAATAAAAACCGGTGCACAGGTATCTGTAGCAGGTTTATCCACCATTGCCAAAACTTGGAAGCAACAAAGATGTCTTTCAGTAGATGAATGAATAAATAAATGGAAATATCCATACAATTGAACATTATCCAGAGCTAAAAAGAAAATATCAAGCTGTGAAAAGAGATGAAAGAAAGTTCAATGCACATTACTAAGTGAAAGAAGTCAATCTGAATAAGATATATATTATATGATTCCAATAATATGACATTCTGGAATAGGCACAAAAATGGAGACAGTAAAAATATTAGTAGTTGCTAGGGTTTAGGTGGAAGGGAGGAATGAGTAAGTAATGCATAGAGGATTTTAAAGGTGACAAAGTACTGTGTGTGATACTATAATGGTGGATACATATCATTATACATGTGACAAAACCAATAGAATGTACAAAACCAAGGGTGAACCCTAATGTAATATATTGACTTTAAGTGGTAGTGATGTGTTTATTTAGGTCCATCAATTGTGACACATTTACCTCGCTGGTGTGGGATATTAATAAAGGGGAAGTTTATTAATGTATGAGGTCGGAAGTTATATGGGATATCTCTGTACCTTCCCTCAATTTTGCTATCAACCTGAAACTGCTCAAAAAGTATAAAATAATACAAAACAAGAATGTCACAGATAATTATAGCTTATGGGAATGGGAAATAAATGACAACAATGTTATAAGAGACAGGAGGGAGGTATTAGAAATATTTGGTTACAAGGTACTTGCACTACACATGAAGGAGTATAGTATTATTTGAAAGTGGAAGAAAAATAGTTGTAAGTATATTGTCAACTTAAGCAGCCACAAAATGAATTAAGCAAGAATGATTTATATGATTGAAAGGACAGAAAATTAAGTTATATAAAATACTCAATTAAAACCAGAGGTGGCAAAAAATAGGAAAAGACAAAATAGAAACAAAGACCCAAGAGTAACCCATAGAAAACAGTTACAAATATAGTACCTGTTAATCCAATTATTTTCGTAATGACTTTGAACGTGAAGGGTCTAAATACACCAAGTAAGAAACAGAGATTGTCAGAGTTCTTACAAAATAATCCAAGTTCGTGTTGTATATGAAACCAAGTTTAAATATAAAGACATAGTTACATTAACAGTAAAGGGCTAGAGAAAGTTATACCATAACAAAAGGAAAATGAAATAGCTATATCCATTTTAGACAAAGCAAAATTAAGAATGAAAAAGAAGTATCATTGGATAAAGAAGGGCATTACATAATGACAAAGGTGTCAATTCTTTAAGAAGTATTAACAAACTATAAAGACATAACTCTAAGAAGACATAATGCTCCTTAACGTGCATGCATCTAAAACTAGAGCACCAAAATAGCTGAGGCAAGAACTGGAAGAACTTTAAGGAAAAATATACTATCCACTCTGATAGTTGAAGACTGCAACACTGCTCTCCCACTAATTGTCAGATCCAGCAGGCAGAGCATCAGTAAGAATATAGTTTAACTGGTAAGAGCTGAACTAGATATAATTGACATTTATGGATTGATTTATTCAACAATAACAGAATACACATTCTTCTCAAGAATATGTGGAACATTCATCATGATAGAACTTATTTTAGGCTATAAAACATACCTTAGCAAATTTAAAAGTATAGAAGGCATACAAAGCGTGTTTTCAGACAAGAATTGAATTAAACTAAAAATCAGTAACAAAATGCTAAGTGGAAGATCATGAAATAGCCGGAGATTAAACAACACACTTCCAAATAACACATGAGTCAAAGATGAAATTTCAAGAGAAATCTAAAAAAGATTTCAAATATTTTGAAATAAAATTCAATGTATTAACTATCCAGTTTTAAGATTAATATATACAGTGTATTACTAATAAAATAATTGGTAAGTAGATCAGTAAAATAAAACAGAGCCTAGAAATAAACACATAAAATTAAAGTCCACTGATTTTTGCCAAAAATGTCATGCAATATAGAAAGTATAGTCTATTCAACAAGTGGTGATCTAAAAAGTAAATAAATTTGGATATAGGTCTTACACACTTTCACAAAAATTAACTCAAAATATATTATTAAGATAAATGTAAAATGAAAACAAAAACAGCTAAGGAGATGACAAAAAATAATATATTGGTAACCTTACATTGGTGATGACATTTTAGATGCAATCCATCAAAAATTATTTTAGTTTTACTATATTAAAATTAAAAAAACTGTTCTGTGAAAAACACTATTAAGAAAATTAAAAGAAGTTAAGCTACAGAGTGTGAGAAAGTATTTTCAAAACACACAAAAGAAAGACTGTTATCCAAAATATACAAAAATCTCTTAAAACTAAACAATAAGAAACACCAAACAAGCCAATTAGAAAATAAGCAAAATATATGAAAAGATACCTCATCATAAAATAAATACAAATAGCAAATAAACATATATAAAGATGCTCCATATTATGTCATTAGGGAATTGCAGGTTAAAACAACATAAGATACTATAAGACACCCATTAAATTAACTAAAACCCAAAACACTGATAACACCAAATAATCACGAGTATGTGAAGCAACAGAACTACTCATCCATTGCTGGTAGGAATGATAAGTGATATGAACACACTGGAAGACATTTTGGCAGTTTCTTACTAAGCTAAGTATTTTCTTAATGTATAATCAAGGAATCATACTCCTAGATATTTACTCAAATAAGTTGAAAACATGGCCACAGAAAAACTTGCACACAAATTTTTATAGCTGTTTGATCTACAATTGCCAAAAATTGGATGAAACAGAGATGTCCTTTAATAGGTGAATGAATAAACACAACATAGTAGACCCCTATTATTTGTAGGGAATATGTACCAGGACGCCCCCCAGTGGATACCTGAAACAATGAACATTACTGAACCCAATATATCCTGTGCTTTTTTCCTATATACACTCATATTGTTTGCATGTTTGACCCTCCAAATCTCTCATAATTTGATTCCCAGTGTTGGAGGTGGGGCCTGGTAGGTGGTAATGGGATCATGGGGGTGGGTCCTTCATGAATGATTTAGCACCACCCTTTTTGTGATAAGTGAGTTCTTGCTTAGCTAGTTCACACAAGATCTGGTTCTTTAAAAGACTAGGGCCTCCCCTACACCTTTGCTCTTTTGCTCCTGCTCTCACCATTTGACATGCCTGTTCCCACTCCATCTTTCACCATGATTATAAGCTTTCTGAGGCCCTCACCAGAAGCAGATGCCAGCACCATGCTTCCTGTACACCCTACAGTACTATAAGCCAATTAAACCTCTTCTCCTTATAAATTTTCCAGTCAAATATTTCTTCATTGTAATGCAAGAACAGCCTAACACACAAACATACATATCATAAAGTTAATTTATAAATTAGGCACAGTAAGAGATTAACAATACATAGATCAATGGAGCAGAATAGAGAATTCAGAAATAAAGACATATACCTACAACCAATGGAGCTTCAGCAAAGTTGGTCAAAATAAATAATGGAGAAAGGATACCCTATTCAATAAGTGGTATTGGTAAAACTGAATAGCTATATGCAGAAGAATGAACTTAGACCCCTATCTCTCACCATGTACAAAAATTAACTCAAGACGGATTAAAGACTTAAATATAAGACTTGAAACTATACAAATTCTAGAAGAAAATCTAGAAAAAACACTTCTGGACATTAGCCTAGGCAAGTAGTTTATGACTAAGACCTCAAAAGCAAATGCAACAGAAACAAAAACAGACAAATGAGGCTTGATTAAACTAAAAAGCTTCTGCACAGCAAAAAAATATATATATATATTAAACAGAGTAAGCAGACAATCTACAGAATGAGTAAAAATATTTGCAAACTATGCATCTGACGAAAGATAAATATCTAGAATCTATAGGAAATTCAAACAGATAAGCAAGTAATAACCACATTAAAAAATTGGGCAAAACACATGAACAACCTTTTCTCAAAATAAGATATACAAGTAGTCAACAAAAATATGAAATGTTGCTTAACATCACAAATCATCAGAGAAATGTAAAACTTCAATGAGATACCACCTAAAACCAACCACAATGACTATCATTAAACAGTCAAAAAATAATTGTTGGTGAGAATATAGAGAAAAGGGAATTCTTACACAGTTTTTGATTATGTAAATTAGTACATCTATAAAAAATAGTGTGGAGATTTCTCAAATAACTAAAAATACAACTATCTTTGACCTGATCATTTAACTGTCAGACTACTGAGTATCTACCTGCTATTTTGGTTTGGCTGTGTCCCCACCCAAATCTCATCTTGAATTATAGCTCCCATAAGTCCCACGTGTCATGAAAGGGACCCAGTGGGAGGTAATTGAATAATGGGGGCAGGTCTTTCTTGTGCTGTTCTTGTGGCAGTGAATGAGTCTCACAAGATCTGATGGTTTTATAAAGGGCAGTTCCCCTACACAAGCTCTCTTGCCTGCCGCCATGTAAGATGTAGCTTTGCTCCTCATTCACCTTCAACTATGACTGTGAGGCCACCCCATCCAAGTGGAACTGTGAGTCGAGTCCATTAATCCTCTTTTTCTTTTTTTAAATAAATAAATTGCGCAGTCTTGGGTATGTCTTTGTTAGCAGTGTGAAAACAGACTAATAGACTCCCCAAAGGAAAATAAGTCATTCTACCAAAAGGACACACACACACTCATATGTTCGCTGCCGAACTATTCACAATAGCAAAGTCATGGAATCAAACTAAGCACCCATCAATGGGTGGTTGAATAAAGAAAATGTTGTATATACTCACCATGGAAAACTATTCAGCCATAAAAGAGAATGAAATCATGTCTGTCTTTTGCAGAAACGTGGATGCAGCTGGAGACCATTATCCTACGTGAAATAACTCAGAGAGAGACAGAAAATCAAATGCATGTTTTCTTTTATAAGTGGGAGCTAAACATTGAGTACACATGGACATAAAAATGGAAATAATAGACACTAGACACTCCAAAAGTGGGGAGGTAAGGTGGGGGTGAGGGCTGAAAAATTACCTGTTGGGTACAATGTTAACTATTTGGGTGATGGGTACACTGGACGCCCAAACCTCATCATTGTGTAAAATATTCATGGAAGAAATCTGCACATGTACCCCGTGAATCTATAATAAAAATAAATTAAAATAGAACAATTATAACAATATACTGTAATAAAGATTATGTGAATGTGTTCTTTCTCCATTTCTCTCTCTCAGAATATCTTATTGTAGTGTAATTGCCCTTCTTTTTCTTGTGATATATCAAACTGATAACCAAGATGGCTACTAAGTGACTGAAGGGTGTGTAGTGTATACATAGTGTGGCTACCCTGGAAAAAAAGGATGACCATGAGATTTCATCAATCACGCTATTCAAAATGACATGCAACTCAATATTTTTAGTCCACGGTTGAGCAAAGGCAACTAAAACCATAGAAAGCAAAGCTGTAGATACGAGAACTGGTGTACAGTACATCCGTATAACTGAATATTGCTGAGCACTAAAAATATTAAGGCACACAGAGACATAATGAACCTTAAATGCATATTGCTAAATAAAAGAAACCAGTCTCAAAAGGATACATACTTTAAGATTCCAACTGTGTTACATACTGGGCAAGGTAAAACCATAGTAATGATAAAAAGATTATTGGATGCTAAGGGTTCATGGGGAGGAGACAAGGGATAAATAGGTGGAACACATGACAATTTTAAGGTGGTGAAACTGTTCTGAATGACCCCATAATGATGAATACAAGGCATACTACATTTGGCAACACATAGGACTGTACAACTCAAAGAATGAACATTAATGCCAACTATGGACTTTAATTAAAAATAAAGTATTAATATCGGTTCATCAATTGTAGTAAATGTTTTATCCTAACAAACATACATAAGATGTTAATAAAAGGGGGAATTCTGTAGTAAAAAAGAGAAATATAGAAACTACTTATAATACCTCTTTCAATTTTTCTGTAAACTTAACACTGCTCTGGAAAATAAAGTCTACTAATACAAAATCAATCACTTAAACACAAGATACCTTTTGAAAAATAAATTATTGACTGAGAGATATCAGTGGGAATTTCATGGAAATCAGACATGATTATTATTAATCACCTGTCTATGCCAGGAAAGATTTTCTCTAGTGCTCTATGTAAATCCCGGTGACTTTAAAAAAATACTGAGATCTTTCAGTTTAATAGATATTTATATGGCACTTACTGCTTTAACCCTGAAGGACTAAAGAGAGAACTAACAAAGCTTTAACCCTGAAGGACGAAAGAGAGAACTAACAAAATACATAATTAAAAAGAAAACAACAAAACTATGTTATGATTTTGAAAGATACGTGGGGCATGAGTAAAGGAGTAGGTGGAGGACAATGCTATGTAAACAAAAGTAAGAATGCCAACATTGCTCAGAATGACCACAGACATCCACACACATGCACACACACAGCGAGAGAGAGAGAGAGAGAGAGACCACTAAAGTGATGATCACTTTGATCACCACTAAATAATATTAACCACTAAGCCTGATCTTCAAAGTCTAAAAATATAGCCTGCATTTACCCAAGGAGAGATTCTATTTTCCTTAAAATGATTTTAAATAGTTTTTACCTTATTGCAATAACCTGGCCTTCATATTTAAATTAGTTGCATTAGGGAGCTATTTGTCATTGCAAACAAAGCCGCATTTATAGCTCAGGTTCATTTCATAGTACCCATCATTTGCCCATCTGTCCTTCTACTTGTCCTCAAATCACAACATAACGTTTACAGGGTATTCTTGTTTTATTCTTATTTTCTTTAATTTTTAAGTTGGAGAGAAGGGTAATAACAAAACCTAAGAGGGAAGTATATTAATCCTAAAGAAGAAAAATTAAGAGATTTAGATATCCAAAATAAATAGAAATTCAAAAGAATCACAGCTATTCAAAAAATAGTCTTCAAATATAGAGTTAATAAAATAAGAATTTAAAAGCATCATCATATGTGATATCATGTAAAACACATATCCATATATACTTTTGGTAAATAATTTTTGTAAATGTTTTGTAAATACTAGTCAAATTTGAAAATTTTCAATAATTACAAAAAGTGTTTGCGCATATGTGTTAACTTTTTCTTTAACCCATCAAAAATCTGGCAAACATTAGAACTTTTAGGACAACATCAGAGTAGAACCTGGAGGCCGGTGTGGAAGCAGAACCCCAGAGTACTACAGCCACATTCTTGACAGCAGTTTTATGAAAATGTAATTCGTATGCCATACACGTTACCCATTTAAAGTATACAGTTCAATGGTTTTCAATATGTCCACTGTTTCTGCACTACATGCAAGTATGGAAAAGATTTTCTTGTTGATAAATAGAGCTGACCATCACATATATTTGGATACCGAGTTAGGATGGTGATTCAGGAAATCTCAATGTATTCATTTGCTAAGATGTTCCTAGACTAACATTGTTTTCAGACATCTGACAAACAGAAACACAAAACTTTTCTGGGGCAGTTGGCTTTACCATTAAGCAGCTACAGTGGCCTTGGGTTCATGAAAAACCTCAGTGACAGGCAGGACTCAGCGACTGTGGGCTTCAGACATGCCTTTGTTCTTCAGCACCTTGAGTGGCTATGGGATTCAAGCCTGGCACCACACTAGCTTGAGTGATTCCAAACTGCAGTAACCACAGAGGTCCCTTGAAAGACTGTTGAAGGATGTTCTCAAAGCCAGTCTGTGAAGACTGAGAGAAGTGCATACTTCTTCAAATGTTCAGATATCTACGTATGGTTACAAGAATGAAGAACAATGAGGGAGCTGATCTCATAGAAGTAAAGAGAAGAATGGTGGTTACCAGAGGCTGGGGTGGTTGCCGGAAGGGGAGGCTGGAGAAGATATTGGTCAAATAAAACATATTTATACCTAGATAGCAGGAATAAGTTCAGGAGATCTATAGTAAAGCATATAGTAAATGATGATATAGTCTGTCCTTGAAAAATGCTGAGAGTGAATGTTAAATGTTTCCACCAGAAAATTATAATTTTGTGAGGTAGTGCATTTGTTAATTAGCTATATGTAACCATTTCACAATGTGTGTGTATATACATACATATATATACACTTCAAAACATCATGTACACAATAAATACATATAATTCATATGTCAATTTAAAGGAAACAAATTTGAGGAAAAAAATGATCACAACTAATTAAAATGTATAAAATATCATCCATTAAATAAGAATAATTGTAAGGAACCAAATAAAAAATTTAAAAAATAAAAGCAAATGTATTAACCAGATGGGCTTCATAGAAAATACAGTGGAAAGAGATAGTGAATTTAACCATAGATCAACATAAACAAATTGTACAATCTGAATAACAGACAACAAAATAGATTGTAAAAATGAAGTGTGTCTCAGGGATCTACTAGACAATATCAGAGAATCTATAATAAGTATAATTGCAGTCTCAGATAAAATAGAATAAGTGTAGAAAAATGTTTGAAGAATGAAAAAGATTTCTTCATGTAAGACACAAATTTACAGATTCAAGATGCTAAAATAAACCCAAAGCTACAAAACACAAAAATGTTCATACCTGGCCAGGCGCGGTGGCTCACGCCTGTAATCCCAGCACTTTGGGAGTCCAAGGCGGGAGGATCACAAGGTCAGGAGTTTGAGACCAGCCTGATCAACATAGTGAAACCCCGTCTCTACTAAAAATACAAAAAGCTAGCTGGGTGTGGTGGTGCGCACCTGTAATCCCAGCTACTTGGGAGGCTGAGGCAGGAGAATTGCTTGAAGCTGGGAGTCAGAGGTTGCAGTGAGCGGAGATCACGCCACTGCACTCCAGCCTGGGCGACAATGTGAGACTCTGTCTCAAAATAAAAAAAAAGTTCGTATCTAAACATATGAAAAACCAAAGACATTAAAAATAAGATAAAAATAATATATTTAATACAAGGAACAATATTTTAAAAAATGGCTGACATCAGAAACTGTGGAGGCTAGAGAAATGGGCATCATTTTTTTAAGTATTAGAAAAAAAGTAAAACTGTTACCCCAGAATTCTGTGTCCAGTTAAAATATCCTTCAGCAATAATGATGAAACATAGGGATGATCACATTAACAAGAACAATAAAAAATCTCCAGCAAAAACGGCATAGTAAGCAAACAAACAACTGAGAGGATCTGTTCTCAGTAGACCTGCTACAAAAGAGATGCTAAAGGCAGTTCTTCAGGCTAGAGGCTATGATACCAGATAGAAGTTTACATTTTCAAAAATAAAGAGGATCATCAGAGGTGATAAATATCTAGGTAATATACAACAGATAATTTTATTTACATATTTTACCTCTTATTATTCTCTTTATAATGTATGTGACTTTTTAAGAAAAAATCTGTAATGCTACCATGTGGGCTTATAATATAAGTAGATATAATTAACACAATAAGTGTAGCATGGGGGCATATCGGGTGATAATAGGACCTTTACATCTGTGAGGTTTTAGCATTTTATGTGAAGTTATATAACTTGAATTTTGAAAAATGTATGATGCACATTATAACATCTGCAGCTACTACTAAAATATTGCATAGTAGAGGTCCAATGCCAATCTAAAAGCTAAATAAAATTCCAACTGTTTTTTAAAGTTCAGGATTGTTGTGGAGCACAAGATCAACACACAAAAATGAGTTGTTTATCTAGACACTAGCTACGAACAATTCTCAAATGAAATTAGGAAAACAAGTCCAATCACAATAACATAAGAAAAAGATATAAAAATATGATGTACACTATTCGGGTGATGGGTGCAATAAAAGTCCATACTTCACCACTACACAACTCACCTATGTGACCAAACAACACTTGTACCCCTAAAGCATTGAAATTTTTAAAAAATTACAAAGCACCTGCAACTAATCAGAGAGAGAGAGAGAGAGAGAGAGAGAGAGAGAAATAAATGACCTAAGTAAAGATCTTCATGTTGAAAACAAGAAAACATTCTCGAAAGAATTAAGGGCCCAAATATATGAAAAGATACTCCATGTGTGTAATCCAAAGACTCAGTATTGTTGAATGGCAATGCTCCCAAAAGGTA
>NC_045445.1:12048146-12193034 GCF_002776525.5 Piliocolobus tephrosceles | reverse complement strand
GTGATTGGTACACACTGCATGCCTGCATCAAAATATCTCATTCACCTCATAAATATATACATCTACTATGTACCCACAAAAGTTTTTTAAAAATAAAGAATTGTATACAACACATGCATATATCCAATAATGAGTATAATTAATACTTCATAGATCTGGCATGCAAATTATCATTCTAAATTTGAATCAAGTATAAAAAGTTTCAAAAGAAAAATAGTTCCCCCAAGAAACTCAGCCAAATCTGTGAACTATTTCTGTAGTCCACCAAATCGCCCTTTAGTTACAGACATGTCTACAAATATTATGAAACTCACTGATGAGATTTTATAATCAATTGTTACATGTTAGAAAATATGATGTCAGGATACCGTGATGAAAAATAATACTATATACAATGATTAGAACTATGTATCTGATTTTTTAACATTAACATGTAAAAAGTGTCCTGATAGATCTGAAGTAGTGATGTACTAAATGCTATAATGCCTGGGGCTTGCTTCAAAACAACATGGCAGTATAGGGAGGAAACGACAGCCCTTCAGTTAGCCATTATGCAAGCTGAGTGATGAGTACATGGGAGTTCATTATAGTAATCTATCTACTTTCATGTATTTAATATTTTTAAATAATAAAACATTTTTAAAAAATAAAAATAAAATTTTGACCTATTTTCAGAAATAAACAAACTGAATTAAATTAAAATGCATGTGAAGATTCAATGGATCTCATGTAGCCAAAAGAAGCTTGAAGAACGAAGTTGAAAAACTCATACTTTTCTATTTCAAAATTTACAACCCAGCTGTAGTAAATCAAAACATTGTGGTATTGGCATAAGTTTGGATATTTGGGTCGATTGAGTAGAAATTTGAATCCAAACATAAACCCTCACTTTTTACACCTGATTTTTACAAAGATTCTTAGACACTTCAATAGCAAAGGAAATGTTTTTTCAACACATGACACAGAAATAAATGAACATCTGCATCCAAAATAATTATTTTGGACTTCTCCTTTATACCATATTTAAAAATTATCTCAAAGTGGATCAAAGACACAAATGTAAGAGCTAAAACTATGAAACTTTTAGAATTAAACATAAGCATAAAATCATTTTGACCATGAATTAGGTAGTGGTTTATTAGATGTGGCATCAACAGCACAAGAAATAAACTGATATATTTGATTTCATCAAAATTAAAAACTTACGCGCTTTAAAGAAAAGTAGAAAAGTGAAAAGACAACCCACGGAAGGGTGGAAAATGTATTCAATTTACATGTGCTAAGAGTTTATTTTCTAGAATATAAAATAATTCTCGCAAATCAGCAATAAAAAGAAAAAAACAATTTTTAAATGAGAATAGATATTTCACTAAATAAGATATACAAATGGCTAATAAGCACATTAAAAGATACTCAATATTATTATAATTAGGGAAATGCAAATCACAATGGCGATAAGATACCACCTCACTCCCATTAGGCTGGCTATGTTTAAAAATAAATAACAATAATGAAAAAGCACAAGTGTTGGTGAGGATGTGGAGAAATGAGAACTCTCATACATAGGAAAGAAAATGGTACAGGTTCTGTGGAAAATAGTTTGGCAATTTCTCAAAATGTTTAGCTAGAGTTATCATAACAATCATAAATTACACTCCTAAGCATATACCCCAGAGAATTGAAAACAAGTGTTCACATAAAAACTTGTACAGAAATGTTCATAGTAGCACTATACATAATCTACAAAAACTGTATCCAAGTCATGAATGGATAAACAAATAGTCATCTATTATACAATGGAAATTATTCAGGCATAAAAAAGAATAAAGTACTGAAATATGCTACCACACTAGTGAACCTTGAAAATATTATGCAAAGTAACAGAAGCTAGATTTAATAGGCCATTTATTTTGTCTTTCCACTTATTTAAAATGGCCAGAATAGGCAAATTCATAAAGGTAGGAAGTCAATTAATTAGCGATAGCCATGAGATTAGGCAAGTACAGGGTTTCTTTCTGGGGTAATAAAAATGTGCTGGAATTAGATAGTGGTGATGGTTGCACAAAAATTACAATATACAAAAACAATTGAACAGTACACTTAATGCTTTAAATGATGAAACTGTATATTATGTGAATTACTTACCAATTAAAAATGAAATAAAATTAGTTAACCTAGAAGTACAAGCTAACCATTCAATGGTCCCTACTGTGTTAATATGTAGCATAAAATATATCAAAGTATGTCTGTTTTATTATATTTTTAAAAATAGTTAATATTAAATATTAATTTTACTGGATTATATGTGGAATCATTGACATACCTCCACTGGCAATACGAATATTTACTTATATGACTTCTATAACTTACTAGTTTATTTCCTGTAAACAGGCATAATAGCATTAATCTGTTGAAAAATCATTAGTGACTCTTCAGTACTTCCCAAAGTGTAATCACAGTCACGTCATCCTGACACTGAAGGCCTTCACAATGTGGCCTTGACCGAAAATTTAACTTTATCTTTCTTTACTACAATCGTGTAGTGCCTAACAGTTAGGAACTCATAGAAAACTTGTGAAATTGAATGATGGTTATGCCTCTGCCTCTGGTTGTGCCTGTTCTTAGTTTTCTGCCCGAGCACATTAACTAATTATACTAAAGCTCACTTGATAAAATAATCAGGCAGCTGGGTGTGGTGGCTCACTCCTGTAATCCCAGCATTTTGCAAGGCTGTAGGCGGGAGGCTTTCTTGAACCCAGGTGTTTGAGACCATCCTGGGCAACATCGTAAGATCCCCATCCCTATCAAAAAAAAAAAAAGAAACTAGCAATGTGAGATGAGTTTTGATGGGTTGTATAACAGCAAAGAAGACAATAAATTCAAATTGGAGTTATAACACAGAATTCATTGTTATACTAACCAAGACAGCCTTTTTATGCAAATTCTTACATAAACTGTTATCTCCATGTGCCTTCCTAATTACTAAGGGCATTATGCTTGGAAGCCAAATGTAGTCATATTCTCATGTCAGTATCTATCATCTTTAATGAAGGGCTGGTCAGAGTGGTGAAAGGAGTCCAGGATCTTGAGGGATCAATAGAGAGCAAGCTCAATTATGAGTACAATTAGAAAACAAATTAAAACAACAAATTTTAATTGATTGGGATGCTGACACACTGTTGATGAAATTTTGATTATTGTTTGTTCTTTGAAATTAAAATACTACTACATGGGAAAACATTTGGTTAATTATTCATTGTATTTATATGAAGATGAGTAATATGTTGGTATTTTAATTTTAATTTAAAAAACTGTGTTTCCAACAGCACATTATTTAATCTATTTATTATGCTAATTATTGCAATAGATAAATATAGGGGTAAAGATAATTCACACTTTTATTACCAAATTTTTAAAAAGTATATGCTTTTCTTTTAGTTCAGCATTAATCAAATTTCTATTAGAAAATATTCAATAACATCATCATGGCGGCTGGGAGGCAAGACTAGATCGCAGGTTGGGACAGAGCAGCATGCGGAGACGACTGCTCCAGATCGACTCCACAAACAAACCAGAAATCCTGAGAGGACCCACGGACCCTCTTGTCAGGCCTCTGAGCCCAAGCTAAGCCATCATATCCCCTGTGACCTGCACGTAGACATCCAGATGGCCTGAAACAACTGAAGAGCCACAAAAGAAGTGAAAATAGCCTTAACTGATGATATTCCACCACTGTGATTTGTTTCTGCCCCACCCTAACTGATCAATGTACTTTGTCATCTTCCCCACCCTTGAGAAGGTTCTTTGTAATTCTCCCCACCCTTGAGAATGTACTTTGTGAGATCCACCCCCTGCCCGCAAAACATTGCTCCTAACTCCACCGCCTATCCCAAAACCTGTAACAACTAAGGATAATCCCACCATCTTTTGCTGACTCTCTTTTCGGACTGAGCCCGCCTGCACCCAGGTGAGCCTTGTTGCTCACACAAAGCCTGTTGGTGGACTCTCTTCACACGGACGCGTGAGACACCTCTGAAGGGAGCAGACTGCTCCTGCAGGACCTGGGAGATACCTCAAATATTGTGAGCGTCCCAACTGCAGAAGTGGGAAAGACAGAGCCTCCTCCCCCGAACACAACCCCCACCACTGGAGAATCTGAAAGTTTGTTTGCAGGAAAAGTTTCCCACCTTCCCTGGAGCTGAGTCAATGTAGAGAGCTGAGTGAAACACAGGGGTAGAGGAGGAAGCAGCAGAAAGGCCTTGGGAGCTTGCTGGGTCCCCTAGCAGGTCATTCCTGCCTGGCACCACAAGGATCCATCAGGAGGGCGGCCAGAGGAGCAGGGGGTAAAACTCCATAGGGAGAAGGAAATCTCTAGCTGAACTTTGTAACCATTTTAAACAGAGCAAGAAGCCTTCTGGCCAGAACTCGGGGGAGGGTGCAAATCTGGTGTGCAGGCTCCACAGGCAGGGGAAGAACCAAGCCCTTTTCTTTCACAGTTGGGAGGTGGGTAGCCTGGGGCAAGTTTTCAAGTCCAGCTCACCCAGCACGGGGAAACAGACTTGGGGCTGTGAGGGGAGCATGGTGGGAGTGAGACTAGCCCTTCAGTTTGTGTGAGAGCTGGGTGAGGCCTGTGACTGCCAGCTTTCCCCAGCTTCCCTGAAAACCTGCATGACTCAGCAGAGGCTGCCATAATCCTCCCAGGGACACAACTCCAGTGACCTGGGAATCTCACCCCCATCCCCCACAGCTGCCGCAGCAAGACCTGCCCAAGGAGAGTCTGAGCTCAGACACACGTAACCTTGCCCCCACCAGATGGTCCTTCCCTAGCCACCCTGGTAGCAGAAGACAAAGGCTATATAATCTTGGGAGTTCTAGGGCTCTGCCCACCACTGGTCCCTCTCCATACTACACAGCTGATGCTTCCTGGAAAATGCCACCTCCCAGCAGGAGGCCAACCAGCACAAAGATACAGCATTAAACCACCAAAGCTAAGAACCCTGACAGAGTCCATTGCATGCTTCCTGCCACCTCTACCAGAACAGGCGCTGGCATCCACGACTGAGAGACCCATAGATGTTTTACATCACAGGACTCTGTGCAGACAACCCCCAGTACCAACCCAGAGCCCGGTAGACTTGCTGGGTAGCTAAACCCAGAAGACAGACAACAATCACTGCAGTTGAGCTCACAGGAAGCCACATTCGTAGGAAAAAGAGGAGAGTACTACATCAAGGGAACACAGAATGGGAGAAAAGAATCTGAACAACAGCCTTCAGCCCTAGAACTTCCCTCTGACAGAGCCTGCCCAAATGAGAAGGAACCAGAAAACCAACCCTGGTAATATGACAAAACAAGGCTCTTCAACACCCCCACAAAATCACACTAGTTCACCAGCAATGGATCCAAACCAAAAAGAAATCCCTGATTTACCTGAAAAAGAATTCAGGAGGTTAGTTATTAAGCTAATCAGGGAGGCACCAGAGAAAGGCAAAGTCCAATACAAGGAAATTCAAAAAAGGATACAAGAAGCAAAGGGAGAAATATTCAAGGAAAGAGATAGCTTAAAGAAGAAACAATAAAAAATTCGGGAAACATTGGACACACTTATAGAAATGCAAAATACTCTGGAAAGTCTCAGCAATAGAATTGAACAAGTAGAAGAAAGAAATTCAGAGCTCAAAGACAAAGTCTTTGAATTAACCCAATCCAACAAAGACAAAGGAAAAAGAATAAGAAAATAAGAACAAAGTCTTCAAGAAGTCTGGGATTACGTTAAATGACTAAACCTAAGAATATTTGGTGTTCCTGAGGAAAAAGAAAACTCTAAAAGCTTAGAAAATATATTTGGGGGAATAATCAAGGAAAACTTTCCTGGCCTTGCTAGAGACCTAGACATCCAAATACAAGACACTCAAAGAACACTTGGGAAATTCATTGCAAAAAGATCATTGCCTAGGCACATTGTCATCAGGTTATCCAACGTTCAGATGAAGCAAAGAGTCTTAAGAGCTGTGAGACAGAAGCACCAGGAGAAACCCTACAAGCTAGAAGGGATGGGGGCCGTATCTTCAGCCTCCTCAAACAAAACAATTTTCAGACAATAATTTTGTATCCAGTGAAACTAAGCATCATACATGAAGGAAAGATGCAATCTTGCAGACCAAAAAAAAAAAAAAAACAACAAAATGCTAAGAGAATTTGCCACTACCAAGCCACCACTAAAAGAACTGCTAAAAGGAGCTCTAAATCTTGAAACAAATTCTGGAAACACATCAAAAGAGAATCTCCTTAAAGCATAAATCACACAGTACCTATTAAAAAAGACAAGTTAAAACATAAAAACAAAAACAAAAAAATGCAAAGTACACAGGCAACAAAGAGCATGATGAATGCAACAGTACCTCACATTTCAATACTAATATTGAATGTAAATAGACTAAATGCTCCACTTAAAAGATATAGAACTGCAGAATCCGTAAGAAAGAACTCACCAACTAACTATCTGCTGCCTTCAGGAGACTCACCTAACACATAAGGACTCACATAAACTTAAAGTAAAGGGGTGCAAAGAGGCATTTATTGAAAATGGACATCAAAAGTGAGCAGGGGTACCTATTCTTATATCAGACCAAACAAACTTTAAAGCAACAGCAGTTAAAAGAGACAAAGAGGGACATTATATAATGGTAAAAAGCCTTGTCCAACAGGAAAATGTCACAATCCTAAACATATATATATCTAACACTGGAGCTCCAAATGTATAAAACAATTTACTAATAGACCTAAGAAATGAGATAGACAGCAACTTAATAATAGTGGGGGACTTCAATACTCCACTGACAGTACTAGACAGGTAATTGAGACAGAAAGTCAACAAAGAAACAATGGATTTAAACTATAACTTAGAACAAATGGACTTAACAGATATGTACAGAAGATTTCATGCAACAAATGCAGAATACACATTCTATTCGACAGCACATGGAACTTTCTCCAGGATAGATCATATGATAGGCCATAAAATGAGCCTCAATAAATTTCAGAAAATTGAAACTATATCAAGCACTCTCTCAGACCACAGTGTAATGAAACTGGAAATCAACTCCAAAAGGAACCTTCAAAACCATGCAAATACATGGAAATTAAATAACCTGCTCCTGAATGAGCATTGGGTCAAAAAAGAAATCAGGATGGAAATTAAAAAATTATTCAAACTGAATGAAAATAATGATAAAACTTACCAAAACATCTGGAATACAGGAAAGGTGGTGCTAAGAGGAAAGTTCATAGCCATAAACATCTACATCAAAAAGACTAAAAGAGCACAAAGTGACATTCTAAGGTCACATCTCAAGGAACCAGAGAAACAAGAATAAAATCTAAACCCAGCGGAAGAAAGGAAATAACCAAGATCAGAGCAGAAGTAAATGAAATTAAAAAAAAAAGATAAATGAAGCAAAAAGCTGGTTATTTGAAAAGATAAATAATACTGATAGACCATTAGCAAGATTAACCAAGAAAAGAAGAGAGAAAATCCAAATAACCTCACTAAGAAACAAAACAGAGATATTACAACTGACACCACTGAAATACAAGAGATCATTCAAGGCTACTGTGAACACCTTCACACATATAAACTAGAAAACCTAGAAGAGATGGATAAATTTCCGGAAAAATATAATCCTCCTAGCTTAAATCAGAAAGAATTAGATACCCTGAAAAGACTAGTAACAAGCAGTGAGATTGAAATGGTAATTTAAAAATTACCAACAAACAAAAAGTTCAGGACCAGATGGATTCACAGCAGAATTCTGCAAGACCTTCAAAGAAGGATTGGTACCAATCCATTTTATATTATACCACAAGATAGAGAATGAAGGAACCCAACCTAATTCATTCTATGAAGCCAGCATCACCCTAATACCAAAATCAAAAGAACATAATGAAAGAAGAAAACTACTGACCAATATCCTTGATGAAAATAGATGCTAAACTAATAGGCAAAATAACTAGCTAGCATCATAATGACAAGATCAAATTCACACATACCAATATTAAACTTAAATGTAAATGGGCTAAATGCCCCAATTAAAGACACAGACTGGCAAATTGGATAAAGAGTCAAGACCCCTTGGTGTGCTGTATTCAGGAGACCCATCTCACGTGAAAAGACACACATAGGCTCAAAGTAAAGGGATGGAGAAATATTTACCAAGCAAGTGGAAGCCAAAAAAAAAAAAAAAAGCAAAGATTGTAATCCTATAATCCTAGTCTCTGATAAAACAGACTTTAGGCCAATGAAGATCAAAAAAGACAAAGAAGCACATTACATAATGGTAAAAACATCAACACAACAAGAAGAGCTAACTATCCTAAATATATATGCACCCGATACAGGAGCACCCAGATTCATAAAGCAAGTTCTTAGAGATCTTCAAAAGACTTAGATTCCCACAATAATAGTGGGAGACATTAACACCCCACTGTCAATATTAGACATATGAATGAGACAGAAAAATAACAAGAATTTTCAGGACTCGAACTCAGCTTTGGACCCAGCAGACCTAATAGATATCTACAGAACTCTCCACCCCAAATCAACAGAATATACATTCTTCTCAGCACCACATCACACTTATTCTATAATTCACCACATAATTGGAAGTAAAACACACCTCAGCAAATGCAAAAGAACGAAAATCATAACCAACACTCTCTGACCACAGTGCAAACAAATTAGAACTCAGGATTATGAAACTCACTCGAAACCACACAACTACATGGAAACTGAACAACTTGCTCTTGAATGACTACTGGGTAAATAACAAAATTAAGGCAGACATAAATAAGTTCTTAGAAACCAATGAGAACAAAGACACAATGTACCAGAATCTCTGGGACACAGCTATAGCAGTGTTTAGAGGGAAATTTATAGCACTAAAGGCCCACAGGAGAAAGCAGGAAAGATCTAAAATCAACACCCTAACATTACAATTAAAAGAACTAGAGAAGCAACAGCAAACAAATTCAAAAGCTAGCAGAAGACAAGAAATAACTAAGATCAGAGCAGAACTAAATGAGATAGAGATACGAAAAACCCTTCAAAAAATCAATGAATCCAGGAGCTGGTTTTTTGAAAAGATTAACAAAATAGACCACTAGCTACACTAATAAAGAAGAAAAGAGAAAAGAATCAAATACATACACCAAAAAATGATAAAGGGGAGATCACACCTCATCCCACAGAAGTACAAACTACCATCAGAGAATAATATAAATACCTCTCAGTAAATAAATTAGAAAATCTAGAAAAAAATTGATAAATTCCTGGACACATACACCCACTCAATACTAAACCAGGAAGATGTGGAATCCTTGACTAGACCACTAACAAGTTCTGAAATTGAGGCAGTAATTAATAGCCTACCAATCAAAAAAAGCCTAGGACCAAATGAATTCACAGCTGATTTCTACCACAGGTACAAAGTGGAGCTAGTACCATTCCTTCTTACACTATTCCAAACAATAGCTAAAGAGAGACTCTTCCCTAATTCATTTTATGAGGCCAGCAACATCCTGATACCAAAATCTGGCAGAGACACAACAAAAAGAAAATTTCAGAACAATATCCCTGATGAACATCAATGCAAAAATTCTCAATAAAATCCTAGCAAATGAAATCCAGCAGCACCAAGTCACCTTCATCCCTGGAATGGGAAGTCTGGTTCAACATATGCAAATCAATAAATATAACCCATCACATAAACAGAACCAATGACAAAAACCACATGATTGTCTCAATAGATGCAGAAAAGTCCTTCTACAAAATTCAACACCCCTTCATGCTAAAAACTCTCAAAAAACTAGGTATTAATGGAACATATCTCAAAATAATAAGAGCTATTTATGACAAACCCACAGCCAATATCATACTGAATGGGCAAAGGCTGGAAGCATTCCCTTTGAAAACTGGCACAAGACAAGGATGCCCTCTCTCTCCACTCCTATTCAACATAGTATTGGAAGTTCTAGCCAGGGCAATCAGGCAAGAGAAAGAAATAAACAGTATTCAAATAGGAAGAGAGAAGTCCAAATTGTCTCTGTTTGCAGATGACATGACTGTATATTTTGAAAACCCCATCATCTCAGCCCAAAATCTCCTTAAGCTGATAAGCAACTTCTGCAAAGTCTCAGGATACAAAATCAATGTGCAAAATTCACAAGCATTCCTACACACCAATTTTAGACAAACAGAGAGCCAAATCATGAGTCAACTCCCATTCACAATTGCTACAAAGAGGATAAAATACCTAGGAATACAACTTACAAGGGATGTGAAGGACCTCTTCAAGGAGAACTACAAACCATTGTTCAAGGAAGTAAGAGAGGACACAAACAAATGGAAAAACATTCCATGCTCACAAATAGGAAGAATCAATATCATGAAAATGGCCATGCTGCCCAAAGTAATTTATAGTTTCAGTGGTATCCCCATCAAGCTACCATTGACTTTATTCACAGAATTAGAAAAAACTACTTTAAATTCCATATGGAACCACAAAAGAGACTGTATAGCCAAGACAATCCTAAGCAAAAAGAATAAAGCTGGAGGCATCATACTACCTGACTTCAAATTATACTACAAAACTATAGTAACCAAAACAGCATGGTACTGGTACCAAAACAGATATATAGACCAATGGAACAGAACTGAGTCCTCAGAAATAATGCCACCCATCTATAACCATGTGATCACTGACAAACATGACAAAAAAAAGCAATGGGGAAAGGATTCTCTATTTAATAAATGGTATTGGGAAAACTGGCTAGCCATATGCAGAAAACTGAAACTGGACCCCTTCCTTATACCTTATACAAAAAAAGGCCCCAAACCATAAAAACCCAAGATGAAAACCTAGGCAATACCATTCAGGACATAGACATAGACAAAGATTTCATGACTAAAACCCCAAAAGCAATGGCAACAAAAGCCAAAATTGACAAATGGGATCTAATTAAACTAAAGAGCTTCTGCACAGCAAAAGAAACTATCATCAGAGTGAACAGGCAACCTAAAGAATGGGAAAAAACTTTTGCAATCTATCCATCTGACAAAGGGCTAATATCCAGAATCTACAAGGAACTTAAGCCAATTTACAAAACAAAAACAAACAAAAACCAAAAAACAAAAAGACCCCATGAAAAATCAGGCAAAGGATATGAACAGACACTTTTGAATAGAAGACATTTATGCAGCCAATAAACATATTTTTAAAAAGCTCATCATCACTGGTCATTGGAGAAATGCAAATCAAAACCACAATGAGATACCATCTCATGCCAGTGAGAATGGTGATCATTGAAAAGTCAGGAAACTACAGATGCTGGACAGGATATAAAGAAATAGGAACACTTTCACACTGTTGGGAGTGTAAATTAGTTCAACCATTGTGGAAGACAGTGTGGCAATTCCTCAAGGATCTAGAACCAGAAATACTATTTGACCCAGCAATCCCAATTTTGGGTATATACCTAAAGGATTTTAAAACTTTCTACTATAAAGACACATGCACACATATGTTTAGTGCAGCACTATTCACAATAGCAAAGACTTGGAATCAACCCAAATGTCCATCAATAATAGACTGGATTAAAGAAATGTGGCATGTATACACCATGGAACACTATGCAACTATAAAAAAAGATGAGTTCATGTCCTTTGCCAAGGGACATGGATGAAGCTGGAAACCATCATTCTCAGCAAACTAACACAGGAACAGAAAACCAAACACTGCATGTTCTCACTCATAAGTGGGAATTGAACAATGAGAACACATGGACACAGGGAGGGGAATATCACACACTGGGACGGGGGGTGAGTTGCTAGGGGAGGGATAGCATTAGGAGAAATACCTAATGTAGATGACCGGTTGATGGGTGCAGCAAACCACCATGGTACGTGTATACCTATGTAACAAACCTGCACGTTCTGCACATGTATCCCAGAACTTAAAGTATAAACAAACAAACAAAAAAAACAGAAAATAGATGTTAAAATCCTTAACAAAATACTAGCTTAACGAATCCAACAACATATCAGAAAAGTAATCCACCATGATCAAGTGGGTTTTATACCAGGGATGCAGGGATGATTTACCATATGCACGTCAATAAATGTGATAAGCCACATAAACAGAATTAAAAACAAAAACCAGATGATCATCTCAATAGATGTAGAAAAAGCATTCTACAAAATCCAGCATCCCTTTTTGATTAAAGCTGTCGGCAAAATCAGCATACAAGGGAGATACCTCAATGTTAAAAAGCCATCTATGAGAAACCCACAGCCAACATAACACTGAATGGGGAAAAGTTGAAAGCATTCCCTCTCAAATCTGTGAGAAGACAAGGATGTCCACTCTCACCATTCCTCTTCATCATAGTACTGGAAGTCCTAGCCAGAGCAATCAGAAAAGAGAAATAAATAAAAGGTATCCAAATGTGTAAAGAGGAAGTCAAACTATCACTGTTAGCTGACAATATGATTGTTTACCTTGAAAACCCTAAAGACGGCCGGGCGCAGTGACTCATGCCTGTAATCCCAGCACTTTGGGAGGCCAAGGCGGGTGGATCACGAGGTCAGGAGATCAAGACCATCCTGGCTAACATAGTGAAACCCTGTCTCTACTAAAAATACAAAAAGATTAGCCGGGCGAGGTGGCGGGTGCCTGTAGTCCCAGATACTCGGGAGGCTGAGGCAGGAGAATGGCATGAACCCAGGAGGCAGAGCTTGCAGTGAGCCAAGATCCTGCCATTGCACTCCAGCCTGGATGACAGTGAGAGATTCTGTCTCAAAAAAAAAAAAAAAAAAAAAAAGAAGAAGAAGAAGAAAGAAAGAAATCATAGATGACACAAACAAATGGAAACACAGCCCATGCTCATGGATGGGTAGAATCAATATCGTGAAAATGACCATACTGCCAAAAGCAATCTACAAATTCAATGGAATCCCGATCAAAATACCACCATCATTCTTCACAGAATTAGAAAAAAACAATTATAAAATTCATATGGAAACAAGAAAGAGCCCACATAGCCAAATCAAGACTAAGTAAAAAGAACAAATCTGGAGGCATCATACTACCTTATTTCCAACTATACTGTAAGGCCATAGTCACCAACACAGCATGGTACTGGTATAAAAATTGGCACACAGACCAGTGGAAAAGAATAGAGAACCCAGTAATAAACCCAAACAGAGCTAAGTTATCTTTGACAAAGCAAACAAAAACATAAAAGTGGGAAAAGGACACCCTTTTCAACAAATGGTGCTGGGATAATTGGCTAGCCACATGTAGAAGAATGAAACTGGATCCTCATCTCTCACCTCATACAAAAACCAATTCAAGATGGATTAAGGACTTAAACATAAGACCTGAAAGTATAAAAATTCTAGAAGATAGCATTGGAAAAACCATTCTAGACATTGGCTTAGGCAAGGATTTCATGACCCAGAACCCAAAAGCAAATGCAATAAAAACAAAGGTAAATAGCTGGAACCTAAACTAAAGAGCTTTTGCACAGCAAAAGAAACAGACATCAGAGTAAACAGACAACCCACAGAGTGGGAGAAAATCTTCACAATCTATAAATCTGACAAAGGACTAATATCCAGAATCTACAACGAACTCAAATCAGTAATAAAAAAACCATCCCATCAAAAAGTTGGCTAAGACAATTCTCAAAAGAAGATATTCAAACGGCCAATGAACATGTGAAAAAATGCTCAGCATCACTAATGATCAGGGAAATGGAAATTTACTCCTGCAAGAATGGCCATAATCAAAAAATCAAAATAAAGTATATGTTGGCACGGATGCGGTGATCAGGGGACACTTCTACACTGCTGGTGGGAATGTAAACTAGTACAGCTACTATGGAAAACACTGTGGAGATTCCTTAAAGAACTAAAAGTAGAACTACCATTTGATCCAGCAATCCCACTACTGGATACCTACACAGAGGAAAAGAAGTCATTATTCAAGAAAGATAGTTGCACATGCATGTTTATAGCAGCACAGTTCACAATTGCAAAATTGTAAAACCAACCCATATGCCCATCAATCAATAAGTGAATAAAGAAACTCTGGTATATACATATATACACACACACACATATATACACACACATATACACATATATACATATACATGTATATATGATGGAATACTACTCAGCCATAAAAAGGAATGAATTAACAGCATTTGCAGGAAACTGGATGAGATTGGAGACTATTATTCTAAGTGAAGTAACTCAGGAATGGAAAACCAAACATTGTATGTCCTCACTGATACGTGGGAGCTAAGCTATAAGGACACAAAGGCATAAGAATGATACAATGGACTTTGGGGGCTTGAGGGAAAGAGTGGGAGGAGAGCAAGGGATAAAAGACTACAAATATGGTGCAGTGTATACTGCTTGGGTGATGGGCGCACCAAAATCTCACAAATTGCCACTAAAGAACTTGCTCATGTAACCAAATACCACCTGTACCCCAATAACTAACGGAAAAATAATAAAAAAGAAAATATTCAATAAGTTCTAAATTTGGTTGATTATTAAGCTTTTTGTTCTCTTGAGGATAATGAAATATTTCTTTCTTGCTTTTGGTTTAAAACAATTTAAAATTTGAGGATCTTGCCACAAAGAAATGCAGCTGTTTTCATTAAAAAATTAACTATCATTATGACCGCTGTCTTCCTGGAGAGAATATTTTTTAAATTCCCTTTTCTCTAACAGATTCATTTGGTGTCAAATAGCTTCTAGTTCCTGTAAGTCTGATATATTTTAAACTTAAAAGGTAGTTGAGCATTTGAATATATTTTCTATTCCGATTATTTATAGAGGAGCACAGTAGATCAGTAGATGTTACTTAAAAATAATCTTTCTAGGCCCAATACTTTTAAGTGTCAAATGCTGTGTCAAATTCAGAATCAAAAAGCAGATTATGTAATAATCTCTATTCTCAACCTGCTCATAGACTAGGAAAGTCTTTTTTTTTTCTAGGAAAGTAAAGTAGGAAAGTAGTTTTTGATCCTGGCTACATATTAGTCATATGGGGTACTTAAAAAAAATCCCATTGTCAATAACACACTCCAGGACAATTAAATTAGACTATATGAGGAAGAGGGACCCAGGCATCAGTATTTTTAAAGCATCACAGCTGCCTCCAATTTACTGCCAAGGTTAAGTACGACTGAGTAGCTCAGTCGTTCTCATATATTAGAGGCATGTCTGTATCACCTGTAGGTCTTGTTCAGCCTCATATTACTGGGTAATACTCTGGAGTTTCTGATTCAGTAGATTGTGGTGGGCCTCAGAAATTTCTATTTTTATCAGTTTCTTAAGTGATAGATCAGTAATTCTCAATCATAAATTAACATTAGAATTACCTCAGAGGCAAAAGAAAAGAAAAGAGCAAGAAAAACAACCACAAAAACAAAATACACCAATGCCTGTGTCCTACTCACAGAGATTCTGCTTTAATTGGACCGAGGCAGAATCCAAGCATCAGTACGTTTTCAAAGTTCCCCAGGTGATTCTAATATGCTCCAGGTATGAGAACAAGCACTTTATCAGAAACAAAAGTTCTCAAGCTCTGACTGCAAATTTGAATCACCTCATAAAATATTCAGATTTCTGAAATCTAGGCCACACCTCAAATTAAATTATAATATTTTGTGGTGGGACTTAGGTATCATTTTTTAAAATGGCTCCCCATGTGATTCCAATATGCAGCTAAGGTTAAGAACATACTAAAGGGCAGAGACTAGTATATATATAGAAAAAGATGTTATGAAGTGTAATAAGGGAAATGGTATCATGCACAAACATAGCACACAACTCAATATGGTCTCATTCAAAGAAGCTCCCCAAAAGAAGAAACACTCCTTATTAATCTTGATAAAATTAGTGGGACTGATGGGGACATTTGGTTTAAGTGTCATTTCACAGAAATACATTTGGCTCAATAATTTCAGGTGTCTCTTCAGGTATCCCAAATTAAAATTTTATCTAAGCACTTAATTTTGTATTTATAATGTTATTAGTCGGCATATGGGTAAAAGGAAGTAATTAGACGTTTCATGGACTACTGGACACTGGCTCTCAACTGACACTAATTCCAGGGGACGCAAAACATCCTGTGACTCTCTCCTCAGTTCTGCATAGTTGGAATAGATAATACTAAGCAACAGTCAGAATCTCCACATTGCTTTCCTGATCTGTAGAGTGAGGGCTACTATGTTGGAAAAGGCTTTTTCTCTTTAATATAAGAGAAAATCTCCACTAAATTTATAAAATATCTTGAAGGTAATGAGTTGTAAAATGTTTTTATATGTGATTCAGCTAAAATTATATTAAGAGAAAAAAAGTATTGTCATTATTATTAAAGAGCAAAGACCAGATTAAGGAGACCACAAAATAGCGGAAAGTCTAAATGTTTCTTATATTTTCAAATCTTCTGTGTTGTCTTGTTTAAAAATCACATTCCAAAACCCAAATCCCTCTTTAACATTGTTATATTTCTCTTAATTTTCAATTTTTATATACAGTTGTAAATTTATTTTTCTAAGGTTTGCGGTAGACATTCTACCACATTTTATTTTATCTAAATAGATAGCCATTTGAGCCCGTATCACTTATTAAATAGACACATTTTTCTCCTACTGAATTGACATACTATTTTAATTACATATTAAGTTCCCAATTGGCACTGGGATATTTCTGTGCTTTGTAATCTCTAATGCCCGATGTCCTAGCCTATTTGCGTGAAAGTACTATCGTGTTTTGTTAATTGGCAGTAGGGTATTTTTAATTTACAAAAACACAAGTCCTCAATCAGTATACTTTCTCATATTTTTTTTAGCTAGCCTTAGGCACTTCTAAGTGAATATTATGGTCATTATATTCAAGTACTTAAAATAGTGATTCTGATTGGAGTTATATTAAAATTATGAATTGAGTTTTCAAATCATTATCAGTTTGATTACATTAATTTTATAATTACATGTATTTTCAATTGCTTACATATTTATATAGTTAATTGTTTTATAAATTTATTAATATGGGCCTCGCACTTTTGTGAATGTGTTGCTAAGTATATTAAAATTGTTGTCACTGTGATAGTTGAGAATACATATTTTCCACCAAAATTTTGAGAAATAAATTTTTGAGGAGAGCCTTGGTATTTCTGAAGAGCTCCATGATTGCTCTTCTCTGTAAACCAGACCTTAAAGTGGGAAATACAACCATTCTGTTTGGAAACCTGAATGCAATGGGAGCAATTGGACTGTGGCAGAGGTCAAGTTGTGGCACTTGACCACTGAAGGCAAGGTGGGCATGGTTAATGTAATGAACAGCACAGACAAATCAATAGTCAGGATAGTCTTAACTGTGTAGACCTATTGCATTTACTAGTTGATCATGATTTTCCTAGAAATGAAACAGATAGGAAGCCTACTGAAGTCTAACTTGATCTGTATAAGCGGGAAAGTTTTAGACTACATGAACAAAAATCTAACCTGAATCATAAAAAGACTCACGGTACCTCAGTCAATTCCTAGACATGAGCCAGTTTACAGACCCATAACTCCTTGAATGAAGGGGAAGCTAGGCATCCTTGAAGAAGGACCTCAATACACTGCCGAAAATGTATGCTGTTAATCTTTCTTCCAACTTTTCCCAATGGGACCTAGAACCATTTTCCTAGGTAACTATACATTGTGAAAAAGAAAATAATCAGAACTTTCAGGGAATAGCGAACACCGGCTCTGAACTAACACTAATTTCAAGAGACAGAAAACATCTTGTGGCTATTTACATAGTTCCAGAGTGCATAAATGGCATAGATACACTCAGCAGCTGGCAGAATATCTACATTGGTTTCCTGATCCATGGAGTGAGGACTATGATGGTGGGAAAGCCCAGCTGTAATTCATTACAACTGCCTCTCCCTAGGAAAATAGTAAACCAGAAGCAATACCACATTTCTGAAAAGATTTCAGAAATTAGTACCATCTTTAAGGCTTGAAACATGTAGGGGTGGTGATTCCCCCAAATCATTTTTTAACTGGCCTATTTGGTTTATGCAGAAGACATATGGGTGTTGGAAAATGACAGTGAGTTATGGTGCACTTAACCAGGTGGTGACTCCAATTTCAGCTGCTGTATCGGATGTGGTTTCATTCTTTTGGCAAAATTGACACATCCCCTTGTGCCTGGTATACAGTTTTGATCTAGTAAATATTTTCGTTCTCCATAGCTGCTCATAATATCCTTCAGAAGCAGTTTACTTTCAGCAGGTAAGGCCATTAATACACTTCCACTATTATTCCACAGGAGTGTGTCAACTATCCAGCCATGTCATAATTTGTTTTGCAGGAATCCTGATCACTTTTCCCTTTCGCAAGATATCACACTAAGCCTTTACGTTGAGGATATGCTGATTGGACCTAATGAGCAAGAAGTAGCAACTACTTTAGACTCACTGATAAGACATTTGTGTGTCAAAGGGTAGAAAATATACTAGGAAAAGAAATGTTCTAGGGCCTTCCACCTCAGTAACATTTTTGGGGTTCCAGCAGTGTGGCAATGGTAAGATATCTGTTCTAAGGTGAAGGATAATTGTTGAATCTGGCCCTTGTACAACCAAAAAAGAGGCACAACACCAAAAGATCCTCTTTGGATTTTAGAGGCAAAATATTCCTCCTTAGGGCACATTACTATGGCCTGTTTATGGAGGGACCCAAAAAGTTTCTACCATTGGGTGGAATTCAAAACAAGAGAAGGTTCTGCAACATCTCCAGTCTGTTGTGTGAACTTCTCTGCCATTTGGCCCATATGATCCAGCAGATCCAATGGTGACTGAAGTGGCAGTGGGAGATAGAGATACTGTTTGGAGCCTTTGGCAGACCCCTATAGGTGAATCTCAGTGCAGGCATTTAGTATTTGTGGGTAAAGTCCTGCCATCCTCTGGAGACAACTACTCTCCTTTTGAGAAACATCTTTTGGCCTGCCACTGGGCCTTAGTAGAAACTGAATGCTTAACCACGGGCTCCAAGTAACCATGCTACTTGAGCTTCCCATCATGAACTGGGTATTACCTGACCCATCAAGTCATAAAATTGGATGTTCGGAATATCATTCCATCATTACATGAAAGATACACACACACACGCACACGCACACACACACACACACAGAGTTCTTGATCTATAAAATGTTTATTATCTATATATACTGAACAGGTCCTGAAGGCACAAGTAGGTTATAAGAAGAAGTGGCTCAAAAGTCCATGGTTCCTCACCCTGCTATATTGACTTTTCTCTCTTTGCCTGAACCTATGGCATTATGTGGAGTTTTCTATGCTTAGTTAACAGAGGAGCAGAAGACTTGGGCCTGTTTCATAGATGGTCCTGCAAGATATGTAGGCACCACCATAAAGGTGACAGCTACAGCACCATAGCCCCTTTCAGAGACATTACCAAAGCACAGTGGTGAAGGAAAGTCCTCCCAGTATGCAGAACTTCAAGCTATGCACCTGAAGTTTCCCTCTGCTTGGAAGGCGTAATGGCCAGATGTTTGATTATATGTCAGTTCGTAGTCTGTGGCCAATGATTTGTATGGTCAGGAACTTGGAAGGGACATGATTGAAAAATCAGTTACAAATACATTTGAAGAAGGGGTATGTTAATAGACCTCTCTGAATGGGCAAAAATATGCAGATATGTGGGTTCCATGTGAATGCCCACCAAAGAGTAAAATCAGCAGGCAGGGTTTTAATCATCAAGTGGATAACATAACCTATTCTGTGGATACCACTCAGCCTTCTTCCCACCCCTGTTATTGTCCAATGACCTAATGAACAAAGTGGCCATAGTGGAATGGATAGAGGTAATACGTGGGCTCAGCAACATGGACTTCTACTAAGATCAACTTTGCTACATCCGTGCTGAGCACCTAATCTGTTAGCAACAGGGACCAACACTGAGTCCCCAGAATGGCACCATCCCTTAGGGGGATCGGGTAGCTGTGTGGTGGCAGGTTGCTTACACTGAACCGCTTCCATCATGAAAGGGATAGCATTTTGTTCCTGCTGGAATAGACTCTTACTCTGCATATGGATTTGCCTTCCCTACATGCCATACTTCTGCAAAAACTATTATATTCGGATTCACAGAATGCCGTATCCACCTTCATGATAATCTACACAGCATTGCTTCTGATCAAGGAGCCCATTTCACAGCAAATAGAGTGTGCAAGGGGCTTATGCTCTTGGAATTCAATGATCTTACCATATTCTCCACTACCTTGAAGTAGTTAGCTTGATAGCATGGTGGAATGGTTTTTTTTAAAACTGTTACAAAGCCGTTTAGGTGGCATTACTTTGCAGGCTGGGTAAAGTTTCTCCAAAAGGCTATATATGCTCCAAATCAGCATCAAATATATGGTGCTGTTTATGTGATAGCCTGGATTCATGGGTATAGGAATCAAATGGTAAAAATGAGAGTGGTACTATTCACTATTATCTCTAGTGACCCACTAGCAAATGTTTCCTTCTTGTTCCCATGCCCTTTTGCTCTGCTGGCCTAGATATCTTAGTTCCAAAGGAAGGGAAGCTTCTACCAGGAGCTATGACAATCATTTCATTGAACTACAAGTTAGGACTGCCATCCAGCCATTTTAGGTTTCTCGTATCTCTGAATCAACAGGCAGAGAAAAGAGGTACTCTGCTGCCTGGAATGACAAATCCTAACTACCAGGATAAATTGGACTAGTACTTTACAATAGCAGTAGGGAAGAATATATCTGGAATATAGCAAATCCCCCAGGGCATCTCTTAATCTTTGCTCAAATTCAATGGAAAACTGCAAGACTCAATTGAGGTAGAACTACTAATGGCCCAGACCCTTCAAGAATGGTTTAGGTTACTCCATCTGGTAAACAAGCACAACTAGCTGAGGTGGTTGCTGAAGACAAAGTGAATACAGAACGAGCAGTAGAAGGCAGTTATAAATGCCAGCTATGACCATATTACCAGTTACAAAATGAGGACTGTAATTATCACGAGTATTTCTTCCTTATTTTGTTATGAATATGAGTGTGGGCAATCTTTGCTTTCTTCCTTTTTTTATTCCCTTATCATGTAATAGATGATCGGCTGACTTTATCATAGTATCAAAGTATTATAAATTTTACACCATAATATTTAAATTATCAGATATCAAGAAGAATAAACATTCCTCAAGGACTTTACCTCTTCTTGTTGGGAAAAGATTAGTGCATTTTTTGTTGTATGAAAGATAGTTGTATCATATTAGGAGGGATTATGGCCTGGTTATTATCTTTATTTGGAGATTAATTGTGGTTTAGGGAGATGTATCTGGATGCCAAGCTGACAGGGACTGGACTTACGATGGTTAATTTTATGTGCCAATTTAACTAAGCCACAGGGTCCACAGATATTTGGTCAAATATAATTTTGGGTGTCACTGTGGGCATGTTTGTTCATTAGATTAGCATTTGAATCAGTAGACTTAGTAAAGCAGATTGCCTGAAATAATGTGGGTGGCCCTCATTCAATGATTTGAACGCCTGAATAGAACAAAAAGGCTAACTTCACACAAGTAAGATTGTGGGAATGTTTTCTATCTAACTGCCTTGAGCTGGGACATCGGCTTTTTTTTTTTTTTTTTTTTTTTTCTGTCTTCAGACTTGAACTGAATAATTTGTTCTTCGCTCTTGAGCCTGCTGGCTTTTGGACTGGAACTTGAACTATTAGCAATCCTGGTACTCAGGCCTTTGGACTTGAACTGGGATTACTCTATTGGTTCTCCTGGATCTCCAGTGGGGCAACTGCAGATCTTTGGACTTCTTGGCCTCAATAATCATGTGAGCCAATTCCTTATTTTACACATATATATATACACACACATATATATACACACACATATATGTATATGTGTGTGTATATATATACTTATATATATATATATGTGTGTGTGTGTGTGTGTGTGTATATATATATATATACACACTGTGTTTCTCTGGAGAACCTGAGTGATACAATCAGAAAATAACATAATTCATTAGATTAACAACATCAATCATTACTAAAATATGAGATACGAGTCAGCATTATCTTCTCATAAAATGTAAATATACATAAACCTCTTGAAGCAGGAAAGACTAATAATAAAAAACAAAGTGCTGTTATCATAAAAGATGAAATAAAAATTTTAGTGACGTCAACATTGAAAGCATGACGGGAATCCCTGTTGAGATGATGAGATGATTACAGTTTGACATTATTTTTGGGATTATGAAGTGAATGTAGTAATAAGTTCAAGTAAGCAAGGATTATTATAAATATTGACAAATGAGAGGGGAATTTCTCTGTTTTTCAATAGTGATAGGATTATATGTCAAGCACTATCCACCCACCTAAAGGACTCTTTCATTGAGTGCCTACTTTAGAAAAAAACACAGTTTTTCTATTTAGGTAAAATGATGTTCATGTTTATGTGCCTAGCAAGATGCTCACCATCACAATGTTGATGCTTGTCTTCCGATGGTGGTAAATTTTTTCTGGTAAATTTTTCTCTCTTAATTGGATTTTTGGTAATGTTGGCTTTTTAGATAATTAGTGTGTATTACTAATATAGCCATAAAAGAAAAGATATTCTCATTGGTGGAAAACATACGTTTTCGTGATTATTAGAGTAAGTTTAAAAATACAAGGTTGTATAAAATAGGTAATTGTATCACTAACCATTCTAATCCCACACACATGTTGTAACCAATGTGAACAGTTTTCTTTACAGTCATGGAAGAATATACAAATATATGAACACATAGGTATGTTTTTTCTGTTTGCCTCCTGTTTTGTTTTTGTTTTATAAGTATACTATACACACTATTCTTCAAACATTTTTAAATTTAATAAAGCCTATCACTCCATGTATCAATACATGTAGCACTGATACATTCTCTTCTATAAGTCATCAATATTTCGTATCATGTATAAATAGTCTATCCAACCACTGATCTATATACAAAATATGTTTTATTTCCATTTTTAACTACTGCAAAGTCACAATAAGTATTTTCTATATTTCATTACAAAATGTAAGGAAACATCTTTCTGACCTAGTCATATAAAAGTAGTTCTTAAGATACAGCCCCTAAACACAAAGTAGAATATTATAAATGTGACTCGACTAAAATCGAGAAGTTCTAGTCATCACATAAATCTCATAAAAAGGGTGAAAATGCTAGCCACAAACTGTAAAAAAAATTCTTACCAAATATATGTGACAAAGAGTTAATATTCTAAATATATATATATGAACTTACATAAAACAGTAAGAAAAAAATAAGCCAAAAGGAAAGCTGACAAGAAACATGAAAGATATTTTATTGAAAACATCAATGACTATATGGAAATAACTCTTATTAATCATCAGGGGAAAGGAAATAATGGCAACATTTATATATTATTTGAACATCTACTAAATGGGCAAAAGGCAAACAGTATCTGACAACACCAAGTATTGCTGAGGATATGGACAGCCATATGAGTGCATAGCTAGTGATCATAACAGTCCACACAGATACACTCAAGGAAATCGTTTAATCTTACCTTTCATCTTACCATGTGAAGACGAATGTGTTACATACCTCTGACAGCAATTCAGCAATATCTTCCCTAGGGAGATAAGATAGATAGATAAATAGATCGATCTCCATCTTCAATCAGTGGTTCTCAAACTTTAGCATGCATCAAAATTACACACAGATTACCAACATCCCTTGAGTCTGATTCAGCAAGTCTGGGGTGGGGCCTAATTATTTGCATTTTAACAAGTCCCCAAGTGATGCTCATGCTGTTGTTCCACAGACCACACTTTGAGAATCACTGCCCCAAGGAAACTCTTACACATGTGACTTAGGAGATGTGCAAAATAATGTTCAAAATAGCTTTGTTTTGCAATAGAAACAAATCTGGAAGCTCCACTTTCCAACAGGAGAATGTATTGATAAATTGTGCATTTGTACAATGAAATATAATTTAGCAGTAAAAATGACTTACCTGCAGCTGTATGCAAGAATATTAATGGATCTTAAAAGATAATATTTAGTAGAAACAAAAGGAAGGCTCAGAGTGCATGTATCAAACTACATTTTCATAAAGGAAAACTAACTATTATTCATAGACCCCAATGTGATAAAACTTCAAAAATGGTGTTGAGTGAATGATGAAACTCATTTAGTCTAGTGGTGGGAGTCAGTGTGATAGAGAAGTCAAAGGTGTTCATTTTAATTTTTATGCACCATAAAACATACATACTTTACTTATATTAATATTATTCTGTGTTTCAAATAGCACATCATAAATCATCGAATAAAAGAAAAAAAGACATACTTAGCAAAAACTAAAATACAACCAAAAGAAAGTAAGTGTGGCAATAATATAAGACCATAGCTTAAGGGAAAATACATTAACTGAGAACAAGAAGGGTATTTACATTTGTAGAATTTAAAATCCAATGAAGCAATAACAATTGTGAACCTTTATACATATAAAATAAATGTAAAATGAGTAAAGTCAAATATGTTAGAAGTTTACAGAGAATATGACAATCTGTAATGAGGGGAAGAGAATAAATTACTTCTCGTAGAAATAATATAAAAAAGTAAGGATATTAATAATTCATGTAACATGATGAAAATATTTAGTTTTCTATAACCTTCCCCAAAACATTTACTCATCTTTTAAGTACTTGTGAAAGAATTACAAATATGAGCCAGGAACAGTGGCTCACGCCTGTAATCCCAGCACTTTGGGAGGCTGAGGCGGGCGGATGACCTGAGGTCAGGAGTTTGAGACCAGCCTGGGCAACATGGTGAAACCCCTTCTCTACCAAAAATACAAAACTTACTCAGGCATGGTGGTGGGCGCCTGTAGTCCCAGCTACTCTGGAGGCTGAGGCAGGAGAATTGCTTGAACTCAGGAGGTGGAGGCTGCAGTGAGCTGAGATGGCGCCACTGTACTCCAGCCTGGGCGACAGAATGAGACTCTTTCTCAAAAAAAAAAAAAAAAAAAAGAATTACAAATATGCATTTTGTACTAGGGAATAAGGTAGTTCTCATTAAATCCTGTAATACAAAAACAATGCAGGACTCTACTTATAAGAACAATATAATAGACATTATAACAAAAGGAGATTGAAAAAAAAAATCCATGGGTTTGGTCATTTGTAAGAACACCTGTAGTGAAGACTTCTTATGTTTTTCTTCACAGCCAACTTTCCTCTGGTGGGCTGCCTAATAGGGACCCCCATGATCTGACATCAGAAATCCCATGACGCATCAAACATTCTAGAATTTTCAAAGTTGAATGTAGACACAAGGGACAGAGGTGGTGGAAGCAAGGTTTCTGTGGGTAAAACTTTACGCAGGTCCTTGTAAAAATTATGAATCCTTGAATCATATCTAAGACTCATTGATTCTGAATCTACAGGAGAGATTTTTAGGAAATATCATAAGATAATGAATTCCTGTTACCGATATCTCCAGAGCTGCTCTAGACGTTGTCTTTTCTAAGGCTTGTTTGTTCTAGCCTCCTTCCAAGTATTTGAGCTATTCCTGACTTCCAATGAATTCCTTTTTTTCTCTTTAAATTAGCCAGAATTAATGTCTACAGCTTAATATCATACCTGCAGGAAACAGACCCTCAAGAAAATGTGTCTGAAATAGTTAATTGAGCTATGTTAAGATGAAAGTCAGGAAGATACCCTTTTAAATTCCAGAATGGTAAACTAGCAGACTATGTCAGGAATGGGGAAGAACCTACTGAAGTATGATTGAGGTATCCAGAGGCAATGAACCCACAGAAGATGAAGCTCTGGAAAGTCAGGTAATTGCTGCTAAAAACTAATTTAAATGAGATGGCCCAAGATGATTTTTCCTGACAGAATCAGATAAAGATCAAATCTCAAATTCTTCCCTAAAGGAAAGTAATAAAACTCAGAACTATTATCTGACCCCTTTGACAGACTTCTTTTTGTGATATTAGAGCTGAGATTGCTGAAAACCAAATTCAAAGATTGATTCAGAGTTTGAATTATTATTATTCCTGGGACACTTAAGTGACAAAGTCATCACTGTGC
Organism: Piliocolobus tephrosceles; assembly: GCF_002776525.5. NCBI lineage: Eukaryota > Metazoa > Chordata > Mammalia > Primates > Cercopithecidae > Piliocolobus > Piliocolobus tephrosceles. Next base: position 12,166,802 of record NC_045445.1, on the reverse strand, counting down.
TTTGGAAAAAATAAGATATTAACAATTCCAGTGGTGATACTCTGCTGGATACAGAAAATGGGAATAACACCAAAGGGCTCAGAAAATCTCACAAGCATACCTAACTTGCCTAAGGAAGTGGTTCTGTTTCTTGCAAACAAAATCTAATGTCCCTGAAAGTCTTACACCTGGTTGTTGTTGGGCAAGTATTGAAAGTTGGATTCTCCAGGAAACTGACTTTGATATGGAACTTAGCGTTCTGGATGTTTGTTAGCGTTAGAGTTAGACTTTTCAATAAATACCTATGGAAAAGAGAGGAAGGAAGCAGGATCATGCAGAGAGAGAAGTCAACCTGTGATGCAGGCCCAACCTCAAGAAACCAAACCCCATGAGGAGTTCTGAAGCTAGAACAGCCATTGAGATTCTCCCAAGTTGTGCCAAGATGACCAAACCATTATACTTCTGCATCAATCATTGAACGTGAGCTACCCTGCGGAGGGGCATGACCTTAGGCAATGCAGGTCTCTGCAGCAAAAGAAACCTTCAAGGGGTTGCTTTGGACCAGTGAAGGGTGTTTGCTGAGACTCCCAGTAGCTGTGTCAGTAAGTCCTTCCTCAAATGAAGATCTGGAAAATACATCTATGTTTCCATCATAGTCCACCCCATGTGCTACTTGGATTCACTTTATATATATTCCAGCAAAAGCTTCTTCAGGATTTTTATGAACCTCTCTTCCGGAAGGAAGCTTAGAAGAGGAAGGTTGGTGGGATGAACCACAACTCCCACAGATCTAGCTGGTATCTGGGTCATCGCTGATGCTGTTTTCATTCTCCACTCTCCATTCTAGGTTTCTCTCACATCAACATAGAAACTCTGCTGACATTGATGACTTGCCTGGTGGTGTGATACAGATGATCATTTATGAAGGGTCTGAGCCCCTTGTTACTATACCCTGCTCAGGCCTGGATTGCTGCATGTATTATGACAATGGAAATTGAGTACCAAAGAAACATCCTGGAGGCTTAACTGGGGACCACACATATTCCTCTTTGTCCCCATGGGATATAAGTCACCATATGTCCTCTTGATGATCAGCATCAATTATCCCTGGCAGGGTGGTGACTCTTTTTATTACCTTCTGGTTCTTCCACACAAGGAGCCTCCTGGAGTGCCAAGGCAACAGTCACAGTTTATAATTAAATGTTAATCTTGCTGGGTCCTCTGGCATAAATGTTCTCCATTTGGAGCTGAAGACCTCTGAACCTGCAAATTCCAGTTTTAGGGATAAGAATATTTTATAAGTGAGTCTCCAAGTTGACGAGAACTTCTTGGTTCCCAGATTCATCTCTTCTTGCTATAGAAATGCAGCATTATATAAATGTTTTTTAATTCAAGGTATATATTGTCTTGGAGAATGACACCCTAATCTTGTAAGTATCACCTCTGAATTGGTATGTAAGTTGTCTTCAAAAAGTTGTTTCAATGCTCCCAGAGAGCGGCAGCTTCTGAGATATGACCAGTCCTGCTCCTTGCTATAATGTAAATCCTCTGAGACGACACAATGTTGTATGGAATCCCATACTGCTGGATCAAACATTCATCATATTTCAAATTGTGAGGGCTTATGGAATGACCTTGTTCCAGAATTCCTGGAACCTGAGTTATGACTCTTCCTCTGATCTTTTTTTTTAAACAAACTCCACTTGGCATCCTTTTGCCAACACTAATATCTCCAATACCATATGGTCTGCCAGATCATATGTCCCCAAGTGGTACTGTTTCAGGTAGTTAGACAGGTATGAGCTAGCCAGGAGAAGGTTCTCCCTGCACCCACCAGAAATGTCAGGCAATCATCAGGTGATGCCTTGGCGGTTATCATATTGCCTCTCAAAAAAACGATAATTTGGCAGCTGGCGCCAGGGAGCGATAATCTCCTGATAGTCCACAGCTGTCACACTAAAGTGTTAATTGAATGCAGGTACCAGGGAGAGGCAACTTCCTAAACAGATAAAAACACTTGAGATTAGTAATCAGCTTCCAATAAAATCTCAGGAATTGGCTGAGTGAGCCCAGGCCTGCACATTAAGAGACAAAATGGCGGAGTTTGACCTTCTCGGGGCATTCCACCAGAAAAGGGAAGAAAGCCTCAGATGGGCGTGTGTCCAACTTCCTAAACACACTGCACATGCTGCCTACTGCATAGGTGGCCAGCCCACCCTACGGTTAGAATCATGGGAAAAAGGAACAAGACACTGGGAGTGGAGCAGCCTATAAAGTTCCGGAATCAAGGTTAAATGCCACACTTACCATTCAAGTTGCCCACCTGGGTCGCTTCTAAGTGTGCTTTTCTTTCCTGTTCAAAAGCCTTTTTAAATAAACTTCCACTCCTGCTCTGAAACTTTCCTTGGTGTCTTTTTCTGCCTTACGCCCTTCAGTCGAATTTTTTCTTCTGAGCAGGCAGGAATTGAGGTTGCTGCAGACCCATATGGACTCGCCCCGTAACTCAAACCCCTTCTACCCCTAACAGTAGGTGTCCTCGCATCACAGCCTGAACCTGATATAGAGCTCTTTCTGGCTCCGGGCCCTACTCAAAAACAGCTGTCTTGGCCGGGGGCGGTGGCTTAGGCCTGTAATCCCAGCCGAGGGGGACGGATCACGAGGTCAGGAGATTAAGACCATCCTGGCTAACACGGTGAAACCCCGTCTCTACTAAAAATACAAAAAAATTAGCCGGGCGTGGTGGCAGGTGCCTGTATTCCCAGATGCTTGTGAGGCTGAGACAGGAAAATGGCCTGAACCCAGGAGGCGGAGCTTGCAGTGAGCTGCGATTGCACCACTCCAGCCTGGGCAACAGAGTGAGACTCCATCTCAAAACAAACAAACAAAAAAGGCAAAAGAAAACAAAACACAAACAAAAAAAGAGCTGTCTTTAAGGTCATTTGGTATACGGATGAAGCAGTTTTTCCAGATGCAGATTACACTGCTGGAAGAACCCAAGGAGATCTTACAGGTATTGTACTTCCTTCTTAGTGGAAGGTGAAAGTTGTAATAATCTGTCCTTTATTTTGGATGGTGTATAAATTTGCTATGACTGCCATAACAAAATACCACAGACTGGGTGGCTTAAACGATGTAGTTTATTTTTTCACATTTCGTAGACAAGATCAAGATGTCAGTGGGTGAGTTTGTTTGTTTGTTGGAGGCCTCTCTCCTTGGTGTGCACATAACCACTGTATACTCACATGATCTTTCCTCTGCAAGTGTATCTTGGTATCTCTCTGTGTGTTCACATTTTCTCTTCTTATAAGGAAAATCGTCAGATTGTATTAGGGCACACCCAAGGGCCTGATTTTAACTTAATCACCTCCTTACAGGCCCTACCTCCAAACACAGACACATTTTGAGGTACTAGAGGTTAGGGCTTCAACATGCAAATTGTGGAAGAATAAAATTTCAGCCCACAACAGATGGTACATACTGAAATGGCCCTGTACACTGGATACCTACATGTTTATTGATGTGTCTAGCTCCTCAAAATTCATAAATCTCCCACTCTCTAGAAAGCATAATAAAATCAAGATTTCTGATACTAGCCATTTCTTGTTGAGTCAATCTGATTAGTATGATGTCATAAATATTCTGTATAAACATCTGTAGGGGCTTATGTATGGGCAATGAGCTAAAATTACTTCTTGGGGTCATACCATGCAATTTTAATTTATTAATCAAATTGGGGGCATATGAGGTCAGATGGCATAACAAATGGAATTCTCAATTGAATATGGTCATATTACACCACATAACGAAAAACTTATACTGTGTTTTTTTCCTCCAGTTTGAGATATAGTTAGGACATACTCCCTCAACCAATGGCAGAATTTCATTTGACTCCCTAACTTGAGCCAACTTAGGGCTCCCAGTACCTATCAAACAGTTTATTCCCCTAGGAGAACTGTGGAGTAATTTGCCACTACAAATGACTTGAAAGATTTAAGCCTATTGATTCTTATAATAGACCTATTTAATTCTCCTATTTGGTCAATAAATAGTCCAATAGGTCTTGGAGAATATTACTGGATGTTGGTAAACTTAATCAAATAGAAGCTCTATAGCTGCAGTTCAAGGTGAGGTCTTCTTACCAGGGTAAATCAAAACTGCTAATGGTACTTGGTGTGAATTTTTTAAACTGATGGAAGTACTTTTCTTCTTGCTGATAATCAGAGGACACCAGCAGCAATTAGATTTTACCCAGGTGTATTGGTATATCTTTGTCATTTTCCCTTATGTGTATGTTAACTCTGTTCATGCATAGTTAGAAGGGAACTGAACTGCTTCACCGTCTTACAGTATATCCATGTTGGTCTGTCCCATTGATAACATATTGCTAAGAGGACCAGCAAAACAGAAACTATCAGTTTTCCTTGATGCCTTGGAATAACATGCAAACTTGTAGAAAAGAAATATCAAGAAAGTAGAGCAAATTTCCTAGGAACCAACTAATCTGAAGGCATGTCAGGACACCTCTTTCATGGTGAAGGAGAAAGACTTTATGTCCCTACGAAATAAATAGAACAATCATGAGCCTCTTTATTCTATGAGGATAGCATAACATAACATTTTTATTCTGACACATTTTCATGTGAGCCAAAGAAGAGAAATCTCTTCAGCTGCTTCTGTCATATCTGTTGCCCTTGTGATATGACAGATCAAATATGATTAAAGTGTCACTAATATATTGGAATGCTTTATGAAGCCTGTATTAAACTCAGATAGGACAAATTATATTGAAAACCATTAAAGTTTTGGAGTAAAGCCACAGCACCTCTTAAAAACAACTTTTGAGAAATAATTTCTAAGTTCCTACTGACTGCTGGTATATGTTAAAAAACAGAGCATGAAACAGTAAGGAAATATGAGATCCAAGTGCTCATGAAGAATTGCATTTATCTGTTACAGCTAAATATAGAGTTCAGCATGTCAGAAAGTATTTTTTCATCATGTGGAAACTGTAGACCCTAAAGGCACAAATAACTTTTATGAATTTATTTTTTTACATTCAGGAAGTGATCTTACTCATACTACAATTATGTCTCCCCCTCAATTGACACCGATGGTCTTATGAGAAGTTTTATGACCAGTTCACTGAGAATGAAAAGTAAACATTTGAATCTGGTTTGCAGATATTTTATGTAGAATATGCTTCATTATCCAAAATTAAACCCTACACTGTTATAGCTCCACTCTGAAATGATCCTAAAGGACAATAGAAAATGCAAATCCCAGTGGAAAGAAAGTAGAGCAATCTAATCAGAAGATCATTCATATTAGAAAAGAATATTTTCAGGCTCTGACACTATTACTTGATGTTCATCTACATATCTCTTTTCCAGCCTCCTTGTCTTTAATCTACCAAGATTTTATCTCCCATGTGCCTGATCATCCAACAAGAGCAATGCACACTACTTTATAGTTGGTGTGGAGTCCTAATCATAGACTGTCTTTCCTTGAAGGAAAAGTAAACAGCAAGAAAACTGTATTAGTCCGTTTCCATGCTGTTGATACAGACATACCCAAGACTGGGCAATTTACAAAAGAAAGAGGTTTATTGGTCTTACAGTTCCACATGGCTGGGGAGGCCTCACAATCATGGCAGAAGGCAAGGAGGAGCAGGTCACATCTTATGTGGTTGGTGGCAGGCAAAAAGAGAGCTTGTGCAGGGAAACTCCTGTTTTTAAAACCATCAGATCTTGTGAGTCTCATTCACTATCATAATAACAGCATGGGAAAGACTCGCCCCCGTGATTCAATCATCTCCCACTGAGTCCCTCCCACAATATGCGGGAATTATGGGAGCTACAAGATGAGATTGAGTGGGGACACAGAGCCAAACCATATCAAAAATATTGAGAATTTATTGTGACGTAGCAGACAAATAATATTCATTAATATTCCACATGTGCTTTTGTCATCTAGTCCAGTGATTCAGATGAAAAATAACAACACGGGTTACTTTAGAGGTTAAGTATAATCTCAACAATATGGAATTTCCTTCAACTAAGCAGACATATTAAGTGCCACCATCAATAAGCCAATATTCCAGCAACAGCAACTGGTGCAGGTTATATGATATAGGGATTAATGAACTACCTGGTCACAGGTCATAAGTGGATTACATTGCATTAATTCCATTTTGTAGAGGGCAAGATTTTGTCTATACATATGAATGTATTTTAATTAAGATTTACTATTCACACCCATCCTTTCTTTTCCAGCATGTATTAGTTTGCTAAGGGCATCCATAACAAAATCCTACAGTTTGGGTGTCTTAAACAATGGAAATTTATTTTTTCACATTTTTGGAGGCTAGAAGACCATGATCAAGGTTTCAGCAGGTTAGAGTTCTGAGGCCTCTCTCCTCGGCTTGCAAATGGCTGCCTTCTTGGTACACATAATCTTCTCTGTGTACATTTACTCTTTTTATCTCCCTGTGTGTCCTGTGTCCTAATCTCCTCTTGTTGTAAGAACATCAGCTAGGCCGGGTGTGGTGGCTCATGCCTATAATCCCAGAACTTTGGGAGGCCAATGCAGCTAGATCACCTAAGGTCAGGAGTTTGAGACCAGCCTGGCCAACATGGCGAAACCCCATCTCTACTAAAAATACAAAAATTAGCCAGGTGTGGTGGTGGGCACCTGTAATCCCAGCTACTCAGGAGGCTGAGACAGGAGAATCACTTAAACTCAGGAGGCGGAGGTTGCAGTGAGCCAAGATTGGGACACTTCACTCCAGCCTGGGTGAGAAAGCGAGACTCCATCTCACAAAAAAAAAAAAAAAAAAAAAAGAAAGAAAGAAAAAAAAGAACATCAGCTTTATTTGATTAAGTTTCATCCTGACAGCCTCATTTAACTTAATCAGTGTTCTACAGGCGCTATCTTCAAATACAATCACATTCTGAGATACTAGAGGTTAGGGTTTCAAGATACGAATTGGTGGAGGCACAGTTCACCCCCTAAAACAGCACTTATGAAACATTTAGTACAATTATAATACCTCATACAATTTTCCTTCCGCCAAGTAAACTGATTCACAAAGAAGTATGAGTGGACTGCCCATGTGATTCTATGGAAACTAACAAATACCCAGTGACTGAGGGAGAATTTAACTCACTTCTCTCAAAATCTGATAATCAGGAAGATTAAAACATTACTAAAGGTACTTACTACCTGAACCACAAAATTAACAGGTTTACTTTAAGTAACATACACAGAACCTATTTTTTCAAGAACATATGAAACATTAACAAAAAGGTATTTTCTACTATGTCCCAAAGGTATTTTAAATTAATACTTAAGAATCCAAAATACACCTACCACAGTCTCTGAGTATGGCATAATAAAATGAGAAACCAATAATGGATGCTTTTATGTATAACTCAAAAATTAGAACTTTGGAAATAAATAAAAGCACGTGAATCAAATAAAAAACCATGATGGAAATTATAAAGCATTTAGAGCTGAAAGGCAAGGGAGATATTACATAGCAACATTTGTGATGTGCAAGCAAAAGAGAACTTAGTGGAAAAAGTATGGGTACAAATGCATGCATTATAAAACAAACAAAATGATCAAAAAGTAAAGAACTAGTTCTTCCACTCTATACATTAGAAAAACAGAAGGAACTCATAGAGATAGAGCGAACAACAAAAATTAATGAATAGTAAATAAGAAGTAGATTGAACACACACTAGCATTAGTTCTTTGAAAACACATAAAATTGGCAAGCTGCTGGCAAGAGTATACACAAGAAAATAATTCTAAAAATGAAAACAGATATAACTAAACCTTAAAGAGTGTCTCAAATAGTTTGGGGAAGTTTGGGAAAATTTGAAATGGACCATGTGAACTATCAGAAATGACTCAAGAGAAATTAGAAAATATGAATATATCTATACCTATTACAGAAATCAATTCTATAAGTTATTGTTAAAAATGTCCTCCTATAAGATTCCAGGCCCAGAAGACTTTGTAGGTCAGTATTATTAAATGGTCAGAAAGAGTTTTTTGTTGTTGTTGTTTGTTTGTTTGTTTTTTTTTTTTTTAGACAGAGTCTTGCTCTGTCACCAGGTTGAATGTCACCAGGTTGGAGTGCAGTGACATAATCTCCTCTCACTGCAACCTCTGCCTCCCAGGTTCAAGTGATTCTCCTGCCTCAGCTTCCAGAGTAGCTGGGACTACAGGCGCACACCACCATGCCCAGCTAATTTTTGTATTTTCAGTAGAGACGAAGTTTCACCATGTTGGCCAGGCGGGTCTTGAACTCCTGACCTCAGGTGATCCACCCGCCTTGGCCTCCCAAAATGCTGGGATTATAAGCGTGAGCCACCGCACCAGGCCCAGAATCTTTTATTGAAACTGTTTCAGTTAAAATTTTAAAAAAAGAAATTCTTATTTCATTCATATACCTATATGTATATATATATGTGTGTGTGTGTATATATATGTATACAATTTTATTAATCTAGAAGGATTTGAAACCTGACCAGTGTTAGGATGAGAAGGAAACATTCGAAATTTATGAACAGAGCTGCAAATATCTTAAATAGAATATTAGCAAACTGAATCTAGTAGTATGTAAAATATATAACACAATAGATTTCTTTCAAGATGAAAAGATTTTGTAACAAAACAAATCTATTAAATCACCTTTAAGAGATTAAAGAAAAATTACAGGATCATATAAATGAAAGCACAAAAGAGCATTCAGTAAAAGAAACAGATATTTCTAATAAGAACTCTTAGCAAGCTAGATATTTGGGAAATTTATAAAATATATTCATCTAATATGAACAACAGGCATACATAAAGTGACTGATTTTATCTTTTATGTCAGAAGAAGCCAAAAACTCTCATTCTCACTGCTTATTTTTCATATCATACTAAAATTACTAGATAAGAACAACTGAAGCAAAATAAATGAGAATAAAGGAAGTGGAAACAAATATAGTTTTATATCAACATTAGATTCCATTGATAATATTGATAAAACTTTAAATAACTAATTATACAACTAACAGGAAGTGTGTAATATTTATAGATAAAAAAATGAAATTTTTGCTGAAGTACTAAAAAGATGACCCAAATAATCGGAGAGACCTAACGTATTTCTTGAGTAAAAGGCACTGTTTTAAAGAGGTCAAATCTTACACGTATCAATCTATAAATTCAATAATGACATGATGAAAAACTTGACAGCATTTTTGTAGCTTTTTTTAAAGATTATAAGCCTACTTATTTGTGAAAATTAACATATGAATTTGGAAAAAGCAAAAGTGGACAAGAGAGAAAGTAAGTTTCAAACTACTGACCTCATTTCCCCCAACTGACCTCCCCAGAGGCAATAGCTATTCATATTTTTGTGCATTTCTTCCAGAGATAATCTATACATATGTATGTGTATGTGTTTGTTTATGTATATAAAAATACACCCATTTCTATGGAATTGTTAGCATAACATTCACACTATGCTTTACTTTCTTTCTTTTAACTTTTTACTGAGTATATTTTGGAGCGAAATCCTATTGACACATATATATCTACCCCAACTTGGAAATTGCTAGATAGTATTCCAGGATGTATTCGTTTTGTATTGTTGTTTTTAAAATTATCACAGACTTTGTGGTTTGCACCACCAAACATTTAATTTCTTACAGTACTGGGGGATCAGAAGTATGAACTCAAATAAATTCCAAGTTTTGGGAGGGCTGGTTTTCTCTGGAAACTGAAAGGGAGTATCTGTTTTCCTGTTTTGTTTGTTTGTTTGTTTCTTTTTTTCAACTTCAAGTGACTGGTTTTATCCCTTTGTTTGTGGCTTCCTCCTCTCACCACTCCAATCTCTGTTTCTACATTACACTGTCTTCTTCCTCTGTAGTAATGTCTCTCATCGCTTTCCTCCATAAAAGGACACTCGTGATTATATTGGACATATGGGAAAAATCCAGGATAATCTCCCAATCCCAAATTATTTGATTTAATATCATTTTCAAAGACCCTTTTGCTATATAAAGTAAAATATTTTTAAGGTTTTGGGATTAGAAAGTGGATATCATGGGGAAGTTATTCAGTCTACCACATATTATAGTAAGATAACAAAACAGATTTCACTACTTCCCTAACAATGAGTATTCAAGTTGTTTCTAATTTTTTGCTACAGTAGACAGAACTTCAATGCATATCTTATAAAAACATGTATACATACATATATAATATACAAAATATATAAATGAGGGAAGGCAGGAAAATTATCCTTGATAGAGGTCAACTAATTTAACTCCCTCCTAAAAACAAATTTTAGAGCTCTAATGCCAGTTTACCACATGTTGTGTTTATCTTTCAGAACTCTTATAAATCTAATTTTATTCATTGATTCTTTCCATGTTTGCAGGTGGTTTATCATATCATGATCAAAGCAGGACCTCTTCTTTGCTTCCCTTATAATTTATATACACCATGACCCATATATTTTTCTAATTGCATTGGCTAAGATTTCAAATGAAATGTTCAGCAGTCATTGGGAAAGTGTGCAGTATTGCCTACCATGTTTCTTTTTTGACATTTGCCAGTCTGACAGGTAAGAATGGTATTTTTTTTTTTTTAAATATACTTTAAGTTCTGGGGTACATGTGCAGAACGTGCAGGTTTATTACATAGGTATACACGTGCTGTGGTGGTTTGCTGCATCCATCAACCCATAATCTACATTCAGTATTTGTCCTACTGCTCTCCTGCCCCTAGTCCACCACCCCCTGACAGGCCCTGGTGTGTGATATTCCCCTCCCTGTGTCTGTGTGTTCTCATTGTTCAACTCCCACTTATGAGTGAGAACATGCAGTGTTTGGTTTTCTGTTTTTGTGTTAGTTTCCTGAGAATGATGGTTTCTAGCTTCATCCATGTCCCTGCAAAGGACACGAACTCATCCTTTTTTATGGCTGCACAGTATTCCATGGTGTACATATGCCACATTTTCTTTATCCAGTTTATTATTGATGGGCATTTGGGTTGGTTCCAAGTCTTTTCTATTGTGAACAGTGCCGCAATAAACATACGTGTGCATGTGTCTTTATGGTAGAATGATTTATACTCCTTAGGGTATATACCCAGTAATGGGATTGCTGGGTCAAATGGTATTTCTAGTGTTAGATCCCTTAAAGTTCTTTTAATGTGATTACAGCTATTTTTGTTTATTGGTATGAACCATGTGTTCACGTTCATTTCCTATTTTTTATGCTTTTCTTATTTATTTTGAAAAATTTTGTTTTTTAAAAATCATTGTAGTAAGAGCACTTAACATGAGATCTACTGTCTTTGAAAAGCATACTGTAAAATACGGTATTGTTAACTATAGGTGTACTGTTGGACAGTAGATCTCTCCCACTTATTGATCTGACATAATTGAAATATTGTGCCAGTTGATTTAATCATTTGTCCCTCCTCTGCAGTCCTTGGTAGCCACTATTCTGCTCTCTGATTTTATGAGCTTGACAATTTAGATACGTCATGTAAGTGGAACCCTGCAGTATTTGTCCTTTTGTGACTGTCTTATTTTGCTGAACATAATGTCCTCTAAGTGCATCCATGTTGTCACATATTGCAGATTTTCCTCTTTTGAAAAGCTGAATAATGTTCCATCAAGTGCATATACCACATTTTGTTTATCCATCCACCTATTGATGGGCCTTTAGTTTGTTTCCACATCTTGTCTGTGAATCTCTTAGAAAAACACTTGGGAGAAAATATTCATCACATGAGTGATTTCCTGAATATGGCACCAAAAGCATAGGTAACAAAAGCAAAAGCAGGCAAGTGGAACTACATCCCACAAACAAGCTTTTGCACAGCAAAGAAAGCAATCAATAGAACAAAAAAGCAATCTACAGAATGAGAGGACATAACAGATATGAGATTAATTACCAAAATACATAAGAAACTCCTACAACTCAATAGCAACAACAATAAAAGAAAAACAAAATAAAACAACAAAAAACCAAATACTAATAGCCCAATTTGAAAACAGGCTAAAGAACTGAATGTTATTTAAACAAATCCTTTGACAAATGTGCTGTAAATATTTCTCTCAGTTTGTCAAGTGATTTTTTCTTAATAATATTTTGATATGCAAGGGAAGTATTCCGCTTTCCAAGCGAATAAAGTTTTATAGAGTTAAATTTGTATTTTTTCATGGCTTCTCTAGTATTGGTTTTGCTTAAAAGAACTAGGCTATCATTATATGAAAAATTTTCACACTTTTCCTGGTACATTATGGGTTTTGATTTTTATTTCTAAACAGTTGATTCATCTGAAATTTTGTTGTAACAAGATAAGGACACAGCTTTATACATAGGTGACTAGCCAATTGTCTCAGCACCATTTAATGAATAAACCCCACAAATTTAAAATATTATATTTAATATGTAGTAATTGACACTTTCAGTTGGATCTCTTTTTGGATCCTGTTCATTTGTTCTGTCATTCTAATACCGTACCAATTCCTACTAGTTTTAATAATCGTATCTTTGTAGTATTTTAAATTTTGATAGGGCTAGTGCTTCCTCATTGTCTTTCAGAATTTGGCTGGCGGTTTTAAATGTTTATTTTGTTAATGTGAACTTTAGAACCTGTGTCTATAATATAGTATTTTATTGTCCAATTTTAAGATATTTTATACTGTATACCCAGATTTTTCTGAAAAGTTTTCATAGTATCTTAAAGATTTCTTCACATGAGTACTGAATATTTTTGTTTAATATTTCATATGTCTATTTTAAATGGGAACCTTTCTTTGATTTCTAAGTTTTTTTATATTTTGAAAAGTTATTATTTTTAATATAGTCCTTTCTCAATGAGCCACATTGTGGAATCATTCTATTATTTTCCCATTAGTTTTACACTTGATCTTAGCCAAAAGGCCGAGAAGCGATTTTCCCATTAGTTTTAAATAAATTTTTCTTTTAAAATATGCAACAGACCAGGCGCGGTGGCTCATGCCTATAATCCCAGCACTTTGGAAGGCCGAGGTGGGTGGATCACGAAGTCAGGAGATTGATACCATCCTCGCCAACATGGTGAAACCCGGACTCTACTAAAAATACACAAAATTAGTCAGGCGTGGTGATGCGTGCCTGTAGTTCCAGCTACTCAGGAGACTGAGGCAGGAGAATGGCTTGAACCCGGGAGTCAGAGACTGCAGCGAGCCGAGATCGCACCACTGCACTCCAACTTGGGCAAGAGTGCGAGACTCTGTCTCAAAAATAAAAAATAAAATAAACATAAAAAAAGGAAAAGAAAATATGAAACACATGCAAATGGCACACAGTTTCAAAGTTACAAAGCTGTCTGTGGGTAATGTAAGTTACCATACCCTTGACCCCCAGATCCCTATTTCCCTCTCCTAAGGCAAACATTTTGATCAGTTTCTTATTAGGGCACAGCACAAATTTTCACTCTGAATTTTTTCTCTACAAGTGCATATGGTACTTACTCATTCCATGACATTTATATACCATAATTTATTTAATCATCCCCAAACTTATGGTCATTTAAGTGATTTTCTGCTCTGGAAATACTTATCCATATATTATTGTGCACCTTTGGGACCATAATTGTAAGACAATTTCCTAGAAGATAAGTTGCCTGGTCAAAGGATACATAGATTTATTTTTCTGTTTAGACATTTTATATATATATATATGTATATATATACACACATATATATACACACACACACACACAGACACATATACACACATATGCGCACACCCACACATACACATATATGCGTATAAATTTAATTATCTTTGTGTAAATTATTCCTGGACTTGCTATTTGAAGGAAGTTGAAGTGAAGAAGGGGCCAAGACCATCTTACAGGCTAGCAGGTGAGAATTCTACTGTGATTTACAGTTCTGTTTTATAAGCCAGTTCTGAGGTCTTCTCTTCTCCCCAGCAGACCTCATATCAACAATATAGAACCAGTCATGTGAAGTTTCTCTCCTCCTTCTTGCATTATTATTGCCAACAGGCTTGCCAGGGGCTTCTTTATTCAGGCCCACTCTCCTTACTTTTCAAATGTGTTGTCAAGTTGCGTTCAGAAAAGCTTCCTCTGTCAGCCTCATTATTTGTTATTTGTTTCCGTTATGAACCAATTGTTGTTGTTCTCTTCAATATTGGACACTTAGAATTGTGCTCAACCACTGGACTGAGATTAGTCATGAGAGCCCTACCTCAGTGTTTTCTCATAGCTGTTTGACTTTCACTCCATTTGGAAACCTTTTCTCATATATATACATGGGGGTTATGGATATCTTCAAATTTTATTGAAGATAATGTTTGTGTTATTTTTATAAACATGATGTTTATTGCTTTTAAGGGTAAAATACCTGAAAGACAATGAGAAAACAATTCCATCTACTGTTATTTTAAAATTGAAAGTCTCTAATCCCTTTCCATTGATTCTTTTGTGTATTCTATGTGTTATCATATTACTATAAATGAATAATATGCTTTCTTGTTTTGCATTCTTATGTCTCACTGGATTGGCTCCTATATTCACAGCAAAATTAAATAGCCAAATTAATGGTGGATATTCCTCCTTTGCTTGTGCACTTAATGGAGTCTGTGGCCATTGGGGCCACCCTAGCTCTGGGGCCATGTGTGACAGCATGAACTTGGGGTCTGTGGGTGCTAGCCTGGTGCTGAAGCAAGCTTAGATCATGAGGCCATGAGAGTCAGACTGGTACACAGGGATGGCCTAGCAATGGGGCAGGCCTGGAGGCAGGGTCTACTGGAACAGGCCTGGCAGTGGGACTGGCCTGGAACCTGGGGCCAAAGGGACCTACCTGGTGCTAGATTTCGCTGGAGTGGGTTAGGTGCTGGGTTCCAAGGCAAATTCTGGTGCTCACTTCCCTCTCCTTCCTTTTTACAGAAGATATCTTTGTCCACACTGTGCTACGTGGGGTTGGGGTAGGTGTGACACAGGTCATGTGGAACTGTCTTGACTACCCTCTTCAGTGTATCTTTTTTATTTCTATGCTACATCCAGGTGCTAAAATTTCTCAACTGGTTTACTTAGTTCTTGGGAAGGTATTGTTATGCACAGACAATTGTTCAAATTGATGTTTCTGGGAAATGATGAGCACTGGATAATCCTATTCTACCATCTTTCTCTTTGAATTTCTCAGTTAAGCTGGCCTTTTGACTTGATAAGGGTAAATAGCAACATCATATTGAGAAAGTATACATTTATCCCATTTTTCCAAGTTTAAAAATATATTTAATAATGTATGTTTTGAATTATTGTCTTGAAGCATTTAAGCAACTGTCAAGTTGATATGTGATTCTCCTCTTTGTAATCTATTGAAATAATAGAAATAATATTTCTGTCTTTCTTAATACTGTATCTTTTTCACATCCTGGCAAGATCCTAATTTGTTCATTGTGAATTATTCTCCAAGAAGACAACGTAGCGCAGTGGTTGCGAGTTTGAACTCTGAAACTACTGCCTGGATTTGAGTGCTAGTTCTGTCAGTTAATGTCTACTTGATTAACCTTATCTCTTGGCTTCAGTTTGTTAATGTATTAAATGGAGATGACTATGGTACCTACTTTGCGGAACTGTTGTAATAATTAAAAGTGTAAACACATGTAAAGATCTTTTTTCTTGGCTAGCATTTTCACCCTTTTAATGAGATTTATGTGATGAGTAGAAGTTCTTGATTTTAGTGGTGTAACATTTATAATATTCTAATTTGTTTTTTAGGGGCTGTATCTTAAGAACTACTTTCATATGACTAGGTCAAAAAGATGTTTCCTTACATTTTTTAACGAAATATAGAAAATACTTATGGTGGCTTCGCAGTAGTTAAAAATGGAAATAAAACATATTTTGTATATAGATCAGTGGTTGGATAGACTATTTATACATGATATGAAATATTGATGACTTATAGAAGAGAATGTATTGGTGCTATATGTATTGATACATGGAGTGATAGGCTTTATTAAATTTAAAAATGCAGATTGTATGCACTCAGAAAATGTTAGCTGTTATGCTGTAATTACTCATGTGTGGCTAGATCCTATTTGTACACACTTAGGAATTTTACTTGTTATTATATGGTCTTTTTTATGATTATGTTATTTGGGGGTTTGGTATAAAATTATGCTATATGCAGAAAAACATAATTTTCAAGCTTTATTGTTGTATTTATGGCCATGGAAAAATTTAAATGGTATTGAGGTTAGCCGTGGAGCAATGTAAACATGTTATGCTTTTTTGGGATTGCACAGCAAAAATTTGAGAAAGTTTCTTTATAGTTGTTGGCATATTTAAATATTCTACCCATTCTGAGGTCATTCTAGTGATTCATGTTTTGATAGAATCGCCCCCCTCCCCCACCCCAGTTTATTCAGGCTTTCTTCATTCTCACTTCTTACTTTTTGTGTTACATTTTTTTGCCTCCCAGTCTTTTTCCCCTATAGAATTAACTATTGATTTACATATTGTGATGATTAATTTTAGGTGCAAACTGAATTAAGGAATACTTAGAGAACCGGTAAAGCATTATTTTGGAGGTGTCTATGAGGGTGTTTCCTGAGGAGATTAGCTTGTGAGTCTGTGTAGGTTAGGTGGGGTAGGTCTGCCCTCAGTGTGGACTGGCATTCTCCAATCTGCTGGAGGCCTGAATAGAATTTAGAAAGATAGAGAAAAGATGATTTCTTCTCTCTCTCATCTGGAGCTGAGACACTTCTTCTCCTGGCCTTGGATATCAGAACTCCAGGATCCCTGGCCTTTGGACACTAGATCTTACAGCAGCACCCCCTAACCCTTGGGTTCTCAGTCCCTGGACTAAGAGTTACACCACTGACTTCTCTGGCTCTGAGGCCTGTGGACTTGGACTGAGCCATGCAACTGGCATCCCTAGGTCTCCAGCTTGCAGATAGCTTGATTTTAGGACCTCTCTGCCTCCATAATAGTGTGAGCCAATTACTCTGATAAATCCCTTCTCATATATCTATATGTATATAGAGAACCCTGCTAATATAACTATCTCACCACTTTTCTCAGATAAACCAATGATTGATATTATGTATGGGTTCTTCTATTTATATTTTCTATTTTTTTGTTCTATATGATTACTGAGGGTTAATTTGTTGTCTTTGTTATTTACTTATTTTAATTAATTTTTATTTAATTTTTAATTTCAATAGCTTTGAAACCAAGAATAGTACAAGTTATTATTGGTTACATGGAAAAATTATATAGTGGAAAATTCTGAGATTGTAGTGCCCCCATCACCTGCATAGTGTACATTGTATATGTAGATTTTCATCCAGTATGTAGATTTTTATCCCAAACCTCCCTCCAGCCCTCCCCTTTCCGTGTCTCCAAAATCATTATTTCACTCTATATGCCTTTACATATTCATAGCTTAGGTATCACTTATAAGTGAGAACATATGGTGTTTGGTTTTCTATTTCTGGGTTATATCACTTAGGATAATGGCCTCCAGCTTTATTTAAACTGCTGCAAAAGACATTATTTTGTTACTTTTTATGGCAAGAAATATTCCATGGTGTACATATACCACATTTTTTTATCCACTCATTGGTCAATGGGCACTTAAGTTGGTTCTATATCTTTGTAATTGTGAATCGGGCTTCAGTAAACATATGTGTACATGTATACCTATATATATATATTGACTTTATATATAGATATACTTTATATATAATGATTATATATATATAATGATTATATATATATAATGATTATATATATATATATATATATATATATATATATATATATATATATATAATGACTTCATTTATTTGGGGTAGGTACTCAGTAGTAAGATTGCTGGATAAAAATGGTAGATCTACTTTTAGTTCTTTCAGGAAACTCCATATCGTTTTCCATGAAAGCTGTACTAATTTAAATCACAATCAGAAGTGTATAAGTGTTACCCTTTCTCCTATTCACACCAACATGTTTTTTAAATTTTTTAAAAATGACTATTCTTGCAGAAATAAGGTGGTATCTCATGTTGGTTTTAATTTTCATTTCCATGATGATTTGTGAAGTTGGACATTTTTTCACACATTTTGTGGCCATGCATATATCTCCTTTTGAGAAATGTCTACCCATGTCATTTTCTCACTTTTCGATGGGATTATTTGGATTTTTTTCTTGATGATTTATTTGAGTTCCTTGTAGATTCTGGATATTAGTCGTTTGTCAGATGCATAATTTGCAAATATTTTCTCCTGTTTTGTGGATTGTCTGTTTACTCGAATGATTATTTCTTTTGCTGTCCAGAAACTTTTAAATTTAATCATGTCCCATTTAGTTATTTTTGTTTGTGTTGCATTTGCTTTTTGGGTTTTAGTCATGATTTCTTTGCTTAGGACAATGTTCAGAAGAGTTTTTCCAAGGATATAATCTATTTATATCTTTAACTCATCTTGAATAGATTTAAATCTTCAATCCATCTTGAATAGATTTTTGTATAAGATGAGAGATAGTGATCCAATTTCATTCTTCTACATATGGCTAACTAGTTTTCTAAGCACCATTTATTAAGTAGGGTGTCCTTTCCCCAATTTATGCTTTTGTATGCTTTGTCAAAGATCAGTTGGTTTTAAGAATTTGGCTTTATTTTTGGGTTCTTATTTTGTTCCAATGGTCTGTGTGCATACTTTTATACCAGTACCATGCTATTTTGGTAACTACAGTTTTGTAGTATAACTTGAAGTCAGGAAATGTGATGCCTCCAGATTTGTTCTTTTTGCTTAGGATTACTCTGACTATGTGGACTCTTTTTTTGTTTGTTTCATACAAATTTTAAGTTTTTTTTTCTAACTCTGTGAAAAATAGTGTTGATATTTTGATGGGAATTGCATTCAATCTGTAGACTACTTTGGGAAGTGTGGTCATTTTCAAAATATTGATTCTTCCAATCCATGAGCATAGTATGTGTTTCCATTTGTTTGTGTCATCTATGATTTCTTTCAGCAATGTCCTGTAGTTCTCCTTGTAGAGATCTTTCACATTCCTGGTTAAGTATATTCCTAGGCATTTTTTTTTTTTTTTTGCAGCTGTAATAATAGGAATTGAGTTATTGATTTGATTCTTAGCTTGGTCATTGCTGGTGTATAGCAGTGTTACTAATTTATGTACATTGACATTGTAACCTGAGACTTCACTGAATTCGTTGATCAAATCTAGAAGTCTTTTTTGGTGAGTCTTTAGGGTTTTCTAGATATACAATCATATTATCAGTGAACAATGGTAGTTTGACTTCCTCTTTTCCAATTTGGATGACCTTTATTTCTTTCTCTGCTTGATTGCTTTTGCTAGGACTTCCAGTACTATGTTGCACAGAAATGGTGTAAGTGGACATACTTGTTTTGTTCCAATTCTTCAGGGAAATGCTTTTAACTTTTCTCCATTCGATATTATGTTGACTGTGGGTTTGTCGTACACGGCTTTTATTAATTCGAGGTAAGTCTCTTTTATGCCTATTTTATTGATGGTTTTTATCAATAAAGGGACATTGGGTTTTAGTGAATGCTTTTTGTGCATCTATTGAGATGATCGATATACTTTGGATCTGTGTTCCTACCCAAATCTCATATTCTATTTTAATCCCTAATGTTGGAGGTGTGGCTTGGTGGGAGGTGATTGAATCATGGGGGTGGATCCATCATGAAGGATTTAGAACCATTCTTTTGGTGCTGTTCTCTTTATAAAGTTCTGGTGAGACCTGGTTGTTTAAAAGTGTGTGCCACCTCCCCTCTCTCTCTCTTCCTCCTGCTCCAGCCATGAAAGACATGCTGGCTTTCTTTTTGCCTTCTGCCATGATTGAAAGTTTCCTGAGTTCTCCCCAAAAGCTGAGCAGATGCCAGTATCACACCTCCTATATAGGCTGTGGAACTGTGAACCAATTAAAACTCTTTTTTTATATATATATAAGTTACCCAGTCTCAGGTATTTCTTTATCACGGTGCAAGAATGGATTAATACAATGATCGTACCATTTTGTTTTTAGTTGTTTACATGATGTATCACATTTATTGACTTCCCTATGTTAAACCATCCCTGCACCTCTGAAATGAAACCCAGTTGACCATTGTGTATTATCTCTTTTATGTGCTGTTGGATTTGGTTAGCTGATACTTTTTTGAGTATTTTTGCATCTATGTTCATCGGGAATATTGGTCTGTATTTCTTTGTGTTGTTATGTTCTTTCCTAGTTTTGATATCAGGGTGATTCTGGCTTCAAGGAATGACTCAGGGAGGATTCCCTCTTTCTCAATATTTTGGAATAGCTTCAGTAGGATTGGTACCAATTCTTCTTTGAATGTCTTGAAGAATTCAGCTGTGAATCCATCTGGCTCTGGGTGGTATTTTTTGGCATATTTATTTTTACTACTGATTCAATGTCACTGCTTGTTTTTGGTGTGTTCAGGGTTTCTATTTCTTCCTGACTTAATCTAAGAGGGTTGTATGTTTCTAGGAATTTATCCATTACCTCGAGGTTTTCCAGTTTGTGTGCATAGAGGTGTTCATAGCAGTCTCAGGTGATGTTTTGTATTTCTGTGGTGTAGGTTGTAATGTTTCCAGTTTCATTTCTAATTGAGGCAGAATAAGGAATGGCTTCTCTCAGTCCATGCAGGAGACTGGGAACACACGCAAGGGTCCTCCAACTGCCGTTCCTATTTTTACAGTCCTCATTTCTCTCTAAATCAGTTCCAATGCTGGGTAAGGTTAAGACCTTCCCCCATGGCCTGGATTTCCAGTTTACCTTGAGGGTGTGTCTATCTTAGAGACAACTTCTCCCCCTTTCACACTCTGAGGACTCACAGTTTTTTGCCTGGCTCACAGTGCAGGCTGCAGCCTGCCGCTTCTTTCAAAGAATCTGTGGATTTCAGTTTTTCTGTTAAGTTCTTGCATGCTTGTTGGAAAAAAAAAAAGTACACAGTGTGAATATCTACACACTCTTTTGTCTTTCCAAGTGGGAGAGGCATGCTAACACTACCTTCAATCTTCTATCTGTGGAAAAAATGTTTACTTTTTTTAATATAAAATTATAGATAATTACAAAGGCCCTGGAGGTAGAGGAGATGTCATCCATGTTCTTTCTTCTCTTCCTCCTCTCTTCTCTACACACACACACATATTATTTGTTTTTATGTTATGAAATAATATCATTAAGTACCAGTTAGTGTTGAAGTCATTTGGAGACCTCAAGGCTATCTCCACTTTCATTCCCTAAGACTTTAAATCTTGGATTACTGTCACCTTTTCAAACACAACCCCACTTGTCATAATTATTAGTAATTTCAATATACACTTATGTCATTTTTCAATACCTTGATGTCTCAGTCCCTCAGCCTCCTCCCCATCCATGGTCATTTCCAACCTCCTCTCTTAGCCAACCAACCCCTCCATGGCCATACCCTAGAAGTGGCCATTAAATATGTGCAAATCCTTGAGCCCTTAAATGTCATACATACCACTCTCTTGACTACCCATCCTAATCTTTCAGTTCACTTTTTCTAGTTCTTCAACTCCAAAAACTCTTAGATCGCACTGAAACCTCATATTCAATAATTTAACATGTTTAATTGCCCCTTACCATTTTTATTCCCTTGCTGTCTTTCTTACCTAGCTTTAATACCGTAACTCATCATTATAACTCCTTTGCATGTACCCTCAATCGTTTGAACCCTTTCCCACTTAATTTTACTCTCCCAGCAAAATCCCAATTCTGGTTAAAATGAATCCCTTCGTACTTTTCACTTGCACCTATGCGGTTGAACTTAGTTGGATAAAGCTTCCACAAGTATGTCCCCTATTCTCATTTGAAATTCAGGATCGTTAACCTTAAGTCAGTCCTTAATTCTATCTGCTAAACATTGTATTTTCCTAGTTCATTTCTTTACTATACATTTAAATGTCTCACATTTTTTTTCTTCTACTACCACTCTTTCATTCACGCTCTCATCTGATAATTTTATTCTTTAATTCATTGGGATAGTAAAATCAACTAGTAGAGAAATTCCACAGGCTTATTTCACCACATCTACCTCTCAGCCTTTGTCATGCCTTATACATGTTGTGCCTGTCCTGTTTCCATGGATGAACCCTTTATTCTACCGGTCCACATGTGCACCGACTTTAGCCTCTTCTCAGTTACTGATAGACATATTGCTGTAATGAAGTTCTCCATAGAGCAGCCAGATGCTATTAAAACACAGGCCAAAAATGTTACGCCTGCAGGACTTTCCCATCTCACTCCAGGTGAAAGTTTTCACAATGGCCTACAGGACCCTTTACAATCAGGCCCTGTTTTCTCTCTGACCTCACTGTCAGTTACTGCCCTCTCTGTTCTTCTTCCTTTCCAGCCACACTGAACTCCTTTCTATTTTTGCAACATGTGAGGCTCACAGATTCTCTAGGTTTTGAATTGTTATTTCTTCTGTTTTGAAGTGCCCTCTGTTAGATCTGTTAGATCTTTACATCTCTGCTCAGATGTAACCTTTTCAGTGTGTCCATCCTTGACACCTCTCTTTAAAATAGCAACCTCTTCTGACAATATCGAACTTTACAGGAGCTCTGAGATCCTGGATAACCATTAAAAATTACTTCCCATACTTTTATGTACCTGAAAACAAGAGAGTACAAAGAACTACCCCTCACCGCGTGACGGGGATAAGACTCAATGATTTCCCTCTTGTTTACCTAGACAGACTCGGTAAGTTTTCATTCTTTGCCTTACAAATGATTAGCTGGTCTGTTTTACTCACTGACCAATCCAAACACAACACCTGACTTGACCAAACTTTAGCAAAGTTTCTCTCTTTCCTACAGGCCCCTGAACTTTGACCTCTCCACAGCTTGAGCCAGCTGACAACTCTTCTTAACTGCCCCTCCCAAGAGTAGGCTATCCACAAAAGAAAAACATTATCTGATCCATCACACCACCCAAAGCGTCACACCCAGCTCTTTCTAGCCTTGTTTACTCATCATTACAAAAGAGAAGTCCTTTTTTACCCGATCTTTGAAATACTTGCATTTCCTACCTTAAGGGGGAAAAAAAAAAAAGCTCGTTTTTTCCCTGTTGTAATAGTTCACCTTTTCTTATTACAATAATCTTTTCCAATAAAGTCTCTCCTGGCCTAAATACAGATTTGTTTTTATTTGATGCTCCTTAGAAATTCATATCATATTCCCTAACTTATTTTTCCTCCGTAGAACTTGTCACCACCTGACATGCTATGCATTTTACTTATTTGTTTATATTCTGTCTCTTATTAGAATGTAAGCTGTGTAACGAAAGGCATTTGTATCCGCTTTGGTTGCTGTTATTGTCACGCGCATCCGTGTGAAGAGAGTCCACCAACAGGCTTTGTGTGAGCAACACGGCTGTTTATTTCACCTGGGTGCAGGCGGGCTGAGTCCCGAAAAAGGAGTCAGCAAAGGGTGGTGGAATTATCATTAGTTCTTATAGGTTTGGGATAGGTGTACAAAGTACATTCTTAAGGGCGGGGGAGAATATTACAAAGTACCATCTTAAGGGCGGGAGAGAACATATCCTATTAGTTAGGGTGGGGCAGGAACAAATGACAGTGGTGGAATGTCATCAGTTAAGGTTCTTTTCAC
Organism: Piliocolobus tephrosceles; assembly: GCF_002776525.5. Taxonomy (NCBI): domain Eukaryota; kingdom Metazoa; phylum Chordata; class Mammalia; order Primates; family Cercopithecidae; genus Piliocolobus; species Piliocolobus tephrosceles. Next base: position 12,143,105 of record NC_045445.1, on the reverse strand, counting down.
TTCTTTTGTGGATCTTCAGTTGTTTCAGGCCATCTGGATGTCTACGTGCAGGTCACAGGGGATATGATGGCTTAGCTTGGGCTCAGAGGCCTGACAGTTATATTCCCAGCAACTAGAGCTATGTTTGGCACAAAATAAGTATTTAATATATATTTATTGAATAAAGAAATGAATAGATAGCAAATCCATTCTATCATCAATATTTTATGATTACTTTATTAAGCTTTTTAAATAAAACATAAGATAATGTTGAAGTATTTTCTTTTTTTGTGTGTGACAGGGTCTCGCTCTGTCACTAAGGCTGGAGTGCAGTGGCATTATCACCACTGACTACAGCCTCAACCTCCCTGACTCAAGCAATCCTTCCACCTCTAAGTCTCCTAAGGAGCTGGGACTGCAGACATGTGTCACCATACCCGGCTAATTTTTGTATTTTTTGTAGAGATGGGGTCTAGCCGTGTTGACCAGGCTGGTCTCAAACTCCTGGATTGAAGGGAACTGCCCACCTTGGCCTCCCAAAGTCCTGGAACAATAGGCATGAGCCACCACACACGACCCTGTTGAAGACCTATATACCTTTAAAGAATTTCAGTTCCTCTCTTTCTATTCCTCTTCCACTCTTCCTCAGAAGAAATCAAAAACAATATGAATATTTTCCATTTGTTTTATAAACCTTTATACACTACATGCAATCATGAAAATTATATGGTATTATGGGTGCTTTTAAATACGTGTATATATCATATTGTATCTTAAGAACAGGTTTTTGAGTTCTTATCTGTCAATCTACATAGTATGAGAGTTGACAGAGTAGATCCTCTCTCGTTTTAATTATTTTCAGAAGTATTTTGCTTATTCTTTACTTCTTACTCATAGTTACGATTCTTAGAATAAGGTTTTCAAAGTCCATTGGTTTATATGGTGAATTTTACTGATAGATTTTCTTAAGTGTTTCAAGTGCTAGCTTTTGTTTTCTACCACTTCATTTAGGATTTTTGCGTGTATATTCATAAGTGATTTTGGACTTGAATTATCTTTTCTTGCACTGTCCGTATCTTATTGTCGTGTATAAGATATACTTGCCTCTTGGAGGGTTAGGTAGCTTTTCTTATTATTTTTTTCTTTTTTATTAACTACTTTATTGATATGTAATTTCCATACCATAGACTTTACCATTTAAAATGTACAGTTCAATGATTTGGGACACATTACATTATTTTATTTTTATTTTTATTTACTTATTTATTTATTTATTTTTTTGAGACAAGAGTCTCACTCTATCACCCCAGGCTGGAGTGCAATGGCATGGTCTTGGCTCACTGCAACCTCCTCCTCCCGGGTTCAAGTGATTATCCCGCCTCAGCCTCCCAAGTAGTTGGGATTACAGGCTTGTGTCACCACACCCGGCTAATTTTTGTATTTTTAGTAGAGACGGAGTTTCACTATGTTGCCCAGACTGGTCTTAAAATCCTGACCTCATGTTCTACTTGCCATGACCTTTCAAAGTGCCAGGATTACAAGCATGAGCCACCGTGCCTGGCCTTCCTTTTTTTTTTTTTTTTTTTAATTAATCTTTACATTCTGGGATACTTGTGCAGAACATGCAGGTTTGTTACATAGGTATACACGTACCATGGTGGTTTGCTGGACCCATCAACCAGTCATCTACATTAGGAATTTCTCTTAATGGTGTCCCTCCCCTGACCCCCCCACCCCCTGACAGGCCCTAGTGTGTGATGTTCCCCTGCTTGTGTCCATGTGTTCTCATTGTTCAACTCCCACTTATGAGTGAGAACATGCAGTATTTGGTTTTCTGTTCCTGTGTTAGTTTGCTGAGAATGATGGTTTCCAGCTTCATCCATGTCCCTGCAAAAGACATGAACTCATCCATTTTTATGGCTGCATAGTATTCCATGGTGTATATGTACCACATTTTCTTTATCCAGTCTATTATTGACGGGAATTTGGGTTGGTTCCAAGTCTTTGCTGTTGTAAATATTGCTGCAATAAACATACATGTGCATGTGTCTTTGTAGTAGAATGATTTATAATCCTTTGGGTATATACCCAGTAATGGGATTGCTGGGTCAAATGCTATTTATGTCTAGATCCTTGAGGAATCACCACACTGTCTTCCACAAGGGTTGAACTAATTTACACTTGTACCAATAGTGTAATAGTGTTCCTATTTCTCCACATCCCCTTCAGCATCTGTTGTTTCCTGACTTTTTAATGATTGCCATTCTAACTGGTATGAGGTGGTATCTCATTGTGGTTTTGATTTGCATTTCGCTAATGACCAGTGATGATCAGCTTTTTTTCATATGTTTGTTGGCTGCATAAATGTCTTCTTTTGAGAAGTGTCTGTTCATATACTTCACCCACTTTTTGATGGGGTTGTGTTTTGTTTAGTTTAGTTTTGTTTTTGGTAAATTTGTTTAAGTTCCTTATAGATTCTGGATATTAGACCTTTGTCAGATAGATAGACTGCAAAAATTTTCTCCCATTCTGTAGATTGCCTGTTTACTCTGATGATAGTTTCTTTTGCTGTGCAGAAGCTCTTTAATTTATTTAGATCCCATTTGTCAGTTTTGGCTTTGGTTGCCGTTGCTTTTTGGGTTTTAGTCATAAAGTCTTTGCCCCTGCCTATGCCCTGAACGGTACTGTCTAGGTTTTCTTCTAGGGTTTGTATGGTTTTATATCTTACATTTAAGTCTTTAATCCATCTTGAGTTAATTTTTATATAAAGTGTAAGGAAGGGGTCCAGTTTCAGTTATCTGCATATGGCTAGCCTGTTTTCCCAACATCATTTATTAAATAAGGAATCCTTTCCCCATTGCTTGTTTTTGTCAGGTTTGTCAAAGATTAGATGGTTGTAAATGTGTGGCATTATTTCTGAGGCCTCTTTTCTTTTCTATTGGTCTATATATCTGTTTTGGTACCAGTACCATGCTGTTTTGGTTATTGAAGTCTTGTAGTATAGTTTGAAGTCAGGTAGCTTGATGCCTCCACCTTCGTTCTTTTTGCTTAGGATTTTCTTGGCTATACAGGCTCTTTTGGTTCCATATGTAATTTAAAGTAGTGTTTTCTAATTCAGTGAAGAAAGTCAATGGTAGCTTGATGGGGATAGCATTGAATCTATAAATTACTTTGGGAAGTAGGGCCATTTTCACAATATTGATTCTTCTTATCCATGAACATGGAATGTTTTTCCACTTATTTGTGTTCTCTCTTATTTTCTTAAGCAGTGGCTTGTAGTTCTTCTTGAAGAGGTCCTTCACATCCCTTGTAAGTTGTATTCTTAGGTATTTTATTCTCTTTGTAGCTATTGTGCATGGGAAGTCAGTCATTTTTTGGCTGTCTGTCTATTATTGGTATGTAAGAATACTTGTAATTTTTACGTATTGGTTTTGTATCCTGAGACTTTGCTGAAGTTGCTTATCAGCTTAAGGAGATTTTGGGCTGAGACAATGGGGTTTTCTAAATATACAATCATGTCATCTGTAAACAGAGACAGTTTGACTTTCTCTCTTCCTATTTGAATACACTTTATTTCTTTTTCTTGCCTGATTGCCCTGGCCAGAAGTTCCAATACTATGTCAAATAGAAGTGGAGAGAGAGCACATCCTTGTCTTATACCGGTTTTCATAGGGAATGCTTCCAGCTTTTGCCCATTCAGTATGATATTGGCTGTGGTTTTGTCATAAATAGCTCTTACTATTTTGAGGTACATTCCATCAATACCTAGTTTATTGAGAGTTTTTAGCATGAAGGGGTGTTACATTTTATTAAAGGTTTTTTCCACATCTATTGAGATAATCGTATAGTTTTTGTTACTGGTTCTGTTTATGTGATGGATTACGTTTATTGATTTGTGTATGTTGAACCAGCCTTGCATCTCAGGGATGAAGCCGATTTGATCGTGGTGGATAAGCTTTTTAATGTGCTGCTGGATTCAGTTTGCCAGTATTTTATTGAGGATTTTTGCATTGATGTTAATCAGGGATATTGACCTGAAATTTTCTTTTTTTGTTGTGTCACTGCCAGGTTTTGGTATCAGGATGATGCTGGCCTCATAAAATGAGTTAGGGAAGATTCTCTCTTTTTCTATTGTTTGGAATAATTTCAGAAGGAGTGATATCAGCTCCTCTTTTTACCTCTGGTAGAATTCGACTGTGAATCTGTCTGTTCCTGGACTTTCTTTTTTTTTTTTTTTTTTTTTTTTTTTTTGCTTGGTAGACTGTTAATTACTGTCTCAATTTCAGAGTTGGTTACTGGTCTATTCAGGGATTTGACCTCTTTCTGGTTTAGTCTGGGAGGGTGTATCTATCCACAAATTTATCCATTTCTTTTAGATTTTCTAGTTTATTTGTGTGGAGCTGTTTATACTATTATCTGATGGTAGTTTGTGTTTCTGTGGGAACAGTGGTTATCTCCCCTTTATCATTTTTTAGTGTGTCTATTTGATTCTTCTCTCTTTTCTTCTTTATTTGTCTGGCTTTTGGTCTATCTATTTTGTTAGTCTTTTCAAAAAACCAGCTCCTGGATTCACTGATTTTTTTGAAGGAGTTTTAGTATCTCTACCTCCTTCAGTTCTGCTCTGATCTTAGTTATTTCTTGTCTTCTGCTAGCTTTTGAATTTGTTTGCTCTTGCTTCTCTAGTTCTTTTAAGTGTGATGTTAGGTTGTCGATTTCAGATCTTTCCCCCTTTTCCTTTGGGCATTTAGTGCTTTAAATTTCCCTCTGAACACTGTTTTGGGTCTGTCCCAGAGACTCTGGTACATTGTGTCTTTGTTTTCATTGGTTTCAAATAACTTATTTATTTCTGCCTTAATTTTGTTATTTACCCAGTAGTCATTCAGGAGCAGGTTGTTCAGTTTCCATGTAGTTGTGTGGTTTTGAGTGAGTTTCTTAGTCCTGAGTTCTAATTTGATTGCACTGTGGTCTGAGAGACTGTTTGCTATTATTTCTGTTCTTTTGCATTTGGTGCAGAGTGTTTTACTTCCAATTATGTGGTCAATTTTAGAATAAGTGCTACATGGTGCTGAGAAGAATGTATATTCTATTGATTTGGGGTGGAGAGTTCTGTAGATGTCTATTAGGTCTGCTTGGTCCAGAGCTGAGTTCAAGTCCTGAATATCCTTGCTAATTTTCTGTTTCATTGATCTGTCTAATATTGACAGGGGGGTGTTGAACCTCCGACTATTATTTTGTGGGAGTCTAAGTCTCTTTGTAGGTCTCTAAGAACTTGCTTTATGAATCTAGGTGCTCGTGTATTGGGTGCCTATATATTTAGGATAGTTAGCTCTATTTTGCATTAATCCTTTTACCATTATGTAATGTCCTTCTTTATCTTTTTTGATCTTTGATGGTTTAAAGTCTGTTTTATCACAGACTAGGACTGCAACCCCTGCTTCTTTTTTTCTTTCCATTTGCTTGGTAATTATTCCTCCATCCCTTTATTTTGGGCCTATGTGCATCTCTGCACATGAGATGGATCTCCTGAATACAGCACTCTGATTGGTCTTGACTCTTTATCCAATTTGCTAGTCTGTATCTTTTAATTGGGGCATTTAGCTGTTTACTGTTAGGGAAACCCGCCGCATACCACCCAGCAGGTACCCCGAGTCCGGCGGAGACAAAGGAGTTAGAAAGAGACAGAATAAGTGTTTAAAAGGTGGGTCCAGGGTACCAGAGCGTCGCAGGCTTTCTCATGGCTCAGAGCTCTCTGGCTCCGCCCAACTTATTGGTTTACAAGCTCTTTATTCTTAAGGCAGATGGGAGGGGAAGGAAGGGACGAGGAAAAGGATGAATCAGTGAAGGAGAACTCGTGAGTCATTCAATAAGATGTATAGCAGTGGTGGTTTCTGTGAATTTCCTTGAGCAAAGGTGTGTGTCCAAACTACTTAAGATCTTTAACTTATTGGACCGAAACTGGTGGGAGCAGGTTTCAGAAGGAGCCAAGATGTTTGATTATACTCCACAGCTTCAAGGGACTGTTGTCTCCCTGAGCAACAAGGGAGTGGAATGCTGCTGGGCGGTTATGCTCTCGGGGCATAAAGACATGAAAGCAATAAGGAGACCTTTCTCCTCAGAGGCCATCCATGGCTTCCCATGGGTGTCTCACACAGGGGAGACCAACTCAACTGGCACCCCAGAAACCCTCTTTCCCACATTTAATTTTAAGGTTAATATTTTTGTGTGTGAATTTGATCCTGTCATTATGATGCTAGCTGGTTATTTTGCCCGTTAGTTGATGCAGTTTCTTCATAGTTTCGATGGTCTTTACAATTTGGCATGTTTTGCAGTGGCTGGTACTGGTTTTTCCTTTCCATATTTAGTGCTTCCTTCAGTAGCTCTTGTAGGGCAGGCCTGGTGGTGACAAAATCTCTCAGCATTTGCTTGTCTGTAAAGGATTTTATTTCTCCTTCGCTTATGAAGCTTAGTTTGGGTGGACATGAAATTCTGGGTTGAAAATTCTTTTCTTTAGGAATGTTGAATATTGGCCCCCACTCTCTTCTGGCTTGTAGGGTTTCAGCAGAGAGATCTGCTATTAGTCTGATGGGCTTTTCTTTGTGGGTAACCCAACCCTCCTCTCTGGCTGCTCTTAACATCTTTTTTTTTTTTCATTTCAGCCTTGGTGAATCTGACAATGATGTGTCTTGGGGTTGCTCTTCTCAAGGAGTATCTTTGTGGTGTTCTCTGTATTTCCTGAATTTGAATGTTGGCCTGCCTTGCTAGGTTGGGGAAGTTCTCCTGGATGATATCCTGAAGAGTGTTTTCCAACTTGGTTCCATTCTCTCTGTCACTTTTGGGTACACCAATCAGACGTGGGTTTGGTCTTTTCACATATTCCCTTATTTCTTCTTGGAGGATTTGTTAATTTCTTTTCATTCTTTCTTCTCTAATCTTGTCTTCAAGCTTTATTTCATTAAGTTGATCTTCAATCTCTGATATCCTTTCCTCCACTTGATCGATTTGGCTATTGATACTTGTGTATGCTTCATGAAGTTCTCGTGCTGTGTTTTTCAGCTCCATCAGGTCATTTATATTTTTCTGTAAACTGGTTATTCCAGTTAGCAATTCTGCTAACCTTTTTTCAAGGTTCTTAGCTTTCATGCATTGGGTTAGAACATGCTCCTTTAGCTCAGAGGAGTTTGTTATTACCCGCCTTCTGAAGCCTACTTCTGTCAATTCATCAAACTATTCTCCATCCAGTTTTGTTCCCTTGCTGGTGAGGAATTGTGATCCTTTGGAGAAGAGGCCTTATAGTTTTTGGAATTTTCAGGCTTTTTGCACTGGTTTTTCCTCATCTTCATGGATTTATCTACCTTTTTCTTTGATGTTGGTGACCTTCAGGTGGGGTTTTTGTGTGGCTGTACTTTTTGTTGATGTTGATGCTATTCCTTTCTGTTTGTCAGTTTTCCTTCTAACAGTCAGACCCCTCTGCTGCAGGTCTGCTGGAGTTTGCTGGAGGCCCACTCCAGACCCTGTTTGCCTGGGTATCATCAGTGGAGGCTGCAGAACAGCAAAGATTGCTGCGTGTTTCTTCCTCTGGAAGCTTCGTCCCAGAGGGGCTCCCACCAGATGCCAGTCAGAGCTCTCCTGTATGAGGTGTCTGTCGACCCCTGCTGGGAGGTGTGTCTCGGTCAGGAGGCATATGGGTCAGGGACACACTTGAGGAGGCAGTCTGTGCCTTAGCAGAGCTCAAGAACTGCGGTGGGAGGTCCACTGCTCTCTTCAGAGCCGGCAGGCAGGAACGTTTAAGTCAGCAGAAGCTGCTCCCACAGCTGTCCCTTCCCCCAGGTGCTCTGTCCCAGGGAAATGGGAGTTTTATTTATATGCCCCTGCCTGGGGCTGCTGCCTTTCTTTCAGAGATGCCCTGCCCAGAGAGGAGGAATCTAGAGAGGCAGTCTGGCTATAGCAGCTGTGCTGAGCTGCAGTGGGCTTCGCCTAGTTCGAACTTCCTGGTGGCTTTGTTTACACTGTGAGGGTAAAACCGTCTAGTCAAGCCTCAGTAACAGTGGACTCCCCTCCCCTCACCAAGCTCAAGCATCCCAGGTCGACTTCAGACTGCTGTGCTGGCAGTGAGAATTTCAAACCAGTGGATCTTAGCTTGCTTGGCTCCGTGAGGTGGGGATCCACTGAGCTAGACCACCTGGCTCCCTGGCTTCAGTCCCCTTTCCAGGAGAGTGAATGGTTCTGTCTTGTTGGTGTTCTAGGCACAGCTGGGGTATGGGAAAAAAAAAACAAAAAACAAACAACAAAACAAAAAAAACCTCCTGCAGATAGCTGAGTGTCTGCCCAAATGGCCGCCCAGTGTTGTGCTTGAAACCCAGGGCCCTGATGGTGTAGGCACCCGAGGGAATCTCCTGGTCTGTGGGATGTGAAGACCATGGGAAAAGCATATTATCTGGGTGGGAATGCACTGCTCGTGGTGGCAGTCTCTCATGGCTTCCCTTGGCTAGGGGAGGGAGTTCCCAGACCCCTTGCACTTCCTGGGTGAGGCAATGCCCCACCCTGCCTTGGCTCACCCTTTGTGAGTTGCACCCACTGTCTAACCAGTCCCAGTGAGATGCGCTGGGTACCTCAGTTGGAAGTGCAGAAATCACCCGCCTTCTGTGTTGATCTCACTGGGAGCTGCAGACCGGACCTGCTCCTCTTTGGCCATCTTGGGAAGTGTCTATCTCTTCTTTTTCTTTTATCTAAAATATTATCAATAAGATTGGGGTTGTCTATCTCCTAAATAATGTATGAAATTAACTTGTGAAAGCTTCTAAGCCTGGTGATTTTGTGGGGAGGAGAAAGAAAGGGGTCTTTTTTGTAATTAATTCAATTTTTAAAATTATTACTGATTCTTTAGAGATTTCAACTTATTCTTGAGTCAGGAAGGGAAATCTGTCCTTTTCTAGACAATTATTTGCTTATTCTAGGTTTACAAGTGCATCGATGAAAGCGTATTTGTTTCTTGACTGCTCTCTTCCTTTACTGCTAGCCAAGCCACTTTAATCCCTTGTTTTTACTATTATAATAACCTGCCAACTGGTCGTTTCTCCCCATTTACCATGTAGCAGTTCAAATAATTTTTTAATATAAATAAAGTCATACTATTCCTCTCACTAATTTATTTATTACACATAAACTAAAATCCAAACTTTACCATACTCAACTTCTCTGTCCATGTTTCTATCTAAATCCCTTAATGTTATTTCCTTTGCTCGCCTACTGCTAATCACATTGGCTTTTTTTCCCTACACCTCAAATAAGCCATTCTCCATCTTACTTCTTTTATATTTATTTATTTGTGTGTGTGTGTGTGTGTGTGTGTGTGTGTGTAGAGATGGGGTCTACCTATGTTGCCGAGGTTGGTCTTGAACTCCTGGGCTCAAGCAATCCTCCCACCTCTGACTCCAAAATTGTTGCAACTATAGACTTGAGCCACCATACCCAGCCTCATGCTCACTGTTTGATCTTGAAAATTGCCGTTCCTTTTGCCTTAATAGGTGTACCCCAAGGTTTTCTAGATAAGTGGCATTTTCTTGGCATTCATGTCTCAGCTCAAAAGTCATTTCCTCTGGGAAACATTCTCTGATGACACTTTTTAAATTGTATTCCCCTAATTTATCTCTCACACACACATGCACATATTGACCTCAGCTCCATTTTATTTTCTTCATTGCATTCATCTGAAAGTATTTATTATTTTAGCTAAGCAAGTGTTCAGTTCATGGGATAATAAAATCTTGTAGTGGCGAAACCTATTCCCCATAGTTTCTTTCATGTCTCTAGCACCTAGAATAGTGCCTCATACATGGTCAAAGCTGGCTATATATCATAGGAGAGGAGCTGTTTGAGCTGTAACTTAAGTAGGTCTTTTCTCAGTGGAGAATGGGAGCAAGATATTAAAGCATATGCCCAGGAGTCTCTGTGCAAATAATTAATTACATCATTTTGTCATTTTTTTTTTTCTGAGACAAAGACTAAAGATTGAATGGTAATAAATAGGGAATATCAGGCATATCTTGCTATTCTCAGCATTATTGAAACTATCAGCTGCACTACTCTAGAGCACTCAGTAGATTATGAATTTTTGCCATCAAATAAATTCAAAACACCACAATATTTTTGAGTAAAGTGAATAGTCAAATATGTCAAATATTCACAATAGCAAAGCATAGAATCAACCTAAATGCCCATCAATGATAGACTGGATAAAGAAAACGTGGTTCACATACACCGTGGAGTACCATATAGCTATAAATAAGAATAAGATCATATCCTCGCAGCAGCACAGATGGAGCTGGAGGCCATTATTCTAAACAAACTAACACAGGAACAGAAAACCAAATACTTCATGTTCTCCCTTATAAGTGGAAACTAAACTTTGAGTATACACATAAACTCAAAGAAAAGATAACAAACACCAGGGCCTACTTGAGGATGGATAGTGAGAGAAGGGAGAGGATTGAAAAACTACCTATTGGGTACTATGCTTATTACCTGGTTGAAAAAATAATCTGTACACCAAATGCCCATGACATGCAGTTTACCCATATAACAAACCTCCACATGTACCCCTGTACCTAAAATACAAGTTTAAAAATGTGTGAAAATAGTTGAGGAGATAGAGTTAAATCTAGAGAGACTATATGAGCACTGTGTTGCTCCAGGGTACTGCAGTTACTGCCAATAGTTTTTAGTTTCTAGTATAACAAAACAAAACAAGACAAAGCTACCTACATAATACTAAGCAGTTGGTCTGTACTAAAACAACCAGAGGTTATTTGCCACAGATTTATTATTTAAAAAACATATATTGGAATATAATTTAATTCCATTTATCTCTAGAGAATCCATCACAGACATAATTTTACTCAAATTCAATGTTTGAAAATAAAAATAAAGACTGAGGTACTTACTCATACAATGCAATTGGATTTGAGATCAGCACATATTTGTTAGCCCTTGTGTTTGATGAGTGGCAAATAAAACTATAAATTGCCTATGTAGTATACAGTGATATAGAATTCAAGACACTAGAATTAATGTATCACAACTGTGATTGCCCATGGAGTTTGTGTAAAGAAAAACAGAGTCATCATAATTTTCAGATCCTGCAGATCATTTTTGTCAGATATAGTGCTTGATAAAAGATTCTGGCTCATCCATGAAAGCTGTGATACCTTATTCAAATCATGTCAATACCTTGAACTTCAGTATCTTATTCTTAAGACTGGAGAAAATATTACTTATTTCCCAGAATTATTTTAAGATCTAGATAAAATCATACATGTCATATTTGCACATGGTAGAATTGGGGTTTCTTTCAATTAATTTTCATTGTGTGGCAAATTACCCTGAAACTTACATGCTTAAAACAATGGTCTTTTATATAATTATTGCCTGTGGTCAGCAATTTGGGATGAGCTTAGTTGGATGATTCTTCTGTTGGTTCCGCCAGGGTTCATTTATTTGGCTACAATCAATTAGGACAGCAGCAGGGACTGGATTGTGTAAAATGGCCTCACTTACATGGTTAGTGGTTGGCAGGCTGTTGACCAGGACACCTTGGTTTTCTTTTATGTGCCTTTTTCTATTTTTTTCCCCAAATCTCGAGAACCTGTGAGCTATATGGCTTTTTCATAAAGCTACCTCAGACTCATTCACATTGTGGCAGCATTCTAAAAGGGCTAGAATGAGAACTGCAAAACTTATTGAAGTTTAAGTTCCGAAATAGCATATCACATATGCCACATTTTACTGGTGAAAAAAAAAAAAAAAAAAAAAAAAACCCATATTGCCAGCACATATAAAAGAGGTAGGAAAAATTCCACCTTTTTCTGGGAGAAGCTGAAAATAACGCATGGTCATTTAATCAATGACAGTGACCTTAGGAAGTAATCTCAGCAGACTGATTTAGTAAAGGAGTTAACTTCTAATGAAATAAAGAATAAAATGTAAGTAAAGAAGTAGAAACTACATTCATAGACACTTCCAATAAACTTATCAGTAAACAGGAAGAGTATAAAAGGGTGTTAGCTGAAAGATACAGAGTCAAAAAATATTTCAGTGCTTAGATTGCAGGGTCACAGGAATATTCACATGCTAAGGGGAAATTTAGAAGCATGGAGGAGGCTGACAATAGAGAACAGAAAATGAGTAATGGAACAAGACATTGGAATGAATGGACTCCAGCAGGGCACAAGAGGAAGGAGAACCTTCTTTGAGATGAAGAAGTTAAATATAGTTGCCATTGACATAAATATATTTGTAGAAAGTATTGGAGATGTTACAGGAGAGTTTCCCTTAATGACTTTTCTTGATGAAATAAGAGTTATGCTGATGTCAGGTATAATTTTGAATATTATGGATTTATAAGATTAGATTCTAAGATTAAAATGGGGTGGGCATTTCTGAATGCAGCAGTGATGAGAGTGTTACTCTTAGACTTCTTTCTACAGTAGGAAATGAGATTGAAGGCCCCAGCTGCTGCCATGTCCTGAAAACCATCTCATGTTTATGCTGAGGCCTCCCATGTGCTGCTTACCACTAAGGAAGAAAGGATAATAAGAGGACATATTCCTGGAAGACATAGAACTCCTTTGTGGTTGGTTTGGGTCAAGGCCTTCCCTATAGCTTGCCCAACCTTGCTTAGAGTGCACTGCAGTCTAGGTTGCTACCATTCAACCTTCTCTCCCTCTCTTCTTCTTTTGGAGTCAGATATACATGGAGATTTGACAGCTCTTTCAGTTTCCCCAGGTCCTTCCATATTGCCTTTTATATAGACATTTGCCCTAATAAAATCTTTGCACATTTAATCCTGTCTTAGTGTCTGCTTCTTGGAGGGATCCAGGCTAAAACAAATGGTACCCAGAGTAGTTCAGAAAAGATTGGCAGTAAGATCAGGATTTCATACTGGTTAATCCGCTGGAGCATGGATAGTCCTTGGCAGAAAACAGTTGTTAAATTGTTAAATATTTCAGATTTTATGACCTTGGAAGATATCTCAGTGGTGAGGAATGCTGTAAAAGGTGCAATGAAGCAGGCATTTGGAACCTATAAGAAGGTTTGCAAAGACAGCAAAGTCGGCTGGTTAATGCTAAATTGTATTGACACAATGCATATGGATAATGAGAGACTTAGAGCTGTTAACAAGCAGTTAATACCTGAGTGCACGAACTAGAGGGCCTCAGTGGTAGAATATAAAGAGGCGCTCATCACCTGTAGCAGAAGGCCAGACACAATCAAACAGCAGGCTGAAGAACTAATTGTGAGAGTTGCAGAGCCCCAGAGACAACAAAGTGGACTGTTATGCCAAAGTCAGGGTTCTGGTAGATAAAACCTGTAATAGTATTCTGAATACTTAAAGGAGTACATCTGGATGGCTGTTCTGAAGATACTTTACAGCCCTCCCACACTCTGTACGCACCAGAAATGCATAGGTGACCCACCCTTCCCTTGTAACAACTAGGATTTCCTCTGTGATTCAGGAGGTTTCAGAAGCCTATCTCCAACCAGGCAATTGGTGCTTCTTTAGATACTGCCCTCGCTTACTTTGTTGTCTGCAAGGTTTACAACTAGTGTGAAATCCCAGCATAGCGTGGCTGTGGGCAAACTGGGACTCATAAGGAATTTATGAGATTATATACTTAAAGAATTGCAAGTATCATCCAGCATATACCAACAATAACCATGGCAGTACCTCAGGGATTCGGTTCTAAGGGTTCTTGATAAAGTCAGACTGGAAGGCTGGATAAGTAAGGATTAATTTGACTTGAGTACATTTTTTAGGGGCATGAGATTGAATGCTCCAGCAAAGACTTCAGGGAATAGGGCAAATTTGCTGCTAGGATGGCTCTTAGAAGTGTTGAAAAAAATGATGGCCAATGTTCAGCAAAGGAGGCATGCATACATTTCCCTGGAATATAGTAGAAAAAGAAAGAGGCCTAGGGAAGTGGACATCTTGGAATGGACATATTAAAGCTAAAAGAACCACAGTGGAATTATATTCCATGAAAGAAGCCATAGTACATACCATTCACCAAAGCCATTGGGACTACAAGAGCACAGGCATCATTGAGAAGTTCAGGGGTGGCCCTCCTCTTTAATTTGTGTTTAATATTAAGGAAGGCAGTCACAGAATTGGACTCATTATTGACAATGGTGCTAGTGGACCCATAGTCTAGTAGTGGCCAGGTGGCTGTGCTTAACTGTCAGAAGTCAAAAGGCTGAATTTACCACATTGATAAGGTGAGATTAGCAGCCATAAGGACTTGATCTGCAGGGAGCTGTAAACATTAATGGAACATGGTATAACTAGAAGCAAAATAGAGATGGACATCTAGGTTCTGCTTAATACTTACCACCCTAAAAAGGCAGTCATGGAAGAGCAGAAGGCTGAGGGATGTCACCTCAATAAAGAGTCACAATTCTAGGCAGGGTTTGGTGGCTAACGCCTGTAATCTTAGCACTTTGGAAGGCTGAAGTGGGAGGATCACTTGAGCCCAGGAATTCAAGACCAGCCTGGGCAACATGGCGAAACTCCATCTCTACAAAATTTTCAAAAATTAGCTTGGCATGGTACTGTGCACCTGTGGTTCCAGCTACGTGGTAGGCTGAGACGGGAGGATCACCTGAGCCTGGGGAGATCAAGGCTGCAGTAAGCTGTGATAGTGCCATTACGCTCCAGCCTGAAGCCTGGGTGACAGTAAACCCTGTCTCTAAATAAATAAATAAATATAAATAAGAGTTAAAAATTTTTCTTTGGTGCCCAGATCTGAGCTAATTTTCACTTCTAAGATTAGTTGACTGAAGAGGCCTGAGCTTCTAGAGGAAAGAAAAGGACCCCATAACACCATAGCCAGTATATGCCACGACAATTCTCTAGTCTTTCCCCAAAGTGATCTATGGTCATTTACTCAAGTGTGGTGAAATGACAATAACCAGACATTTTAAGAACTATTACACATAGGGTCTGAGTTGTACTGATAACTCAGAAACCTAAATAATCATTATAGCTCTCTTGTGGGGAAGAAGACTATGGGAACCAGGTAGTCAATGGAGTCTTAGCTAAAATTTGGCTCAGAGTGGACCCAGTGTTTATTTACCCAGATGCTAAGTGCATAATACGAATGGAATAATTCCCGCATTTGGCCCTTGGTTTATGGGGTGTGAGATACTGTGGGGAAAGCCAGTGGGAACCAGTAAAAAGGCTCCCCACCTACTCTAGATAACATAGTAAATTTCTAAAAATTATTGTATTGGGAGTTAGACCTTAGGTAAATTATTAAAGCTTGAAAGATGTTAGGGTGGTGATTTATATAATGTGAATAATCAATTCACCAAGTTGATTTCCATCCTGGAAGGGTCAGTAGTTTATCCTCACAAGAAGAAATACTTATCCAGGCACGAGTTGCCTTTTCCGCTTGTAAAAGTCTCAGCCAGCACCACTTTATGCAGGCTTACAGAATTCCTGATTCATAAGTATGGTATCCCACACAGCATGGCTTCTGACTAAACTCTCTCTCATGAAAAAGGAGGTGTAGAAGTGGGTCAGATGCCATTGAGTCCACTGATCATATCACCCACCAGACCATCCAGAGGCAGCTAGTCTTATAGAACACTGGAACACCCTTCTAAAGGTACAACTGAAGTGTCAGCTCAGAAGAAACACCCTGAAAATGGGGCACCAACCTACAAGGTATAGTGCATTTGTTAAATCACAGACTGCTATATCGTGCTGTGCTGCAGTACTAAGGACGCATGAGTTAAGAATCCAAGTGGTAGAAGCAGGAGGGGCCCCAATTGCTTTTACTCCTAATGACCCAATGGGAGCTTATACTTTCTGTCATTTCAACTCTGGGTTCTGCCAAGCTGGAGGTCCTGTTTCTCAAAGGGGATGCACTCTTTCCAGGAAACATAGCAAGGGTCCCATTGAACTATAAGTCAGAGATTATTTCAGGGCACTTTGCATTCCCTGTGCCCCAGGACCAAGCAAGTGACAAGAGTCACCATAATGGCAAGGGTAATTGATCCCGACATTGAGGAGGAGATGTGGGGGTTTACCTAGGTAATCCACTTGGGTACCTCTTTGTACTCTCTCGCTCCATTCTAACTGAACAGAGAAGTACAGCAATTCCAGACTGAGAAGGCCTCAGACCATTCAAGAATAAAGATTTGGACAACACCAGCAGGAAGTCAGCAAGATCTACAGAGGAGATAGCTGAGGGAGAGGTGGATTTAGAATGAATAGTAGAGGAGGGAGAAGATGACACACAGTTGTGGTCCCAAGACCAACTACCATGATCAGAGTTGTAGTTCATCCCACTAACTACCTTCTTATGTTTCTCACAGAAAGAAATGTCCATGGGACAGTGCAGTAGCTTCTCCACAAAACTGTGTGGAATAAGTCTGTGTGGCCAAAGGTGTTGACAGTGGCAGACATAAGAATGCACCTTAGACAATTTACTAAAAGAAAAAAAAATGACCAAGGTCCCCAGCTGTTGCACTTTGAAATTATTCCCTGTGCTTGTCCTGAGGAAACACTTCTCATGCACTGCTCCCAGAATTTGAATAACCAACAAGATACTAAGGCAAACCCATTTATGGAAGATACCGGGTTCATTTGTTGGCTGACTTTGGTTCAAGGACTCCTCCATGACTTTGCCAAAACTTCCTTAGACTGCACTCCAGTCTAAGTCACTTTCACTCAATCTTCTTTCACTCTGTCCTTTACTTGGAGTTGGAAGTGCATAGCAATTTAACAGATTTCCCAGCCTCCCCATCTTATTCATATTTACTTTCACACAGGCATTTCTGTTAATAAAATTCTTTCACATTTAATCAATATTAGTACCTGCTTCTTAAAGGCCCCCAGCCAAAACAATGGTGACTAAAAAGAAATTTATAATATAAACATGGAAGTGAGTGACTGGGAATAAATGGGGTCATTGGAGTTCAGGAGGAGAAGTGAATGAAAAATTAGGTTTTTGTGTATGTTGTCCAAGTTAGATACTGACAATGCCATACATGATGGAACCAGAGATAGTCTTTTTTTTTTTTTTTTTGAGGCGGAGTCTTGCTCTGTCGCCCGGACTGGAGTGCAGTGGCCGGATCTCAGCTCACTGCAAGCTCCACCTCCCGGGTTTACGCCATTCTCCTGCCTCAGCCTCCCGAGTAGCTGAGACTACAGGCGCCCGCCACCTCGCCCAGCTAGTTTTTGTATTTTTAGTAGAGACGGGGTTTCACCGTGTTAGCCAGGATGGTCTCGATCTCCTGACCTCGTGATCCACCCGTCTCGGCCTCCCAAAGTGCTGGGATTACAAGCTTGAGCCACCGTGCCCGGCCCAGAGATAGTTTTAAGTAAGTAGTTCAATAGGAAAGTTTTCAGTCAATGTAAGAAGACTTTCCTGAAGAATATCTGTAAATAACAAAATCTTAGAGGCTAAAGTATAGTATGACAAAGAGAATGAACTCCAAAGAAAATATGGTACACAAAGAAAGAGAATTACTAGCCTAAAATGAGAAATGGGAAGTGAAAATATTGCTGGCAACTATAGCTACAGTACCTTAAAAATTGAGTAGCTTTTGAGAAACTACAGGGAAGTTTTTATTCTCAAAGGAGAGCCAAATGTCTGCTATTATTAGGAGATAAAAGAAGCATTCCGTATAAATATACAAATATTTATATGCATATACAATATACATATCTATTTATAGAATAAATATAAGTCATATATATACACACATGTGCAAACACATGCAAGTGTATAATGTAGTATAAGGTAGTTTGCTTAACAATAGAAATGCATGCAAGTGGTCCAGTTAGAAATGATTGGCAGCGATGGTGGCAATGAGTATATAAGTCAGGAATAATAAAAAGCAAAACAGGATAGTATGAGATTATGGAAGATGTTAGGTGAACGAAAGGTAAATAAAATGATGATAGAGGTAAAATATTTCTGTAGTTTCATGGTTCCAAGAAAATTATATGTAATTTAAATATACAGCGGGCAGAACTTCGGGTAGTGCAACTGGTTGTGCATTTTGCTTGGAAAGAGAAATGGTGAGACATGTGATGATGTGCAGATTCATAGTCTGTGGCCGGTGGTTTGGCTAGACTGTCAGGGACTTGGTAGGAACATGGCTGGAAGATCGGTGAGAAAGAATAATGAGGAAGAGTTTTATTGATGGACATATCTGAATGGCATCAAATGTTACAACATTTGTGTGCCATGTGAATCGTCACCCAAAGGTGACCTCAAGTAGAGGAAGATTTTAATAAAGTATTATGACGCATTCTGTGAACACTACTCAGCCTCTTTCCCCATTCACTCATGTCATTGTTCAATGGGCTCATGAACAAAGTGGCCATGGTGTCAGGGATGGACATCATAATGGTGTATTAGTCAGTTCTCACATTGCTATAAAGAAATGCCTGAGACTGGGTAATTTATAAAGAAGAGGTTTGATTTGCTCATAA
Source organism: Piliocolobus tephrosceles (assembly GCF_002776525.5). Lineage (NCBI taxonomy): Eukaryota > Metazoa > Chordata > Mammalia > Primates > Cercopithecidae > Piliocolobus > Piliocolobus tephrosceles. The sequence continues at coordinate 12,124,624 of NC_045445.1, read as the reverse complement.
TTCTGCAGGCTGTACAGGAAGCACTGAGGCATCTGCTTGGCTTCTGGGCAGGCCTCAGGAAACTTACAATCATTGCAAAAGACAAAGGGGGAGAAAGTACTTCACATGGCTGAAGCAGGACAAAAAGAGAGAGCATATCTCATGAGAACTTACTCACTATCATGAACAAAGGGGATAGTGCTAAACCATTCATGAGAAACAACCCCCATGATACAATCACCTCCTACCAGGTCCCACCTCCAACATTGGAGATTACAACCAAACATAAGATTTGGGTAGGGACACAGACCCAAACCATATCGCATGGGCTCAGCAACATGGACTTCCACTCATCAAGAGATTTGGGTAGGGACACAGACCCAAACCATATCACATGGGCTCAGCAACGTGGACTTCCACTCATCAAGATCAACTTGGCTACAGCCATGTTGTGTGCCCAATCTTCTAGCAGTAGAGAACGACACTGAGTTCCAAATACGGCACAATTCTTTAGTGTGATCAGCTAGCTATTTGGTGTCAGGTTGTTTACACTGGACCACATTCATCATGAAAGGGGCAACATTTTGTTCCTACTGGAATAGAAACTTACTCTGGATATGGATTTCCCTTCTTGCACACAATGCTTCTGACAAAACTACCATCCATGGATTTACAGAATGCATTATCCTGCATGGTATTCCACACAACATTGCTTCTGACCAAGGAACTCACTTCACAACAAATCAAGCTTGTCAATGGGCCCATGATTATGGCATTCATTGGTTTTACCACGATCATTAGAATCCTGAAGCCACTGCCTTGATAAAATGATGAAATGGCCTTTTGAAGATACAGTTACAGTGTAATCAAAGTGGAGTGGCAATGGCAGTACCTTTCAGGGTTGGGGCAAGGTTTTCCAGAAGGCTGTATATGCTCTGAATCAGCATCTAGTATATTGTACTGTTTTTTCCATTGCTAAGAGTCATCGATCCAGGTATTAAGTGATAGAAGTGGGACTGGCACATTCACCATCACCCATAGTGACCCATAGCAGAATTTTTCTGCTTCCTGTTTCCTTGATTTATTCTCTGCTAGGCTAGAGGTCTTAATTTCAGAGGGAGAAATGCTTCTATCAGGAGACACAACAAAAATTCCACTGAACTGGAAGTTAAGACTGCCCCCCCAGACACTTTGGGCTCCTCATGGCCTCTGAGTAAACAGGCAAAGAAAGAAGTTACAGTATTGGCTGGGGTGATTGCTCTAGACCATCAATGGAAATTTAGACTGCTACTACACAGTGGAAGGAAGGAAGAGTATCTCTGGAATACAAGAGATCTCTTAGGGCATCTCTTAATATTATAACATCTTATAATCAAGGACAGTGGAAAACTGCAACCCAATTCAAGCAGAGCTATGAATGGCCCAAAGCCTTTAGGAATAAAAGTTTGGGTTACTTTACCAGGTTAAAAACCATGACTAGTTGAGGTGTTTGCTGAAGGCAAAGGGAATACTAACTCGATAATAGAAGAAGGTAATTAAATATTTCAACTGTGACCATGGACCAGTTATAGAAACAAGGAAAGTTTAGTCGTCCTGAGTATTTTCTTCTTATTCTATTGTAAATATGTTTGCATGCACATGTACAGATATTAAGCAAATATCTTTGTTTTTTTCCCTTATTAACATAAGATGTACTGGGTTTATATCAATATTTAAGTATTGTTAACTTTACATCATAGCGCTTAAGTTACAGGGTATCAGGAGAAGAGTAAACATTAATCAAAGACTTGAGCTCCTTTTGCAGGGAAGAGATTAGTGCGTTTTCAGTTGCATATCATGTTAGGTGGAATTATGACCTTGCTTTTGTCTTTATTTTGCAGATAAGTATGGTTTAAAGAGATGTGCGTGCCTGCCAAGTTGACAAGGGGTGGACTTGTGATGCATAATTTATCAGTTAACTTAAGTGGGCTAAGGGATGTCCAGATAGCTGGTCAAACATTAACATGGGTTTGTCTATGAGAGTATTTTCAGAAGAGATTAGCATTTGAATCAGTAGACTGAGTAAAGAAGATCCACCCTCACCAAAGTGAAGTGGGCATCATCCAATCCAATGAGTGTCAGAATATATTGAAAAGGAGGAGGAAGGGGGAAATTGTTTATCTTTTTGAGCTGAGATATTCACCTTCCATCCTTGGACAAAAGACCTCCTAGCTCTGAGGGTTTTGGACTCAGATTGCGTAATACTATTGGCTTTCCCGGGTCTTAGGCTTGCAGAAAGCATATTGTTCTCTACTTCAATAATCACTTGAGCAAATTCTCATATTAAATTTCCTCATATATATCTATATATTTATGTATCTACATCTATATATACAGGTATATAGTTATACAGATAGATATTATATATCTCTATCAATAGATATATATAGTGTGTATATATATTCTATATGTATATATCTGGAGATATCTATCTATAGATATTTCTGTATAAGAAAGAAGATTTTATATATATATATATCCTATATGTATATACAGAGAAGATATCAGTTTTCTCTGGAAAGAATGTGGATGGCCCCTAAGATCTGGAAAAGATAAGAAAACTAATTCTCCTCTAGAGCCTCTATAGAAGATATCTCTCCATATACATATAGGATATATATATATATATATCTTCTCTGAATATACATACAGAATATATATATCCTATATATATAATATAGGATATGATATATATATTTATATAATATGTTATTATTATATGTTATATACCAGTAGCACAGATACATACATACATACATAGATAAATAAATAATCAGTCAACTTAAATGGGCTACATAACTGTATTTCTAGTTCTGTTTTCTCTGGAGAACCCTGAGTAATACAGTGTTGTGTCTATATTAACAGACACTGATATTTTAGAATTGATACATTTTGCTTTTTGTTCCCTAGTTAGAGATTGTTGACTTTGGCTTTTAATTTCAAATTGAATGGAGGAAAACCAGTTTTTACACTATGAGATTCCCACAATGTCTTTATTTCTGTTAAAATTAATTCAATTATTTTCATTTATTTGTATTCCTCCATATATAAGATTTTATACAGCTTCCTCATCTAACTAATGGGACACAAACTCACCGTATTAATGATGCCTTACATTTGTACAGCATATATTTCAGTATCTCATCTGTGTTCACAAAAAGTGAAAAACTTTAAAGATTAGACTTTTTAAAAAAATTTGAAAGAAAAGAGATCCAACAGAGTTAGAACATACTGAAATTTCTGACTACAAGTTCTGTGGTCATTTGTACCACTGCATAGCCACCAATTCTTTTTTCTTTTTTCTTTTTTTTTCTCAAGATAGATCCCAGGCTGGAGTGCAGTGGCGCAATCTCCGCTCACTGCAACCTCCGCCCCCGGGTTCAAGCAATTCTCTTGCCTCAGCCTCCCGAGTAGCTGAGATTACAGGGACGTGCCACCATGCCCAGCTGATTTTTGTATTTTCAGTAGAGACGGGGTTTCACCATGTTGGCCAGGATGCTCTAGATCTCCTAACCTGGTGATCCGCCCACCTTGGCCTCCCAAAGTGCTGGAATTATAGGCGTGAGTCATGGTGCCTGGCTCTTTTTCTTAATCAAGGAAGAAAAGGGATAAAATAAAAATCCAAAGATGGACAGTCTCTGCTAATCTTTCACAAATCATATGATTTTGAATGATATTAAAGATTCAAATCTTAATTCTATACGCATTTCATTGTTGTTAAATCATATTTAAAGCCCACATTTAAAGTTCTGGCAGAAGAACTAGTGTCATACTAATCCTCTGTAAATTAACAATTGCAAACACTAGAATTGTTGTTTAAAATATTAGAAGGACATATCATCTTACACTTCTGAAAGTCAGAAGTTTAAAATAGATTCCAGCACTAAAATCAAAGGTAAAAGAGGGCTTCCTTATTTTCTAGAGGCTCCAGAGGAAAATTAGTTTTCTTATCTTTTCCAGATCTTAGGGTCCATCCACATTCTTTCCATATTCAAAGTCAGCAATTTTTGGTTGAGTATTTCTTAACATGCCATTCTCTAGTTCTGACTCTTCTGCCTTCATCTTTCACTTACCAGGACCAATGTAATTACATGGGGCCTACCTGGATAATGCAGGATAATTTTGCCGTCTCAAAGTCAACTGATTAACAATCTTAATGCCATATGAATTCTATTTTTTTTTTTTGTTTGAGACAGAGTCTTGCTCTGTCACCCAGACTGGAGTGCAGTGGTGCGAACTCGGCTCACTGCAAGCTCCACCTCCCGGGTTCACGCCATTCTCCTGCCTCAGCCTCCCTAGTAGCTGGGACTACAGGCTCCCACCACCTCGCCCGGCTAATTTTTTTCTATTTTGAGTAGAGACAGGCTTTCACCGTGTTAGCCAGGATGGTCTCCATCTCCTGACCTGGTGATCCACCGCCTCTGCCTCCCACAGTGCTGGGATTACAGGCGTGAGCCACCGCGCCTGGCTGCCATTATGAATTCTTAATCCCCCTTTGCCAAAGTTCAAGTTCCAGAGATTAGAATGTGGGCATCTCTGAAGAACCATTATGCTTACCACATAAGACCTTTGAGAGTGAATAAAAGCAGGCAAAAAATGGAGAGATTTCGACCTTTAAATGGAGGGAATTATAGGGAGTAAGATTCAGGTTCACATTGTTAAGGGTTTAAAGACATACTCCAATCCAGGCACCATACGTCAACCTGAAAGCTCCAGTAATATTATTTTAAGCAGACTGGGCGGAGATTGGGGCTTCCAAAGTAGCTGCAAATTGAGTGAGGAAATTTCAGGGGAGGAGCCCAAAGAGTGGCAACCCCTAAAATCTGCTCATAAACTCCACTCAAATCCACAGCTAAGAAGTTTGAGACTAGCCTGGGCAATATAGGAAGACCCTGTCTCTGTAAAAATAAATAAATAAATAAACAAGATAAAAATTAAAAACAAACAAACAAAAAAACCCTCCATAACTAATTCCTGAACTGTGCCTGAGTAACAGGGATTGCAAAGTAACAGCTATAAGTCTAAAGGAACTAACCACAGATTTCAGGTACATTCTACTGTGTAGGGTTAGGGGGAGTGTGTGTAATTTACTACCTCATAGAAGAAACATCAAAATTCTTCAGAGAAAAGTGATAGAGTCAAGATCTTCTATAATATACAATGTGTCAACAAAAATATCCAGTTTCCAATTAAAAATACTTGACATATGAAGGATACAGAACAATAAATAGTAAATAAATATTAAATAAATAGGACAGCAAACAGTAAAGGTAAATAAATAAAAGCCAATACCAAGATAACGGCAGTAATATAATTAGACTATGTAGGCATTACTAAAGCTATTATGAGCATGTCCAAAGAGTTAAAATGCAGTAATGATGAATTAACAGAAAGAAAATATCAATGACAAAATTATAATTATAAAATCTGTGGGGAGAAAAAGAACTGGAGAAAAGCCATATGAAGTTAGAAAGTCACTGAATGGGCTTAATATTGGACTGGACATAGGAAAACAGAAGGTCAATGAATTGAGATAAATTAATAGAACCTATGTAATCTGCAGAAGAGAGAAACTCATGATTGAAAATAAATAAACAGCCACAGTGACCTGTGGAAAATGTCAATTACAAATACATGTAATTGAATTGCCAAAAAGGGGAAAAAAATATGAATAAAACAGAGCAAGGCTGAAAAAATATTTGAATAATGTTTTAAAATTTCCAAAATTGTTTTAAAATATAAACTTACAAACTCAGAAGACTGAGCAAACACTAAATAGTGCAAATTCAAATAAATTGCAAGAGCAAATCAATTAACTTGACATCAGACCTCTCATAAGCATTATAAAAAGAAAGGCAAAAATGCAGAAATGCTTTCAAATGTCTCAATGAAATAAAGTGTAAACCAAGGATATAAATATAAAATAATTTCATATTCATTCAAGCTGTCCTCCAATTATCAGGGCTTTAGAAAATCAGCTTTTCACACTAAGGAACAGGAAGGTATTCTTCAGTCATTAGCCCTTCCTGGGAGTAATGACTGCAGAAATGAGCAAGGAACTGATGATATCTGACTTAAACAAAAGTTGGATACAAGGTGTAATACAAATATAAAAACTAATATATTATGACAAAGTAAAACTAATATAATTGAATTTTCATGAAGATGTGAGAGGGAAGATAAAATAGAAAAATGTCATTGATATTTTATATACAATAAGACTTAAATATGCTACTAACACACATATATATATATATTTATCAGATAATACAATGCTCCATAAGAAAAAAGGGAAATAAGGGTATTAAATGTATTAGTACAAAGGTAATAACCCCTAGAACAAAATATTGCAATGTAGTAAATATAGTAAATAATAATGTGTTGTACGTTTCAAAATCTGTAGGAGAATAAATTTCAAATGTTTTCATCACAAAAAATAATTGTTTGAAGAGATAGATATGTTATCTTGATTTAATTATTCTACACTGTATTCATTAAGTCCTAGTGTCACTTTTTACCCCATATATATATATAAATATATGTATAGTTATATATATAAAACTATAATTTGTCAACTTACAACTTAAAAATAAAAAATACAAACTCTAGAAGGGAAATCTATCACAACAAACATGCTTTGATCAAAATAAAATAAAACTAGAAATTATTAACAATATCTTTAAAAGCCCTTCTATTTAGGAGTGAAGGGAACTTCTGTTAAGCAATTCTGAGTAAAAGGGAAAACACAAACAAATCACATAATTTCTAAAAAGTAATGATAGTGAACACAGTTCATGCCAGAGTTTATGTGATATATTTAAAGCAGTAATTAAGAGAAAATTTCTATCACTAAATACTTTAATCGATAAAAATGAAGTGAAAGAACTGTCTTAAATTCTTATCTCAAAAAATAATCAGAAAATAAACAAGAAAACCAAATACAATTATCAGAAAAAATAATAAATATAAATATGATACTGATGAAGTAGTTAACAAAAATCACTAGACTGAATTAAAAATCAAAATTTTGTTTTATGAAAATAATAAACCACTAAGTAAACTGACTCTGAAAAGGAGAAAGCACAAATATATATAAGAAGAAGTAACAGTGGGAGTAGGAAGGGAATTAAAAAAAAATTGGAGATCACTTTTCAGAAAACCTTTAGGCAAAAAATTTAGAAATATACGTAAAATGGATATCTTCATAGGAAAATACAGATTGCCAAATTTGACCCCAATTGAGGTAGAAAGCTTTGGTTCAATTTTTATGGAAGGTGCAAAGTTACCAATGCACTCCCCCACAGTAAGCACTAGCCCCACATGGTTTCATAGAGAAATATTAGAAAATCTTCAAAGACAGGGTAGTTGCGATGCTACAAAAACTTTTCCAAAACAAACTCCTACTGAATTTTTATGAAATACGAAAATATTGATACTTTAACCTGATAGATAGTACAATAAAACCTACATATAATTGCACTTATGGATATAGATGTACTAATTAAAATACTAGCATACGTAACCCAACATTGCATTTAGAATATAATATACCATGACGGAAAGAACTTTATTCTATTAATGTAAAAAAAAACATTTAATAGAATTAAGGGGAAAACATATGATATCTACAGTGATGCTAAATAAAACATCCGACACTATTTAAAATTATTCCTGTAAGACACTCGAGAACTTAGAAATATATATATACATATATAAAGATACTTTAATCCTAAAGGCAAGATCTTACCTACTGCAGAAACACTGGAATCATTTCTGCAAAGATGATGAATAAATTAAAGGCACTCACTATATTCATTACTGTGCTTTAGAAAATAAATGCACTTTATGTTTTAGGGAATCATTAGGTTCACAGCAAAATCGAGGAGAAAGCAGTTACCACATAGCCCTCCACTACACACACAATCTTCCCTACCATCAGCATCCTGAAGGAGTATGGCACATTTACTCCGATCAATGAACCAGCACTGACATATCATTATCAATCAAAGTCTGTTGTTACATGAGGGCTTACTGCATACTGTACATTCTATGAGTTTTGACATGTGTATAATGACATGTATCCATCATTATAGTATCATGCAGGTGAGTTTCATTGCCCTAAAGCTCCCCATCCTCCACTAATTCACTCCCCCGATTCCTAAACCCCTGGTAGCCACTGATCCTTTTACTGTCGCCATAGTTATGCATTTTCCAGATGTCACATAGGTAGAGTCATGCAGTTTATAGCCTTTTCCTATTGGCTTCTTTAACTTAGTAATATACATTTAAGTTTTTCCCACATCTTTTTATAACTTGATAGTTCTTTTATTAGCATTGAAAAATATTCCATTTTCTGGTTGTATTACAATTTTTAAAAATTCATTTAACTATTGAAGGACCTCTTATTTTTTAATTCCTTTCTTACCCCCATTGTTGTTTCTTATTACATACATCTGTGCTTTTTCCTTTTCTTGATCAACTTAATTCGTGGTTTATTTTATTATTTTTTTAAAAACAAAGTTTTGATTTTTAATTTGATCTGTGTTTTTTGTTTGTGAGCTTGGTTGCTTCCAAGTTTTTGCAACCATAAATGAAGCTGCTGTAAACAATTATGTGCAGATCTTTGAGAGAACATAGTTTTCAACTCACTTGGGTAAACACCAAGTTATGTGAATGCTGAATAATATGGTAACAATATGTTTAGTTTTGTAAGAAACTGCCAAACTGTCTTCCAAAGTGGTACCATTTTGTATTCTCACCACCTATGAATGACAGTTTCTGAGGTTCCACAACCTCACCAACATTTGATGTTGTCAGTCTTTTGGATTTTGACCACTCTGATAGTTGTCTAGTGGTATCTCATAATTTTAAATTGCAGTTCCCTAATGATATACGATGCTAAGCATATATTCATATGCTTATCTGCCATTGGCCTATTTTTTGGTGAGGTGTCTGTTGATATCTTTGGACTATTTCTTAATCATGTTTTTTTTTTTTTTTTCTTATTGTTGAACTTTTAGTATTCTTTGTATATTTTAGATAACAGTTCTTTATAAGATGTATCTTTTCCAATTATTTTATTCCAGTCTGTGGCTTATCTTTTCATTCGCTTGAAAGTATAATTTTGCAGAGCAGAAGGTTTAAGTCCAGTTTATAAATTATTTTTTATGAATTATGTGTTTGATGTTAGACACAAAAAGTTGTTGTCCTACTCAGTAACATCTAGATTGTCTCCAATGTTATCTTCTAAGACTTTTATAATTCTGAGTTTTACATTTAGGTTTCCATCAATTTTAGTTTATTTTTTAAAAGGTTTAATGTCTACATGTAGACTTATTTCTCTGAATGTGTATTTCCAGTTGTCCCAGCACCATTTGTTGGAAAGATTGTCTTTTCTCCATTATATTGCCTCGCACCTTTGTCAAAGATCAGGTGACTATATTTGTGTACATCTATTTCTGGTCTTTCTATGTTGTTCCATTGATCAATTTGTCTATTACTTTGCCAATTACACACTGTCTTGATTATTGTGGCTTTATAGAAAGTATTTAAATCAGGAAGTGTCTTGTCGGTTTTCCAACTTTGTTATTCAACTTTAATATTGTGTTGGCTACTCTTGGTCTTTTTCTCTCCATTTAAACTTTACAATCAGTTTGTTGATGTACCTAAAATAACTTTATTTATGCTTTCTCCAAGTAAAGAGGATGTAATACAAAACATAATAAAAATAAAAATATTTCCTGATCACTTACAGTGTGCTAGTAATCATGTTAATCACTTTATGTGTGTAGTTTAATCTTCACAACATAAGTGGGATATGTTTAACATCATTTCACAGAAAAGGAAAACTATGGTTCAGAAAGATTAAACAATTTGATGAAGGACACTGTCCAACAAGGTGGTAGGGCCAGTGTTGTAACTATGTTCTGTCAGACTCCAAGTATGCCATACTACAATTATTAGTGAAATGTTTGTGAACATAATTGTAAAATTATTACACATTTGAAAAGAATAATGGCATTAAGTACATATAACTCTGTGATAAAGATGAAGGATACAATGCATGCTGAGTGAAAATCATGAAAAATTACTTGGTTACTCTACAGTTCTTTGATGAGATGTTTGTTCAGATTATTCATTACTCCTTATTACTGTGCTATAAGTATCAGTTAATGAAACCAGGAAAGGGATGATAAATTAGTAGTAGCCATAGTAACTGGTAAAGAATTGAAACCAGCTCTATTTTCAGATACTATGATAATTCATCTAAATACCCTTAGAGATTTAATAATAAACCTAGTTGAAACAATACAATCATTCAGTAAGACAGCAGGTTATAAAATAAATTATTAGGAGAATAATTTATTAAAGCTAACAAATTATTAGCTTTCATATATAAAAACAGTTATACTTTTCTCTTGAGTTGCTCCTAGACAAAGACAACACATAATGGTTACTAGAACAAGACCATTTCTTCCTGCTCTCCATGAGAGTCCTCTAAGTTAACATTTGCTGTAAGAAATCAGATCAGCCTGGTTGGGACTTTTCCAGAACTGTTTTTTGATCTGAGGTTCTTGCTGTCCATTTTTTCTTCCTCTCTGATTGTTTCAAAGGTGTCAGAAGTGTTCATGGTCTTTCCCTATTTTGGCTCTCTCTCCCTTTATCTTTTATGGGCATTTCTCCCAATATATTCATTAAAAATTTAATCCTTGCTTGACTCTGCTTCTCAGAGGAACCAAGGTGACACAACTTGCCAACACAATTAATGAAGAACTTTTTCTGATACAAATATCATACAAAAGACATTACAATAAAAAAGTCTACTGACATATTCTCCATAAACATAGACACAAATAACCACAATAAAATATTAGTAAACTTATTATTTGGACATATGAAAAGATAAAATATATTATGACCAAGTAAGATTTATGCCAGGATTACAAGTTTGTGTTAACATTCTAAAATCCATGAATGGAACATTTTATGAAGCCATATTATCATCTAAATTGATGCAGATGGATTATTTGAAAAACCACAACATCCATTCATGATAAAAACTTTCAGCAAACTACAATAGAAATTTGTTTCTATATGATAAACTACATCTATATAAAATCTACAGTTAATATCATAGTTAATAGTGAATGATTGGATACTTTCTCCCAAAGAAATGGAAGGATACTTGCTCTAATAACTTCTGTTCAATATATTATATGTCCTAGCCAGTGCAATAAGCCATAAATAAATATATAAATAACTTACAAATTTGAAAGGAAAACATAATAGGGCCCCCATTTAGTAATATCTTGATCATGCACATGTAAAATTCCTAGAAATCTACAAAAAGCCCAAAACTAATAGAACTAAGAAGTAAACCTAGTGAGATGGAAGAATATAAGATAAATACACAAAAATCACAGGGTTATACTCTGATGACGGATTGGACTCATTATTGTTAAATTGTCAATCATCTCCATATGTATAAATAGATTCAATAGAAATCCCATAAAAATACTAGCAGGCTCCTTTGTGGAGTTGCTGATACCAAAATTTATTTTGAAATGCAAATTAATTAGAATAACCAAAAGATAATCAAATTTAATATATCTTGTCTTGATTGCTGTACTATAAAGCTACAATAATCAAGACAATGTGGTATTTGGAAAAGGCAAGATTAAAATAAAGACATAGAGTGGAAGTCCAGAAATAGACCCATAGATATACGGCCAATTGATTTTTTTTGCAAAGATCCTGAGGTCATTCAGTGGGAAAAAGGTAGTCTTTTTAAATAAGTGGTGCTAGAACAACTATCACATGAAAAAAATCAACATTACTTATCATAAAACATTAACATAAAAAACTTGAAATAGATCATTCATCTGAAAGCATCAAAGATATATTATAAAATATGTAAAGAAAACTTAAGAAAATAGCCAATAATTTCTTAAGACAAAGAACGATAACAGTGAAAAAAAGTCCCCCAAACTGTAAATTACACTCCATCAAAATTAAAGCATCTCTTTAAAAAGTACAGTTAAGTACTGTCACACAGAAAACACAAGTCACAGACTGAGAGAAAATTTTAGCAGTATGTATATCTGAAAAAGGAATTGTATCTAGAATATAAAATAACTCTTAAATATCAATAATAAAAACAGCTCAAAAATATGGCCAAAGATTTGAACAGAATCTATACGAGAAAACACACACACACACACACACACACACACACACACACACACACATGAGTGACCAAACTGCCAACTACTAATCAAGGAAATGTGATTAAAATAACATTGATTGGCCACTATACATCCACTGGAATTAAAGAGTGAAAATAACAGCTATCACCTGGGAGCAACTGGAACCCTCACATGCTACTGGTGGAAATGTAAACTGATACAACCACTTTAGAAAAGAGTTTGGCACTTTTTTACGAAATTAAAAAATACACCCAACACATGATCTATCTATTCTACTATAAAGGACTTACTAAAGGAAAAATGAAAGATACGTCCATAAAAGGCCTAAAATACATGTACATAGCAGCTTTATTCATAATAACTGAACTTCAAAGCAACCTATATATCCATTAACACGATTAGATAAATTTTGTTATATCTGTACAACTGAGCATTACTAGCAAAAAAAAAAAAAGGAAGAAACTATTGATACATACAACTACATTGATGTGTCAAAAAAACGCTGAGTGAAAAAGTCACCTGTGAAAGAGTACATATAATATTATCTCATTTGTATGAAATTCTAGAGGAGACAAAATGTATCCATGGTATTATGAAGCTGATTAGTGGTTACCTAAGGATGGGGATGGTTGAGATTGAATTCAGTGGGGCACAAGGGAACTTTCTGGAGTCACAGAAATTTTTATACTTTGATCATGGTGTAACTTTATGAGTGTATACAGTTAAGAAACCATTACAATGTATGGTTAAAGTGGGCCTGTTTATTATAAGTAAATGATTTTATAAAAAACTAAGACTGACACATAAAAGGAAAGAAAAAGTGTTTTTCCATTTCAGTATTCCCATATTACCTGAAAAAAAAAAAAAATCCAGCTTATAAAGGAAACTGTTCAGCCTTTCTTCACCTATTTTTCCTAAGAGCTGGTGCATTAAAAAAAAAGAAAAAAAAAGAAAATGTTGGAACAGCCATGCCCTGAGAGAGTTTTGCTTATTGTGTAGAAGAATTGTTATAATATTAAATTAAATTGCATTGCACAATGAAGAACTACACTTGTGTGTAACTCAAAGAATATTTCCTCAAACCTGAAACGGTTTTCAATGGTTTTGTACAGTGAATTAGTTCTGTAGCCCGTATTCATCATAGGAGTTTTACTTAGGTTCTACAGCTGATGAAGCTGAAAATGGGCCTTGTGCTTTGGGGGTTTAGTTTCTCATTTGGAATTCATAGAAGAAAGCTTATTTTACCGTTTTAAATTTTAAAAAATTAAAAAACAAATATATTACGAGTTCCTGCTTAATGGAATGCTCAGAATGAGTCACATTTATTTGAAACTGTCTCAGCGGGCTCTTTTTATTATTTAAAGAATATACTTATGAAAAGATTCCTAGAAATCCTTTGGTTAAAAACATGCATAATTCATAAAAAGCATGTGTATTAATAGTAAGGACACCGTATTTCTCTTTTCAGACTCAACTAGTAATCCTTTTTTCTTCCTGATTATAAATTTTCCAGGAAGCAAATGACAGTGAACATGTTTGTTCCTTTCACCAGGATGCCAGCTATAATTTTTTTTTTTCATTCTGTCTAGTTCTTATCTTTATCAATGCTAGAAGAATGACAGTGACTGTCAATTTCATTCATTGCTATATGTGTCCTTCTGGTTTTCATATTTGGAAAGTTTACTGAAGGAAATAAAATACATGTTGCATTCTAGGTAACTATACCACAGAAAAAAATGACTAGAACGTCTCTTGTAAATAACCTTCAGTTGTTAATATCCTTGTGTATTTAGAACCTTTTCAATATGGAAGCCACGCTTCCTATAAGGCTATCAGAATGCTATTATCACAAAGCAGGAACATACTTAATAGGATATACTACTCTATATTTCTACATGTTATAAAGGTTTCAAAATATATTGCAAAGTCTGCCCTCCTATGAAGGTGTACATGTTTCTGTGTGTATGTACACACATACAGGCATATGCACAGATATGTCTTGGCAAAATAATATTCAAACTTAGTCTATTTGCTCTTTTAGAATTCTTATTATTTAGTGTACTTTAGGTTTCTGTATTTAGGGATTATTGGGCATAAAAGCTTTAATAAGTTTTTAGTTGAAACAATGCAGTTTGTTGGAATCAACTCATCTTCAATCACATATACTACTTCAAATAGGAAATATGCTCTTTAAAGAGTAGAAATAATGTTATGCATAGAGTAGGGAATTGATACTTTCGTAGCCATTTATTGGGCATCTGTTATTATCAGGCCAAGATAAATATGACATGATATTCACTTTGAAAAGGCTAATAAATAAAAGATATGATTGGGATCATATAGAATTCAGGGTTATACACACACACACACACACAGGTGTGCACACACACGTGACACTAATAAATTCATAGCATATCAGAATAAGAAGGGGTTTAGAGCATATACAAGCACTTTTTGAACACGTGCAGTGACTGAGAACTTGTTAACTCTTAAAACAGCTCATTCCATCCTTGACCAACTATCTGTTAGAAACGATTTTTCTTACATTAAATCAAAATCTACTGCTTTGTCACTTCTACACTGTAGTCCTAGTTATTCCCTCAGGGACCATAGGAAATAAATCCCAGTATGTTTTTTGAGAAGGTTATTCATTTTAAGCTTTCTCTGTATTGAAATGATAAGAGACTCAAACAACCCTTATTCATACAGTCTATCATCACTGAGAGAAATGTTAATATTTATGCTAAGAAGGCATGCCATCTTATTTTTAAGTTTTATGAAAAAGTCCATGTTTTTAACTTGCAAATGTCAAATATTGGCTGAACTCAGGACTTAAAAGTAGATTTAATGATGGTAAAAGGGGGAAATACATAGGAAAATAGCATTTATTCACTATTTACTGAACACTGGAAACTATGATAAAAAATTACTCATATATCACTTATTATCAACAAACAGTCCCATTAAGTGATATTTTATTCCCATTTTCCAGATGAGGAAAGTACATTTCAAACAGCAGATACTGCTTTTCAATCCATTTGGGTTTCTCTTCCGGACTCTGCTTGAGATTTTGCTTGCTGCAATACTGACCTTCATGATACACCTTGTTTCTATAGTCATCTGGTCTCCCAAATCCTGACCTAGAAGTTTAGCTCCCCCAGTTCTCAGATGCCCTTTCTACCCTTTGCAGAATCATTAGGTTCCTGGATCTCAGCAACAAGTAGTGCCTGAATACACTTGTTCTTTCACATGACCTCAGCCAGTGTCTATAGTCACTCATATTCCCATCAAGCTGCAGCTTTCTCTGTGACCTTCATTATGCTGGACTAGTTTGAAAAACTGGGCTTCTGCTTATATCCCAGTTCTGAAATTTAACCTGCTTTGCTGGAGCCCTAGCTGGCACTTGTCAACCTCTTCTCCCTGGATAGCAGGGCTTATCCCTCATATCACTAATTGCTTCCTGGGGGTCCTCTTCCAAACAGGTTAATCACCCACAATCACAAAGCTGTCACCTACTTGACAATATTTACTTATTCATTTATTAAACAGACATGTATTCAAGTATCTAATATGGTAGGATCAGGGATGCTGACATATAGAAGAACTCATAGTCCATTGCACTGAGAAGAGTAGCAGTAGACTATAATCTTACCTACGTGTCAGCATCCCTGGTCCTACCATACTTGTTTCAGTTTCTTATATGTTGTGGATATTAATCATTAGCAGATGCATAGTTTGCAAATATTATCTCTCAATACATGGATTGTCTTTTCACTCCGTTAGTTGTTTTTTTGCTGCATAGAAACTTGATGGAACCTTATTTGTCTATTTGTGTTTTTGCTGCCTGTGCTTACGAGGCCATGTCCAAGAAATCATTGCTGAGACCAATGTCATAATGCTTTTTATTTATGGTTTCTTAGTAATTTTAAATTTTCAGGGGTTGGATGTAGTGGCTCATACCTGTAAGCCCCAGCACCTTTGGAGGCTGAAGCAGGAGGACTGCTTGAGCCCAGGAGTTCTAGACCCTGGGCAAAATAGCAAGACTCCATCTCTATGCAAATATTAATTATTTCAAAACTTTTAAAGAAAATAGAGTTTCAGTTCCTCAGTTCAAATTGTTAATCCATTTTGAGTTGATTCTTCTATATTGTGTGAGATAAGCACCGAATGTTATTCTTCTGCCTGTGAATATTCAGTTTTCCTCACATCATTTATTGAAGAGACTATGTGTTCTCTCTATTGTGTGCTGTTGGCAACTTCACAGAAAATCAAATGACTCTAAATACATGGATTTATTTCTGGGATTTTTATCCAGTTCCATTTGTTGATGTGTCTGTTTTTATGCCATTACCATGCTGTACCACTTTTATTTTTATTTTTATTGATATATAATATTTGTATATATTTATGGCATACATGTGCTGTTTTGTTACATTCATAGTATGTGCAATGATCAAGTCACAGTATTTATGGTATCCATCATCTTGAGTATTTATCATCTCTATGTGTTGGAAACATTACTCACCCTACTGTGTTATTAAACTCACCCTACTCACTATACTCACCCTACGCACCATACTCTACTATTAAACATTAGAATTTATTACTTCTCGCCCTACTCTAATATTAACTATACTCACCCTACTCTAATAGTATTCCTTCTTGTGTTCCTTCCTATCTCATTTCTTAGGTCTAGGAGTAATAGTTTTATAAACTTGGGAGCTCCAGTTTTAGTTGCATATATATTTAGAATTGTGATATTTTCCTGTCGAACTAGTCCTTGTATCATTATGTAATGTCCCTCTTTGTCTTTTTATTCTACCATTCTTTATCTTTTAAATGGACCATTTAGGGCATTTACAATTCAATGTTAGTATTGAGATGTGAGGTACTGTTTTATTCATTGTGCTATTTCTTGCCTGAATACTTTGGGTTTTTTTTTTTTTTTATTATTATTGTGTTATTGTTTTATAGGTCATTGGAGATTTATGCTTTAAAGAGGTTCTATTTTCATGTATTTTGAAAATTTGTTTCAAGATTTAGAGCTCCTCTTAGTAGTTCTCATAGTGATGGCTTGGTGGAGGCGAATTTCCTCAGCATTTGTTTGTCTAGAAAAGACTCTATCTTTCCTTCATTTATGAAGCTTAGTTTTGCTGGATACGAGAATTTTGGCTTATAATTGTTTGGTTTAAGGAGGCTAAAAATAGGACCCTACTCCCTTCTAGCTTGTAGGGTTTCTGTTGAGAAATCTGTTGTTAATCTGACAGGTATTTCTTTATGGGTTACCTGATGCCTTTTCTTCACAGCTCTTAGATTATTTCCTTCATCTTGACTTTAGATGACCTGATGACTATATGCCTAGGCAATGATCTTTTCGCAATGAATTTCCCAGGTGTTCTTTGAGCTTCTTGTATATGGATGTCTAGATCTGTTGCAAGACCGGGGGTATTTTCTTCAATTATTTCCTCAAATATGTTTTCTGAACTTTAAGATTTCTCTTCTTCCTTGGGAACACCAATTATTCTTAGGTTTACATTTTTAACATAATCCCAAACATTTGGAGGCTTCATTCATTTGTTTTAAATTTTTTCTTTGTCTTTGATGGACTGGGTTAATTCAAATGCCTTGTCTTCATGGTCTGAAGTTCTTTCTTCTGCTTGTCCAATTCTATTGTTGAGACTTTCCAGTGCATTTTACATTTCTTTAAGTGCGTTCTTGATTTCCAGAAGTTGTGATTGTTTTTTATTTATGGTATCTATTTCACTGAAAAAAATTTCCTTTCATATCCTGTATCATGCTTTTTGATTTCTTTAAGGTGGACTTCACCATTCTCTGGTGTCTCCTTGATTAACTTAATAATTGACCTTCTGGATTATTTTTCGGGCAATTCAGTGATTTTGTCTTGGTTTGGATCTATTGCTGGTGAGCTGGTATGATCTTTTGAAGGTGTTAAAGAACCTTGTTTAGTCATATTACCAGAATTATTCTACTGGTTACTTCTCATTTTGGTAGACTACGTCAGAAGGAAGATCTGGGGCTCAGGTGCTGTTCAGATTCTTTGGTCCCACAGGTGCTCTCTTAATGTGGTTCTCCCCCCCTTACCCTAGGAATGGTGCTTCCTGAAAGCCAAAATGCAGTTACTGTTTTTGCATTTTTTTTTTTTTTTGGTCTAGCCACCCAGCGAAGCTACCGGGCTCCAGGCTGGTACTGAGGAGTGTCTGCAAAGAGTCCTGTGATGTGATCCATCTTCAGGTCTTTTAGCCATGGATACCAGCACTTGCTCCTGTGGAGGTAGCAAGGAAGTGAAGTGGACTATGAGAGGGTTTTTGGTTGTGTTTTTGTTTAATACACTGATTTTGTGTTGGTTGGTCTCTAGCCAGAAGGTGGCGCTTTAGAGCACATTAACTGTGGTTCTACAGGGAGGAGGCAAACTTGCCCTAGAAACTCCTTGTTAAGTGTTCAGGTTTCTCAGTCTATAGGCAGGGCCATAGAGCTTCCAACAGATTATGACCTTTGTTTTTGGCTACTAGGGCCCGTAGAGAAAGACTACCAGGTGGGGGCAGGGATAGGCATGTCAGAGCTCAGCCTCTCCTTAGGCAGGGCTTGCTGTGGCTGCTGTGGGGAATGCGGTGTGGTTCCCAGTCCAATGGAGTTATATTCCCAGGGGGATTATGGCTGCCTCTGCTGAGTCATACAGGTTACCAGGAAGTAGGGAAAAGCCAGCAGTCACAGACCTCACTTTGCTGCCACTAAGCCTGTAGTCCTAAAAGGCCAGCCTCACTCTCACCGTGCACCTCCAACAGCACTGAGTCTATTTCTAGACAGCCAGTGATCAGGGCCAAGAACTTGGCTCAGACAATGAGCCTCCCGATTGAGAAAGCAAACAGACTCAGTTTTTCAGTGTCTCGGGGAACCTGCAGTGGTAATCCAGTTTCTTCAAAGGGTCTGTGCATTCCCTTGGCTTTCCTGGCATCTTCCTGTGATAGTTCTTGGAGCAAAAGTTCACGATGTGAGTCTCCACACACTGCTCTGTCCATCTGAGCGGTAGCTGCAAGCTAGGCCTGCCTCCTATTCACCATCTTAATTCTCAGGTATTTCTTTGTAGTAATGCAAGAAAAGTCTAATACAGAAAATTGGTATGGAGAGTGGGGCATTGCTATAAATATACCTGAAAATGTGAAAGAAACTTTGGAACTAGGTAATGAGAAGAGGCTAGAAAAATTTGGAGGGCTCAGAAAAATACAGAAAGATGAGGAAGATGAGGGAATATTTAGAACTTCTTAGAAACTGGTTAAATGGTTGTGACTAAAATGCTTATAGTGATGTGGACGATGAAAGCCAGGCTCCTGAGGTCTCAGATGAAAATGACAAACTTATTGGGAATTAGAGTAAAGTTCATTAATATTATGTCTTAGCTAAATACTTGGCTGCATTCCCTTCATGTCCTAGGGATCTTTAGAAGTTTGAACTTGAGAATGATAATGTGGTATATCTGGTGGAAGAAATTTCTAAGCAGCCAATCTTCTTCAAGAGGCAGGAAAGCTTGCTAGGACAATAGAAAGCAGCAGGGTTGTTGCAGAGATCCCTCCCTCTATTTTTTTATGTGTTTTTTATTTTGGTAAGAAAACGTAACATGATACCTACCTTTTAAACAAAGTTTTAAGGGCATTATTCATTACTGTGAGGTATAGGCACAAAGTTGTATGATAGATCTCTAGACCTTATTCATCATGCATAACTGAAACTTTATATTCATTGAACGGCAAACATTCACTTCTATTTTAATGCCTGGATTTTCCAGGTAATACAGTAACTAGGCAGAATTCTATTTGCATGCATTATATTTGAATAAGCTAATAATTTAAACATACCTACTTAGCAAAAATTGATTTATTTGGCCAAATAACTAGCTATTTTGAAAGTAAGTGGCTACCAATATATCCAAGACACACAAACTCAGGCATGTAAACATGTGACTTTATGACATAAAATGCAACACCATATCTCAAGCTCCACATCTTCACAGGGCAAACTGAAAGACTTATTCCTTTTTAGCAATTCAGCAGAATTCAATAACTTTTAAGTCAAACTCAAGTAATGTAAACTCTTTTACTGTCTAATTCAAAGTTTAATAATTTTGGATAAATACTCAGCCCTTAATAGTCTGTTTTCTCCCCTTTGTATGCACTTTTTCCTGATATGTGCAAAGTTTCTAGGTGGCGGTGGTGGAGGCGGTGCTTATGCATCATTCTGGCATAATGAAAATAGTTTCTCATCATTGCTAGATGAAATCTGAGTTTTCTCCTGCCTCTCAATCTCTAGACATCACCTTTCATCCTTAGGCACAATGTTCAGCCGACAGTAAGATTTTATTTTTTGAGATGACGTCTCACTCTGCCACCAGGTTGGAGTATAATGGTACCATCTCAGCTCGCTGCAACCTCCATCTCCCAGGGTCAAGTGATCCTCCCACCTCAGCCTCCCAAGTATCTCAGACCACAGGGACATGCCACCATGACCATCTAATGTTTTGTATATATGGTAGAGTTGACATTTCACCATGTTGCCCAGTCTGGTCTCGAACTCCTGAGCTCAAGTGATCCACCCACCTCAGCCTCCCAAAGTGCTGGAATTACAGGGGTGACCCAGTGCACAGCCCCACAGTATAAATTTGGTAAGAGTGTATTTTTTCTTTAAATCAGAGGCAAGAGTTTTGAGACCTCACTTTTATATTGCTTATGTGAATTTATTACAGACTGGACAATGTAAGACCATTCTGTAGTATCTTCTAAAGTAATGCCTTACAAACAATAGATATATGACAAATATTTGATGAAAAGATTTGAATTATTATCTGAAATTCCACAAAGAAATGTGAGATTGTTGCTTAATTTGATGAAAGTTTAGGGAGTAAAATGTAGGAATGAGAAGGTTTCGATTCACACAGTATCTCAGTTTGCATTCATCAGATTTGTTTTATGTCTATAATTCGCATATCCAGGTGTATTAGTCCACTTTGATGCTGCTAATAAAGACATACCTCAGACTAGGCAATTTACAAAAGGAAGAGGTTTAATTGGACTTACAGTTCTATGTAGCTGGGGAAGCCTAAAATTTATGGCAGAAGGCAAAGAGAAGCAAGTCCCATGTTACATGAATGGCGGCAGGCAAAGAGAGAGAACTTGTGCAGGGGAACTCCTCTTTTTAAAATTATCAGATGCCATGAGACTTACTCACTATCACGAGAACAGCATGGGAAAGACTTGCCCCCATGATTCAATTACCTCCCACTGAATCCCTTATACAACATGTGGGAATTCAAAATGAGATTTGGGTGGGGACACAGTGAAATCAAATCATTCCACCCCTGACCCCTCACAAATCTCATGTCCTCACATTTCACATCCAATCATACGTTCCCAACAGTCCCCCAAAGTCTTAACTCATTTCAGCATTAACTCAAAAGTCCACAGCCCAAAGTCTCATCCAAAGCAAGGCAAGTCCCTTCCACCTATGAGCCTATATAATCAAAAGCAAGTTAGTTACTTCCTAGATACAATGGGGTTACAGGCATTGGGTAAATGCAGCCATTCCTAATGCAGAAATTGACCAAAATGAAGGGGCTCCAGGGCCCATACAAGTCTGAAATCCAGTGGGGCAGTCAAATCTTAAAGCTCCAAAGTGATCTTCTTGAATCCATGTCTTGAATCTGGGTCATACTGATGGAAGATGTGGGTTTCCATGGTCTTGGGCAGCTCTGCCCCTTTGGCTTTGCAGGGTACAGCCTCCCTCCTGGCTGCTTTCATGGGCTGGCAATGAGTGTCTGTGGCTTTTCCAGGTGCACAGTGCAAGCTGTCAGTGGATCTACCATTCTGGGGTCTGGAGGATGGTGGACCTCTTCTCACAGCTCCACTAGGTGGTGCCCTAGTAGGGACTCTGTGGGAGGGCTCTGATTCCACATTTCCCTTCCACACTGTCCTTGCAGAGGTTCTCCATGAGGACCTCGCCCCTGCAGCAAACTTATTCCTGGGCATCCAGGCGTTTCCATATATCTTCTGAAATTTAGACAGTTTCACAAGCCTCTATTCTTGACTTCTGTGCACTTGCAGGCTCAACACCACAAGGAAGCTGCCAAGGCTTGCGGCTTGCACCCTCTGAAGTCATTGCCTGAGCTCTACCTTGGCCCCTTTCAGCCACGGCTGAAGCAGCTGGGATGCAGGGCACCAAGTTTCTAGGCTGCACACAGCATGGGGACCTTGGGCTCAGCCCATGAAACCACTTTTTCCTCCTAGGCCTCTGGGCCTGTGATAGGAGGAGCTGCCATAAAAGGTCTCTGACATGCCCTGGAGACATTTTCCCTATTTTCTTGGTGATTAACAATTGGCTTCTCATTGCTTATGCAAATTTCTGCAGTCAGCTTGAATTGCTCCTGAGAAAATGGGATTTTCTTTTCTATTGCTTTGTTAAAAACATGCGGGAATTCAACATGACATTTGGGTGGAGACACAGCCAAACCATATGACCAGGTTTCACTACGCTGTGAGTATAAAATTAGGTCACACTGATTTTCTTTCCTTATTACCTTTTAAGGTCCAATTTACAAAAGCTCAAGCCTCTACCAAGTAGAATGTAAGAATCCACAAAACAAATTAAATCCAATTGTTTCTGGTGAAGAACAGACTTGACAGCCATATATTTACAAATAATCTGTGGTGCTCTTTCTCTGCTGTTCCCATGCTTACTAGCCAGTGGCCACTATTCAGGCCACCCCCTAAAGAATGCTCACTATTAGTACTGTCAAGGTGCTTTTTTAAGACTGCCATCATCTGCACTAAGAGTTTTTTATCCCAGTGTCTCCAGGAATTTCATGTAGCAATGATTTACCTACAAAGCTGGTAAGATTAGCCCTTGCCTTGGTTTGCCATATAATTGCATCAGCTGGGCCCTGCAATGACACTGCTTGCATCCAGAGTCTCATAGATTCTCTCAGGAACATTATCCCTTCAAGTTCTTCAATTACATTTATCACAAATTTTTTTTTTTTTTTTTTGTAATTTATTTATTTTTATTGAGACGGAGTTTTACTCTTGTTGCCCAGGCTGGAGTGCAGTGGTGCAATCTCGGCTCACTGCAACCTTTACTTCCCGGGTTTTAGCAATTCTCCTGTCTCAGCCTCCTGAGTAGCTGGGATTATAGGTGTGTGCCACCATGCCCGGCAAATTTTTGTATTTTTAGTAGAGACGGGGTTTCACCATGTTGGCCGAGATGTTCTCGATCTCCTGACCTTGTGATTCAACTGCCCCAGCCTCCCAAAGTGCTGAGATTACAGGCGTGAGCCCTCGCACCCAGCCTGTCACAACAATTTTTACAATCAAACCAAGAACAGTTAATATTTTCATTTCCTACCTACATCAACATATATATTTTTCAGTAAAAATCATAAAGGATATACTTGCCACAGGCATTTGCCAAATAAGTGTATGCTGTCTCAACATATATTAAGAATAAGTTTGAAGGAGTATATTTCCAGAATTCCAGTGCATTTCTAGGTTAAATACAGTGAGTTTTAGTTAAAATTCCTTTTTTCTTTGAATGTTTTCCATAATTACTTCAACTTATCACTAAATTGGACAGAAATAGAGCATATATGTTTAATCATAATAATACATAAATAATTATGTCAAAATAAATGTTCTCAAAAAATAAGCCAAAAGAGAAAATATATTCATAATTTAGTGATATTTATACTCTTTTGAGAAAAACAAATGTAAAAGAGAATGATAATAAAATCCCATTTAAGGGGGCGGAGCAAGATGGCCAAATAGGAACAGCTCCAGTCTCCATCTCCCAGCGCGAGCGACACAGAAGACCGGTGATTTCTGCATTTTCAACTGAGGTACTGGGGTCATCTCACTCGGGAGTGCCGGACAATCCGTGCAGGTCAGCTGCTGCAGCCTGACCAGTGAGAGCTGAAGCAGGGCGAGGCATCGCCTCACCTGGGAAGGGCGAGGGGGAAGGGAGTCCCTTTTCCTAGCCAGGGGAACTGAGACACACAACACCTGGAAAAAAGGGTAACTCCCACCCCAATACTGCGCTGTAACACCGGCACACCAGAGATTATATCCCACACCTGGCCGGGAGGGTCACACGCCCACGGAGCCTCCCTCCTTACTAACACAGCAGTCTGTGGCAATCTAACCGCAAGGCAGCAGCGAGGCTGGGGGAGGGGCGCCCGCCATCGCTGAGGCTTAAATAGGTAAATAAAGCCGCTGGGAAGCTCGAACTGGGTGGAGCTCACAGCAGCTCAAGGAAACCTGCCTGTCTCTGTAGACTGCGCCTCTGGGGACAGGGCTCAGCTAAAGGAGCAGAAGCCTGTGCAAACGCGAACGACTCTGTCTGACAGCTTTGAAGAGAGCAGTGGATCTCCCAACACGGAGGTTGAGATCTGAGAAGGGGCAGTCTGCCTGCTTAAGTGGGTCTCTGACCCCTGAGTAGCCTAACTGGGAGACATCCCCCACTAGGGGCAGTCTGACACCCCACACCTCACAGGGTGGAGTACACCCCAGAGAGGAAGCTTCCAAAGCAAGAATCAGACAGGTGCACTCGCTGTTCAGCAATATTCTATCTTCTGCAACCTCTGCTGCTGATACCCAGGCAAACAGGGTCTGGAGTGAACCTCAAGCAATCTCCAACAGACCTATAGCTGAGGGTCCTGACTGTCAGAAGGAAAACTATCAAACAGGAAGGTCACCTATATCAAAACCCCATCAGTACGTCACCATCATCAAAGACCAGAGACAGATAAAACCACAAAGATGGGGAAAAAGCAGGGCAGAAAAGCTGGAAATTCAAAAAATAAGAGCGCATCTCCTCCTGCAAAGGAGCACAGCCCATCGCCAGCAACAGATCAAAGCTGGTCAGAGAATGATTTTGATGAGATGAGAGAAGAAGGCTTCAGTCCATCAAACCTCTCAGAGCTAAAGGAGGAATTACGTACCCAGCGCAAAGAAACTAAAAATCTTGAAAAAAGAGTGGAAGAATTGACAGCTAGACTAATTAATGCAGAGAAGGTCATAAACGAAATGACAGAGATGAAAACCATGACACGAGAAATACGTGACAAATGCACAAGCTTCAGTAACCGACTCGATCAACTGGAAGAAAGAGTATCAGCGATGGAGGATCAAATGAATGAAATGAAGCGAGAAGAGAAACCAAAAGAAAAAAGAAGAAAAAGAAATGAACAAAGCCTGCAAGAAGTATGGGATTATGTCAAAAGACCAAATCTATGTCTGATTGGGGTGCCTGAAAGTGAGGGGGAAAATGGAACCAAATTGGAAAACACTCTACAGGATATCATCCAGGAGAACTTCCCCAACCTAGCAGGGCAGGCCAACATTCAAATTCAGGAAATACAGAGAACGCCACAAAGATACTCCTCCAGAAGAGCAACTCCAAGACACATAATTGCCAGATTCACCAAAGTTGAAATGAAGGAAAAAATCTTAAGGGCAGCCAGAGAGAAAGGTCGGGTTACCCACAAAGGGAAGCCCATCAGACTGACAGCAGATCTCTCGGCAGAAACTCTACAAGCCAGAAGAGAGTGGGGGCCAATATTCAACGTTCTTAAAGAAAAGAATTTTAAACCCAGAATTTCATATCCAGCCAAACTAAGTTTCATCAGTGAAGGAGAAATAAAATTCTTTACAGATAAGCAAATGCTTAGAGATTTTGTCACCACCAGGCCTGCCTTACAAGAGACCCTGAAGGAAGCCCTAAACATGGAAAGGAACAACAGGTACCAGCCATTGCAAAAACATGCCAAAATATAAAGACCATCGAGGCTAGGAAGAAACTGCATCAACTAATGAGCAAAATAACCAGTTAATATCATAATGGCAGGATCAAGTTCACACATAACAATATTAACCTTAAATGTAAATGGACTAAATGCTCCAATTAAAAGACACAGACTGGCAAACTGGATAAAGAGTCAAGACCCATCATTCTGCTGTCTTCAGGAGACCCATCTCACATGCAGAGACATACATAGGCTCAAAAAAAAGGGATGGAGGAAGATCTACCAAGCAAATGGAGAACAAAAAAAAGCAGGGGTTGCAATCCTAGTCTCTGATAAAACAGACTTTAAACCATCAAAGATCAAAAGAGACAAAGAAGGCCATTACATAATGGTAAAGGGATCAATTCAACAGGAAGAGCTAACTATCCTAAATATATATGCACCCAATACAGGAGCACCCAGATTCATAAAGCAAGTCCTTAGAGACTTACAAAGAGACTTAGACTCCCATACAATAATAATGGGAGACTTCAACACTCCACTGTCAACATTAGACAGATCAACGAGACAGAAAGTTAACAAGGATATCCAGGAATTGAACTCATCACTGCACCAAGCAGACCTAATAGACATCTATAGAACTCTCCACCCCAAGTCAACAGAATATACATTCTTCTCAGCAACACATCACACTTATTCCAAAATTGACCACATAATTGGAAGTAAAGCACTCCTCAGCAAATATAAAAGAACAGAAATTATAACAAACTGTCTCTCTGACCACAGTGCAATCAAACTAGAACTCAGGACTAAGAAACTCAATCAAAACCGCTCAACTACATGGAAACTGAACAACCTGCTCCTGAATGACTACTGGGTACATAACGAAATGAAAGCAGAAATAAAGATGTTCTTTGAAACCAATGAGAACAAGGATACAACATACCAGAATCTCTGGGACACATTTAAAGCAGTGTGTAGAGGGAAATTTATAGCACTAAGTGCCCACAAGAGAAAGCAGGAAAGATCTAAAATTGACACTCTAACATCACAATTAAACGAACTAGAGAGGCAAGAACAAACACATTCAAAAGCTAGCAGAAGGCAAGAAATAACTAAGATCAGAGCAGAACTGAAGGAGATAGAGACACAAAAAACCCTCCAAAAAATCAATGAATCCAGGAGTTGGTTTTTTGAAAAGATCAACAAAATTGACAGACCGCTAGCAAGGCTAATAAAGAAGAAAAGAGAGAGGAATCAAATAGACGCAATTAAAAATGATAAAGGGGATATCACCACCGACCCCACAGAAATACAAACTACCATCAGAGAATACTATAAACACCTCTACGCAAATCAACTAGAAAATCTAGAAGAAATGGATAATTTCCTGGACATGTACACTCTTCCAAGACTAAACCAGGAAGAAGTTGAATCCCTGAATAGACCAATAGCAGCCTCTGAAATTTAGGCAACTATTAATAGCCTACCCACCAAAAGAAGCCCAGGACCAGATGGATTCACAGCTGAATTCTACCAGAGGTACAAGGAGGAGCTGGTACCATTCCTTCTGAAACTATTCCAATCAATAGAAAAAGAGGGAATCCTCCCTAACTCATTTTATGAGGCCAACATCATCCTGATACCAAAGCCTGGCAGAGACACAACAAAAAAAGAGAATTTTAGACCAATCTCCCTGATGAACATCGATGCAAAAATCCTCAATAAAATACTGGCAAACTGGATTCAGCAGCACATCAAAAAGCTTATCCACCATGATCAAGTGGGCTTCATCCCTGGGATGCAAGCCTGGTTCAACATTCGCAAATCAATCAACGTAATCCAGCATACAAACAGAACCAAAGACAAGAACCACATGATTATCTCAATAGATGCAGAAAAGGCTTTTGACAAAATTCAACAGCCCTTCATGCTAAAAACGCTCAACAAATTCGGTATTGATGGAACGTACCTCAAAATAATAAGAGCTATTTATGACAAACCCACAGCTAATATCATACTGAATGGGCAAAAACTGGAAAAATTCCCTTTGAAAACTGGCACAAGACAGGGATGCCCTCTCTCACCACTCCTATTCAACATAGTGTTGGAAGTTCTGGCTAGGGCAATCAGGCAAGAGAAAGAAATCAAGGGTATTCAGTTAGGAAAACAAGAAGTCAAATTGTCCCTGTTTGCAGATGACATGATTGTATATTTAGAAAACCCCATCGTCTCAGCCCAAAATCTTCTTAAGCTGATAAGCAACTTCAGCAAAGTCTCAGGATACAAAATTAATGTGCAAAAATCACAAGCATTCTTATACACCAGTAACAGACAAACAGAGAGCCAAATCAGGAATGAACTTCCATTCACAATTGCTTCAAAGAGAATCAAATACCTAGGAATCCAACTTACAAGGGATGTAAAGGACCTCTTCAAGGAGAACTACAAACCACTGCTCAGTGAAATCAAAGAGGACACAAACAAATGGAAGAACATACCATGCTCATGGATAGGAAGAATCAATATCATGAAAATGGCCATACTGCCCAAGGTAATTTATAGATTCAATGCCATCCCCATCAAGCTACCAATGAGTTTCTTCACCGAATTGGACAAAACTGCTTTAAAGTTCATATGGAACCAAAAAAGAGCCCGCATTGCCAAGACAATCCTAAGTCAAAAGGACAAAGCCGGAGGCGTCACGCTACCTGACTTCAAACTATACTACAAGGCTACAGTAACCAAAACAGCATGGTACTGGTACCAAAACAGAGATATAGACCAATGGAACAGAACGGAGCCTTCAGAAATAATGCCACACATCTACAACCATCTGATATTTGACAAACCTGAGAAAAACAAGAAATGGGGAAAGGATTCCCTATTTAATAAATGGTGCTGGGAAAATTGGCTAGCCATAAGTAGAAAGCTGAAACTGGATCCTTTCCTTACTCCTTATATGAAGATTAATTCAAGATGGATTAGAGACTTAAATGTTAGACCTAATACCATAAAAACCCTAGAAGAAAATCTAGGTAGTACCATTCAGGACATAGGCATGGGCAAGGACTTCATGTCTAAAACACCAAAAGCAACGGCAGCAAAAGCCAAAATTGACAAATGGGATCTCATTAAACTAAAGAGCTTCTGCACAGCAAAAGAAACTACCATCAGAGTGAACAGGCAACCTACAGAATGGGAGAAAATTTTTGCAATCTACTCATCTGACAAAGGGCTCATTTCCAGAATCTACAAAGAACTCAAACAAATATACAAGAAAAAAACAAACAACCCCATCCAAAAGTGGGCAAAGGATATAAACAGACATTTCTCAAAAGAAGACATTCATACAGCCAACAGACACATGAAAAAATGCTCATCATCACTGGCCATCAGAGAAATGCAAATCAAAACCACAATGAGATACCATCTCACACCAGTTAGAATGGCAATCATTAAAAAATCAGGAAACAACAGGTGTTGGAGAGGATGTGGAGAAATAGGAACACTTTTACACTGTTGGTGGGATTGTAAACTAGTTCAACCATTATGGAAAACAGTATGGCAATTCCTCAAAGATCTAGAACTAGATGTACCATATGACCCAGCCATCCCACTACTGGGTATATACCCAAAGGATTATAAATTATGCTACTACAAAGACACATGCACACGTATGTTTATTGCGGCACTATTCACAATAGCAAAGACTTGGAATCAACCCAAATGTCCATCAGTGACAGACTGGATTAAGAAAATGTGGCACATATACACCATGGAATACTATGCAGCCATAAAAAAGGATGAGTTTGCGTCCTTTGTAGGGACATGGATGCAGCTGGAAACCATCATTCTTAGCAAACTATCACAAGAAGAGAAAACCAAACACCGCATGTTCTCACTCATAGGTGGGAACTGAACAATGAGCTCACTTGGACTCGGGAAGGGGAACATCACACAATGGGGCCTATCATGGGGAGGGGGGAGGGGGGAGGGATTGCACTGGGGAGTTATACCTGATATAAATGATGAATTGATGGGTGCTGACGAGTTGATGGGTGCAGCACACCAACATGGCACATATATACATATGTAACAAACCTGCACGTTATGCACATGTACCCTAGAACTTAAAGTATAATAAAAAAAATAAATTAATTAAAAAAATAAAAAATAAAAAAAAAATAAAATCCCATTTACTAACTGCCAAGTGTTGACATAAACAGTATATGAAAGACACCAGAAGGAAAAAAAAACTGTATGGATAATTATAAACTTCAGTAATTCTTTTGCAATTTTTTGTTAGAATTATTTTTCATTTTTCAGAGACCATAGAAAAGTATTATCATAATGGAATATGTAATATAGTTCTTCATCAGAGGATTGTGTGTTAATTTGAAGATTGAAATAGGAAAATATGTTCATTAATAATAAGAACTTCTCTACAATGAAATTCGTATCATAAACTTCTGATTTCTGTGACGTGTGCTTAACTTTCTAACCATGTCCTTTTCCACTGGCATTTTGTAAAATCACTCAATAAACAATTTCTAGGCCACAGATTTTCATGCTTTGTGGCATGTTGGAATCACCTGGGAAAGCTTTAAAGAAATAATTGATGTCAAAGATCCACACCTGAATATTCTGATACAATTGGTATATGGTGTGCCCTGGCATTTAAAAGGTCTAAAGCTCCCGCAGGCAAATTTAATGCACAGCCAAATTTGAAATGTTCTGTTGTTGAGTTAGAAGATTTCTTACATAAATTCCCAGCCATCATGATAAACATTGTTAAATATGTAGAGGCAATAATTTATAAGGTTTTAGAGTAGAAGCTCTGAATTTTAATTGCCTAGATTGGCGCTTCCAGCCTAACATGTCATATACGTGTCATTTTAAGCAAATTGTTTCACCTCACTTAAATTTAGTTCTCTCGTATGTATAAAAAGAGGGACAATATTACTTATCTCTGATTCGTGATGAAGATAAAATTAAATAAATTTTGTAAAATATTTAGCAGAATCTGGCACATGGAGTGTGCTCAATACCTATTAGCAATCCATAATCATGATTATTAATAAATTTGATAATACATGTAATTCATATATGAAAGCATCTGGCACACTAATTATTTGTTGATATTATGTTATTATTTAAATAACAGGTAATTGTTGCCTCCTATGGTCACGATACTGAATGTAAACCCTCTGCAGCAGCCAATTTTTAAAGAGTTTGATTAACTCTTGCACTTAAAATATGGATGGGAATGAAATACTTCCCTTTTTTAAAGATGAATTTGATAATGTCCCATGTTATCCATCTTCATATTCAGCATATAGCTCTGATAGTCAAGATTAAAGGTAAATTAATTCTGAGATATTATATGTTATATAAATAGATGAAATAATAATTTTCTTCTGTTTTAGATTAACAAATGGTTTATTGTGTTTGCTTTAATATTTTCTAAGAAGTGAAAAACTCTCATCATGTCTACTTCAAAAGTGATGCAAAAACACGTAGTATCAAAGAGAAAGATAAATAACACAAAAATGAAGAGTGTCACTTAAAACTCTCATCTGAGTATTGCCCTTAAGAACTGGAACAATGCAAGGATGTCTACTCTCATCACTCCTATTCAGCACAGTACTAAAAGTCCTACCTAATCAGGCAAGAGAAAGAAATAAAAGGAATCCAAATAAGAAAAGAATAAGTCAAATCATCTCTCTTCATTAATGATATGATTGCATATGTAGGAAATCCTAAAGATTTTGCCAAAAGGCTGCTAGAACTGATGCACATATTCAGTAAAGTTTCGGGACACAAAATCAATGTACAAAAATCAGTGGCATTTCTATACACCAATAGCATTCAAGCTAAGAGACAAATAAAAAATACAATCCCATTTACAATAGCCACAAAAAATAAAATACTTAGGTATATATCTACCCAAGGAGGCTAAAGACCTCTACAAGGAGAACTGGAAAAAAATTACTGAAAGAAATCATAGATTGCACAAACAAATGGAAAACTTTCCATGTTTATGAGTTGAAAGAATCTATATCATTAAAATGACCTTACTGCCCAAAGCAATCTATAGATTTAATGTTGTTTCCATTAAAAAACCAACATCATTCTTATCAGAATTAGAAAAAAAAATTTTTTCTAAAATTCATACAGAACCAAAAAATAAAATAAAATAAAATGCCTGAATAGCCAAAGCAATCCTGTACAAAAAGAACAAAGCCAAAGGTGTCACATTATCTGACTTCAAACTGTACTTCAAAGCTATAGTAAGTAAAAGAGCATGGTACTGGCATAAAAGCAGACATGTAGACCAATGGAACATAATAGAGAATGCATAAATAAGGCCACACAGCAACATTAAACTGATCTTCAACAAAAGTCAACAAAAACAGGCAATGGGGAATGGTGGGCAATAAATGGTGCCAAGGTAACAGGGTAGCCATATGCAGGAGAATAAAACTTGACCCTTACCATTTACCATATACAAAAATTAACTCACAGTAAATGAAACACTTATATGTAAGGCCTCAAACTCTAAAAATTCTAGAAGAAAACCTAAGAAATGCCTTTCTGGAAATTGTCCTTCGCAAACAATTTATGATTAAGTCCTCACAAACAATTGCAACACGAACAAAACTTGACAAGTGGGACCTAATTAAGCTAAAGAGTTTCTGTACAGCAAAATAAAAACTATCAGCTGAGTCACCAAACAACCTTCAGAATGGAAGACATATTCACAAAGTATGAATCCAACAAAGGTATAATATCCAGAATCTCTAAGGAACTTAAACTATTTAATAAGCAAAAAAAAAAAAAACACAAAAAACGAAATAGACTTTTTTTAAAAAGAAGACATATGAGGGGCCAACGAACGTGAATAAATGCTCAACATCACTAATCATCAGAGAAATGCAAATCAAAACCACAATGAGATACCATCTCACACCACCTGGAATAGCTATTATTTAAAAGCCAAAAAATAACAAATTATGACAAGGCTGCAGAGAAAAGGGGACACTTATACACAGTTGGTGAGAATGTAAACCAGTTCAGTCCCTGTGGAAAGAAGTTCGGAGATTCCTCAAAGAACTAAAAATAGAACTACCATTCAACCAAAAAATTCCATGACTCGGTATATACCCAAAGGAAAATAAATCATTCTATGAAAAAGACACATACACTTGTATGTTTATTGTAGTACTATTCACAATAGCAAAGACATGGAATCAATCTAGGTGTCCATCAATGGTGGACTAGATAGAGAAAATGTGGTACATATACATGATGGACTACTATGCAATCATAGAAAGGAACAAAATCATCTCCTTTAGAGCAACATGGATGCAGGTGGAGGCCACTATTCTTAGCAAATTAACACAGAAATCAGTAAAGCAAATACCACATATTCTCACTTATAAGTAGGAGCTAAACACTGAGTACACATGGACATAAACATGGGAATAGACACTGGAGGCTACTCGGAGGGAGGGGGTCAGTGTGTGAAGAACTACCTATTGTGTACTATGCCCACTACCTAGTTGACGGTATCATTCATAACCCACATCTCAGCATCATTCAATATACCTATGTAAGAAATCTGCACTTATACCCACTGAATCTAAAATAAAAGTTGCAACAATAAAATTCTCATTTGGAAAATATGAGACCAAAATGAAGGCAATGTTGGATCCATCATGTATACTGATTTTTAAAACTTGTTATTTAAAAATTATTTTAGAATTGTAGAAAAGTTGCATAAATAGTACAAACTGATCCTGTTTCAGTTTCCCCAATATTAATATATTACATAACCACAGTGTATTAATCAAAACCAAGTCACTAACATTGGAGCATTGATATTAACTGACCTTTAGAAATCACTTCCATTTCACCTTCATTTTCCCTAATGTTATTTTTGTGTTCCAGGATCCAATGCAGAAAACCACATTTAGTTTAGTCGTCATGTGACCTTAGTCTCCTCTAATTGGTAACAATTCCTAAGTTATTCTTTATCTTTATGACCTTAATAGTTTTGAAAACAGCTGCTCAGTTGTTTTGTAGGAATTTTTTCAGTTTAGCTGTGTTTGATGGTTTCTCACGATTAGGATTCAATTATGGATTATTAGGATGAATACTAAAGAGCTGAGGTTCCCTTCTCAGTATAACATTTCAAGGTATTCATGAAGTGGATATGCCTGATTTCTGTTCATGCTAACCTTGGACACTTCGTTAAGATTGTATCTGACTGTTTTTTATATTAGCGAGTTACAATTATTCCATTTTTAATTAATAACTGTGTTGGTAGAGATACTTTGAGACTATTTATCCTACTTCTCCTCAAACTTTTTTTTTTCACTAACTTTAGTGATCACAAAGACTCATTGGTGGATCTTGCTTGCAACAATTGTCACTAAGTATTCTAATTGTGATTTTCTATTTCCCTCAATCGTTTTACATTTTTCAATTGGAATTCTTTACTAAGAAAAAGGTGTTCTGTCTCCCGCATTTACATATGTATTTGGTTACTTATTTCAGTATGGACATCTCTCAATCTGAAGCCAAAATGTATCTCTCCAGTTCTTATATATTAGACCTACAGGATTATAAATACCATATTCAAAGGTTACAGAAATTGACTTAGAAAAAAATCTTTGAATTCCTATGATTTAATTATTTATAGGCATGTACTGAGATCATTACAGATACTTATTTGTGCATAATAATAATCTAGTGGAAAAAAGGAATAACTTTATTCCAGTTGTACCTGAAAGCTATGACTAATCTCATACTATGATAGTATTTATCTAATTATTAGCAAACTGTGGCTTTCCAAATAATAACATAAAAACATATACAATGATATTAATACACATATTTAGAAAAAAGTATGTGAATGCATCTTCTGTGTTATCTCTTTTGTGGAATAATTCTGGATGAATTATCTTCCCCGTACAAAACTCCTTTGCTAAAACTGAGATTTTATTAACAAAAGCAATCATAATAAAGTGAAAGACATGTACCTTCTGTGGATAAGTGACGTCTGTGACCCGTAATTTGTTCAGTATTTAAAAAATCAGTCTTTCAAAATACAACTAATTTATTCCCTCTGAATCAGAGGGAAAATAATATTTATCACGACTAACACCATTGTCTTCATTGTATATTTTCTAAGCTGCTTGTGAGATAGTTCATATTTATAGATTTTTCTTTCTGCATGATGGCATAGGGCCAAGGCAGCATGCAGAGGAGAAAGGAGATGTGCCCAGAACCAGAAGTGTCTCTGGTTCTGGGTGAGCAGTGACAGGGCGATGTGCAGATTTAGGAAGGCCATCAAATACTCAAGTTCTTGGTATTCACTGATGCCAAGTACACAGTGGATGTAACTTATAATGGATGTGTGTTGTCTTTCTTAGTGTTATTTACATACTTTTATACCTTATTATATTTTATCATTCTGTTCCTTCATACATAATGCATACTTAAAAAGTGTTTTTGAATTAATGAATGGCTTTTCATATATTAACGGTTAAGAGCCATGGGAAAGCGAGCCTGGAGCTTAACAGTGAGTGACAGGCACACTCATGTTTTCCCAGCTGCCTTAAGGCCCAAATTCAGTGATGAGTGGGGCAGAGGTTTCTGAATCATCTTTCATCCGTAGTGTATGCAGAGTCCTCATAAGCTCAGAGGATAATGAAGTTGAAACAATTGATCAGTTTTCTGAGAATTTTGTCTTCAGTAATTGATCATTCCTTCAGCCTGTTGATTTTCCGCTTAAAGAAAAATTGTTTTTCCTTTCTTCTAGTTACTGTGAATGAACAGTGCCATTCATCACTATGAGCAATTCTAATTTCAGCTGAATTTAGCTGTCATTCATTAAATATTACCACTGTAGGAATAAAGTGGGATTACTGTTTGAAGTAATGTTCTCATTTTTTTGCCCCCAATTTTTTTTTTATCAAAACCAATATAAACTAAATGATTTTAGAGTTTCAGATGGGAAAATTACATTCTCATGGGGATATAACCTTGCTACTGAGCCCTTAATAATTATTTGACAACAACCAGTAAGTTGAAATAAAAAATATTTATATACATATGTATTCATATATGTGTGTGTATATATATACACATATAGGTGTGTATGTATATATATACACGTGTGTGTGTGTGTGTGTGTGTGTATGAATACCTCTTTAGTAGCAGCATTTATATGCCTTGACATTAAGAATTAGCACAATTACTTAGGAAATTTAAGTCAAAAGCCTACCAGTGGAAAACATATTTGGATATTTCAATCATATTCAAATAACAAATTCCTTTAAGCAAGTTAGTGCAGATACTTAACCAATTCAGATACAAAATAAAATAGTATCTCCAAATTTATCCATGTTGTCACAAATGACAGATACCCCTTCCCCCTTAAGGCTGAATAGTGTTATTGTGTATATATACCATATTTTCTTTATCCATTCATTTGTCGGCACTTAGATTATTATCTTATCTTAGATGTTGTGAATAATGCAGCAATGAATGTGGGAGCACAGATATCTCCTTGAGGTACTATTTTCAATGCTTTTAACTATATATTCAGAGAAGGGATTGCGGGGTCATTTGGTAGTTCTAACTTTTTAAATTTCTGTGGAGCTTCTATACGTTTTTCCATAATGGTTATGCCAATCTACATTCCCACAAAGAGTGTACAAGACTTCCCTTTTCTTCAGACACTCACCAACACTTGTTATCTCTTGTCTTTTTGATAATAATGTGAGATGATGTCTTGCAGTTTTGATTTCCATTACGCTAATTAGTGGTGCTGAACACCTTTTTATATAACTGTT
The DNA here is from genome assembly GCF_002776525.5 of Piliocolobus tephrosceles. Classification (NCBI taxonomy): domain Eukaryota; kingdom Metazoa; phylum Chordata; class Mammalia; order Primates; family Cercopithecidae; genus Piliocolobus; species Piliocolobus tephrosceles. Next base: position 12,087,734 of record NC_045445.1, on the reverse strand, counting down.
ATCCATTTTAATGTTTTCCTTTGAAAAATATCTATTCATGTATTTTGCTCATTTAAAAAATTAGATTGTCTTTGGTTTTTATTTTTTCCTATTGATTTGTATACATTTCTTATGTATTTTGAATATTTACCATTTATGAGATAAATGGTTTTCAAATATTTTTTCACATTCTGTAGCCTGATTTTTTATTTCATTGGCTGTGTCTTTGGCTGTGTTAAATAAAGTAAGCCAGGCACAGAAAGAAAAAGACTGCATAATTTTTACTTACTTACATGTAGAATCTAAGAAAAAGTAGAATACACAAAAGCCTAGAGGAGAATGGTGACATCTCCGGAGATGGAGAGGTGAGAAAAACAGTGAGATGTAGGCAAAAATGTACAAAGTTGCAGTGATGCAGGATGAGTAAGTCTAGAGACCTAATGCACAGCATGAAGACTGTAGTTAATACTATAGTATTGTATACTGGGAATTTGCTATAAGAGTTGATTTAAGTGTTCACACACAAAAAAGATGACTGTGTGACATGATGGATATGTTAATTTGTTTGACTGTAGTAATCATTTCACTATGTATTAAAATATACTGTAGACCTTACATATTTACAACAACACAATTTTAAAGAGATATTAGAGTCTAAATATTGAAAAATAAAATAAGATAGAGCAACACGGGCAGAAATAACAGAAATAATAGAAATTGAAACAAGATCTCAACTCTCAAAACAATTTTTTGTATATATCAAAAGGGTTCCATTTGTCTTCTAGAAAGCTAATCATATTAATTCAGCCTGAATCAATCAATCATTTTTGAGTACTGAGTTTGTGCAAAGTGTATCATACCTAAGGATAGGATGGGGTGCCATAAAGAACGGAGCATAATGTTGTGAAAAATAATACATTTTTTTCTTCTGTGCATTTTTGTTATTACCCTTCCTGGAATAAACTTGATGTGATTTAACCTTTAAAAAAAGGCTTTGTAACTACTCTTTTCAGAATACCTTTTATGAGTTTCAAGCATCTCTAATCTTCCATATCCTTTATATCTGATAATATCCTGGTCATCTTTTTTTAATACCCTGTCTACATTGTTGGATAACTTTGCATGTAGTCAGAAATGTGCCAAAAATTGTGACAATATTTATGTTACAGTTGTCCATAGTGGCAAAAAAAAAAAAAAAAAAAAAAGTGGAAGCTACCCAATGGCCCACATTGGTTTAATTATGCTATGACCATATAATGGAATACCATGCTACAATAAAAAATTATGCTTTAGAATCCTGGGGAACAAGATGGCTGACAAGATGCAGCCCGAAAGTGTCGTTCCGAACAAGACCAAACTGTTGAGTAAACCACAAAATTTGGGCAGATCTTTGGAGATAAAATGCTAAAAGTGAATAGCGAGGCTATTCTTAAGCCGAGGCTGAAAAGGGAGGAAGCTGGGAACCCTGTGCAGGGTACCTAAATGCCAGGGCTAGTTCCTGGCCCCGAATGGCTTCTGGGAAAGTGAAGAAACTGAGGGATGGCTCACTCTTGTCAAGGACCTCTGGGGTTGTAGTTATAGGGGACCCAGCATTCCCCATGGATGTGTGAGCTAGCAGGAGGAACTCCCTGGGCAGCAGGCAGAGACAGGGCTTCAGATGGCATGGAGCCTGGAAGGTTTTGCACTAGGCAGCTCCAGTGGAGAGCGGCCATAAATCCTCATCCCCCAGGTCTCCCCATCACCATCAAGGAGGCACAGGCCCCAGCTGACCACTGAGCCAGGAGAGAGCAGAGCCAACTTCTCTGTAAGACTGGGGCACATCTGCTCTGCAAGCCATGGTGCCTGCTGATCCTTCCCAGGGTCCATGCATAGCCACTTTGCAGGAGCAGGTGCACAGCACAGCCTCCGCAGTCCAGCCTGCGACTGTTGCTGCACCTCGGATTTCCCAGTGAAGTCAGAAACCAAACCCTACTCATGGGGTGCTCCAGTGCTCCGAAGGTTGCAATGTGTAGCCGGAAGTATGGAGCCCAGACCAGTACTTGGCCAGCACTTGACTCTGGGAGGAGCCCCACCCTCACAACACTGAAAGGAGCAAGACACGGATTCCTGGGCCAGAACAGGAGGGGGATGTGCCTCTCTCCACAGGGCAGGTCCAGAAACACCGTGACACATACTTCTATTGCAGCACCTATCCATGGTGATCCTATGGCCCAGGACACACAGCAGAAGAAATGCCAGTGCAGTGCTGCTGATCTGAGGGGACTTCCCCAAGACCAAGTGCCTGACCTGGTTAGGAGGCGGCCTCTCTCCCCAACGCACCACAGAACATGCCTGTAAGACAAGGAAGTACAAAAGGAACCCTGGATGGATATTAAGCCAGGTACTAGCCATTACTCTTGCGCGCCATCTACTGGATTGTAATCCAAACTACAACACCAAAAAATCTATCCCGCTAACATATACACCTGTGAAACCAACTGCAGGAAGGCATCTGCATATAAAGACACTGTACAGAGCTCTGGCCCTCTGGAAGCGTCCAGAAATGAAGCCAACTGACGATATTCAACTTACACTACAGTTAAAGTATCACCAACTCTTATTAGTCCATTCTTACACTGTTATAAAGACATACCCGAGACTGGGTAATTTATAAAAGAAAGAGGTTTAATTGACTTACAGTTCTGAAGGGCTGAGGAGGTTTCAGAAAACTTACAATCATGGTGGAAGGGGAAGTAAAAACACCCTTCTTTACATGGCGTCAGGAAGCAGAAGAATGAACAAAGGCAGGGAGAAGCCCCTTATAAAACCATCAGATCTCGTGAGAACTCAGTCATTATCACAAGAATAGCATGTGGGAAGCCGCCCTCATGATTCAACTACCGTCCACCAGGTCCCTCCCACGACACGTAGGGATTATGGGAACTACAATTCAAAATGAGATTTGGGTGGGGACAGAGACAAACCATATCATTCCGTCCAAAAAATCAAAAGGAAGTTAGTCAATTCCTGGACACAATGGGAGTACAAGCATTGGGCAAATACACCTACTTGAAACGGCAGAAATTAGCCAAAACGAAGGGGCCACAAAGTCCCAAAATGATCTCCTTTGACTCCATGTCCCACATCCAGGTCACGCTCATACAAGAGCTGTGCTCCCATGGTCTTGGGCAACTCCATGCCTTTGGCTTTGCAGGGTACAGCCCCTCTTCCAGATGCTTTCATGGGTTGGCATTGAGACCTTGTGGCTTTTCCAGGTGCACAGTACAAGCTCACCAGCACCTGTTATTTTTTGACTTTTTAATCATAGCCATCATGACTCGTGTTAGATGTTATCTCATTGTGGTTTTAATGTGTATTTCTCTAATGCTCAGTGATACTGAGCTTTTTTTTTCATGTGCTTATCAGTTTCATGCATTTTTTAAAAAAATGTCTGTTTATGTTCTTTGCCCACTTTTTAATGGGATTCTTCATTACTTTCTTGTAAATTTGTTTGAGTTCCTTATAGATGCTGGACATTAGACCTATGTCAGATGCTTAGTTTACAAACATTTTCTTCCATTCTGTAGGCTGTCTGTTTACTCTGTAGACAGCTTCTTTTGCTATGTAGAAGCTCTTAGGTTTAATTAGATCTCCTTTGTCAATTTTTGATTTTGTTGTGATTGCTTTTGGTATCTTCATCATGAAATTTTTGCCCATTTTATGTCCAGGATCGTATTGTCTCTGTTACCTTTCAGAGTTTTTATAGTTTTGGGTTTTACATTGAAGTCTTTGATGTATCCTGAGTTTATTTTTTCATGTGGTTTAAGAAGGGAGTTCAGCTTCAATCTCCTGCATATAGCTAGCCAGTTATCCCAGCACCATTTATTGAATAGGGATTCTTTTCCTCATTGCTTGTTTTTGTCAGCTTTGTCGAAGATCATATGGCCATAGGTGTGCAGCTTTATTTCTGGGCTCTCTATTCTGTTCCATTGGTCTATGTGTGTGTTTTTGTACTAGCACTATGCTGTTTCGGTTACTGTAGCCCTGTGGTATACTTTGAAGTCAGATAATGTTGTGCCTCCTGTTTTGTTCTTTTTGCTTAAGATTGCATTGGCCATTCGTGCTCTTTTTTGTTCCACATGAATTTTAAAATAGTTTTCTTTTCTTTTCTTTTTTTTTGAGACAAAGTCTCACTCCGTCGCCCAGGCTGGAGTGCAGTGGACCGATCTCGGCTCACTGCAAGCTCTGCCTCCCGGGTTCAAGCAATTTTCCTGCCTCAGCCTCCCAAGTAGCTGGGACTACAGGCTCCCCCAACAACGCCTGGCTAATGTTTTGTATTTTTAGTAGAGACGGGGTTTCACCGTGTTAGCCAGGATGGTCTCGATCTCCTGACCTCGTGATCCGCCCACCTCGGCCTCCCAAAGCGCTGGGATTACAGGTGTGAGCCACCGCACCCAGTCAATAGTTCTTTTTTACAGTTTTGTGAAGAATGTTGTTGCTAGTTTGATACAAGTATCATTGAATCTGTAATTTGCTTTGGGTAAAATGGCCATTTTAATGATGTTGATTTTTCCAATCCATGAGAGTGGAATGTTTTTCCCTTTGTGTCTTTTCTGACTTTTGTTGAGTAATGTTTTCTAATTCCCATTGCAGAGATCTTTTACCTCCCTGGTAAAACGTATTTTAGTCATTTCATGGCAATTGTGAGTGTGATTGCATTTTTGATTTGGCTCTCAAAATGGCTGTTTTTGGTGTATTGGAATGCAAGTGATTTTTGCACATGGATTTTGTATCCTGAAAATTGTTGAAGTTGTTTATCAGCTGAAGGAGCTTTTGGGCTGAGACTATAGCATTTTTTTGATATAGAATTATATCATCTGCAAACAGGGATACTTTGGCCCCCTCTTCCTATTTGGATACCTTTTTTTTTTTTTTTAATCTTGCCTGATTGCTCTAGCTAGAATATCCAAAACCATGTTGAATAGGAGTGATGAAAAGAGGGTGTCCTTGCCTTGTGCTGGTTTTCAAGAGGAATGCTTCCAGATATTTCCCATTCAGTATGATGTTTGCTATGGGTTTGTCATGGATGGCTCTTATTATTTTGAAGTATGTTCCTTCAATACCTATTTTATTGAGAGTTTTTAACATGAATGTCTATTAAATTTTATTGAAAGCTTTTTCTGCATCTATTGAGATAATCATGTGGTTTTTGCTTTTAGTTCTGTTTATGTGATGAATCACATTTATTGACTTGCGTATGTTGAACCAACCTTGAATCCCAGGGATGAAACCTACTTGATTGTGGTGGATTCGCTTTTTTATTGTGCTGATGGATTTGGTTTACAAGTATTTTGTTGAGGATTTTTACATTAATGTTCATCAAGGATATTGGCCTGAAGTTTTCTCTTTTTCATTGTCTCTCTGCCAAGTTTTGGTATCACAATGGTGCCAGATCCATAGAATGAGTTGACCGAGAATCTCTGCTCTTGAATTGTTTGGTATAGTTTCGGTAGGAATAATACCAGCTTTTCTTTGTACATTTGGTAGAATTTGGCTGTGAATCCATTCTGTCCTGGGCATTTTTTGGTTGGTAGGCTATTTATTACTGGTTCAATTTTGGAGCTAGTCATTGTTCTGTTCAGGGAATCAATGTCTTCCTGGCTCAATTTTGTGAGGGTATATGGGTCCAGGAATTCATCCATATCTTCTCAGTTTTTCAGTTTGTGTGCATCAACATGTTCATAGTAGTTTCTGATGGTAATTTTTATTTCTGTGAGGTCAGTGGTAACATCCCCTTTGTAATTTCTAATTTTTTTCTATCTTCTCTCTTTCTTTCTTTAATAGTCTCACTAGCAGCCTATCAATCTTATTATTATTTTTTTTTCAGAAAACCCACTCCTTGATTCATTGATTTTTTGAATGGTTTTTCGTGTTAGGCTGTTAATTTGAGATCTTTCTAGCTTTCTTTATGTAGGCATATGGTGCTATGAACTTCCCTCTTAACACTGTTTCAGCTGTTCCCAGAGGTTCTGGTATGTTTATCTTTGGTTTTCTTCACTTCAAACAATCTGTTCATTTCTGACTTAATTTTATTATTTACCCAAAAGTAATTTAGCGTGTTTAATTTCCATGTAATTGCATGGTTTTGAGTGATTTTCTTAGTCTTGACTTATATTTTTATTGTGTTGTGGTCTGAGAGTGTGTCTGGTATGATTTTCGTTCTTCTGCATTTGCTGAGGGTTGTTCTATGGCCAATTATGTGGTCAGCTTTAGAGTATGTGTTATGTACATCTTAGAAGAATGTATATTCCATTGTTTGGGTTTGGAGAGTTCTGTAGAGGTCTACCAGATCCATTTGGTCCAATGTTGAATTCAGGTCCTAAATATCTTTGTTTAATTTCTGCCTTCATGATCTGTCTAATACTTTCAGTGAAGTGTTGAAGCCTCCCACTGTTATTGTGTGCAAGCCTATTCTATTTATAGTTCTCTAAAACTTGCTTTATGAATCTGGGTGCTCCCGTGTTAGGTGAATATATATTTATGACAGTTATGTCTTCTTGTTGAATTGAAGCATTTACCATTATGTAATGCTCTTCTTTGTCTTTTTTGATCTTGGTTGGTTTAAAGTCTGTTTTGTCTGAAATTAGGAGCGAAGCCCCTACTCTTCTGTTTTTCATTTGCCTGGTAGATTTTCATCCATCCCTTTATTTTGAGCATATGGGCATCATTACATGTGAAATGTATATATTCTTTGTAGAAATGTCTATTCAAGTTTTTGCTGCCCATTTCTTAATTTTATGTATGTGTCCTTAATATTAACCCCTTATCAGTTATATGATTTACACATATTTTCTACACTTCTGTATGTTGCCTTTTCACTCTGTTGATAGTATTCGTTGATGCATAAGTTTTAAATTTTTATGCTGTCCAATTTACTGATTTTTTTCTTTTTTTTTTTTTTAACCTGTGCCTTTGGTGTTACATCCAAGAAATTATTGCCAGATCCGTCATGAACATTTTCATCTATGTTTTATTCTAAGGGTTAGCTTTTACATTGAGGTCTTTTATCCTTTTTGAGTTACTTTTTGTTTATAGTGTCAGGTAACGATCCAACTTCATTTTCTTGCATATGGATATCCAGTTTCCTCAGCATCATTTGTCGAAAAGATATTCTTTTTCCTATTGAATGCTCTTGCCTCTATTGTTGAAAATATCTCTACTTTTGAATGAAGATTGAGTTCTTTTTTTTTTATTATCTGTGGAACGAAAAGAGTTGGTCTTTTTCATATCTCAAATGAAATGTTTAATCTACCACTTCATACATTTAATATATGTTTCCCTTTTGGCTGACATAAAGTATCATTCATTTCAATACACAGTCACCATTTTGGAGGTATTCATTTAAAATGATGTCACAGTATATATCAGCCTCCTGGTTTATATATATGCCACTTTTACCACTACTAAAATAATTCAAAATTTTGGAGCTCTGAATAGATCAGAAGAAAACAAAGTATGATAACCTTTATCATTTGATGATATTAGTCAACACACTAAAAAGAATATTGTTCATATTATAATTTATTTTCCTATTTTTCATTAAGAACCAATGGTCATTTTGCCAAGTTGACGAGGGAAAATAAATCATATCATCTTTTCTATTGAGCCATTTGGAACAGCTTATTAAACAGAAAAACCCAGGTACATTTTGAACATTTACTCAAGAACAAAAGAAAAGGTCTGGGGAAAACATGTGTTTCTGTTTGCAGCCTCACTGTAGGAAAATCTGTCATGTTTGTTTACATTTGCTGTAAGAAGACTTTAAAAATTAATCTTTGTCCTAACATTCTCAATTAACCCATACATGTATGAACTATGGTAAGAATTGCAGCTACCAGCTTTGTAGAATTCTTTCCCCATTGTCTCCTCTTCTAAAGAGAAAAAAGTCTGCTATTGTGAGAATATTTATGTGAATAATAAATGAGAGCATGAAAAATCACATAAAACTTTTGGGAACGATGGAAAATCTTACTTTTTTTCTTCAATTTTCTTATTTAGGCTGTATTTCTTACAGCATAGATGTTTATTTAGAAATAAATAATGTAGAATCTTGGAAACTTTAGTATGTCTACCAACAATATATTTAGAGGCTTTAACAAACTTTAGTTTTTGAACGAAATTCTCACTTGAAAATAAAGAAAATAAGTATGAGCATATCTTCTACATTAGTTTAATGAATGGTTAAAGACATAAATGAAAATTAGCTCAGTTTTCTAAACTACATCAAAACTAGAGAAGAAGAAAGACTCCAACTTTTTGAGAACTTGAAAGAAATGCAACTGTTTTGCATACAAATGTTATCTAGGATAACGAATTGGAGCTAAAGATAGGAAGAGTTTTATTGACTGATGATGAGCATTTCAATAGTTTCTATCAGAATGTGATTTTCAAATGCTCAAAAGCAATTTGCTAGTTCTATGAATTTTCGTAAAGTGATGGAAAATATATAAAATCTAGAAGAGCTTAACAGGCCTGGTCACAATTGTTAAGTATTCCTTAATTAGTGAAGTCCAAGTTAAAGTAGATTTTACTGCTTTTCGGACCTTGACACCAAGAATCTTCATCCGTAGTAAAGTTTTCAACATAGTATTTGTGATTTGGGGGCAATATTTTTCAAATATTTTCATTTCTTTAGGTAGATATTTTAAGAGGCTTTGTGTCGATTTTTCAAGTTTACTTCTGTTAGCTTTATTACTTTGTCATTTCAATATCCTCATTTCAAAAGGAGGAGGAGGAGGAGGTGAAGAAGTAGAGAAAAAGGAAGAAAAAAGAAGACAATAGTTCTGTTGTCATGATAGTATCCCTCTGTTAATCTGGGTTTCAATTTGAACAGATAATTGACTGTATATATAATTCATGTAGATAAGGATTGATGCACACAAAAATTACTTCAGTTGAGGATGAAAAATGGCTGTCAATGAAACTAAGGTTAGTTAGCAGAAAATTACACACAGACATTGAAAGGGATATAACAAGAATGGTAATTTTTTCTCTTCTGGTATTTTTGATGAAAAAGAAGGTGCTGAAATTCTTTCCCAGAACATCATTTTGGAACTATATGTCCAATCTCCAAATTTTTCAAGGTAACAATTTGACTCAGTAGGTTGTTGTGTTTTTTTTTTTTTTTTCATTTTGATTTCCTGAGCAGTCATAAAATACTTTATGTCCAGCATGGAATGAGCTGGTCTAATACTCCAAATCCTGGTGTATGGAATCTAGTCTACCACTGGTGTACATTTGGCTGTCTGCGAAACTTGTTTCTTTTTGGGTCCTCTACACAATATGACCATTTTCATAGAGCACACTAAACAAGCAATAAGTAGTTCTGGATTAAATATAGGAATATTTCTGCCATTAGTCACATAATCCATGAGGTGACACAACAGATAATCTCCACATAATCAAGTAGTATCCATTATCAATTTAATTCAACTATCAATTATTGAATACTTAATGTCCACCAAGCATGGTACGTATGAGCTGAGTTACCACAATAGTGAGTAAGGCAAAATAAGGCTGATATAGATTAATCTACCTCCCTGAAGTCAAGATTAATAAGGGTCAATGTAAAGACTCAAGATAATGTCTCAACAATAAAGCAATGGATTTGCTCATTATATTCATATTTAGATATTATATATTAATGTATTTTTACATTAGAGAGGTCATCATTGAGATCGTTCAGTCACATTAGCCACAAGTGCATGGTATATACATAATATACATGGATATCAAATATATATGCATTTTATCAATATCCTATTAAAATTAATGTCATTGCTCAAACATATTTAAAATGATTAATATTCTCTACATAGCACAGTGTAATGGTTGAGACCATAGACTTTCCAGCCAGAAGGCCAAGTTTTTAATCCTGGCTCTGCTACTTAGTAGCTAGTCTACCTTGGGCAATTTATTTAACTTCTCTGTGCCTTGGTTTCCTCAAGTAAACAATTACTATACCTACTTTGATGGGTTTTCATGGGCATTAAATATATATATATATTTATATATACATATGTATGTATATATATGTATGTATATGTATATATGTGTGTGCGTATGTGTGTGTGTGTGTGTGTGTATGTGTGTGTGTGTATATATATATATATATATATATATATATATATATATTTGAGATGGGGTCTCACACTGTCACCCAAACTGTAGTGTAGTAGCTCTATCTCAGCTCACTAAAATCTCTGACACCCGGGTTCAAGCAATTCTCCCACTTCAGCCTCCCAAGTAGCTGGGACAACAGACATGTGCCACCACACCAGCTAATTGTTTTAATTTTTGTGTTTTGTGGAGACGGGGTTTTGCCATGTTGTTCAGCCTGGTCTTCAACTCCGAGCTCAAGTGTTCCACCTGCCCCAGTCTCCCAAAATGCTGAGATTAAAGGTGTGAACCACTGTGCCCAGGACAAATGTTTCTGATAAGGAAGTCAGAAGTACCTAAGTGTGCACCTTCTTCTTTCTTAGCTTTGTATTCAAATAAGGTTCCATTACCTAAATATTTTAGAGGAATCTGGACTTTTAAGGTGGTAAGGAAGAAAGTTATAGCTGGATATGTTCTCTACATGATAGAATAGGTAAGGCACACTCACAGTCTATCTGTGTTTAGTACAAAATAACTGTATAAAGACATGCATATTCAGGTACAGAGTACACAAATTTTTATTGCATTAGTAAGATGGTCATAGATTCAACATATAAATGTGAAGAAAGTAGAATATATTTTCATGACTGGGATTTCAATTCTGTAGGTTTGATGAGAATAGGTGCCACCATAAATAGTCATTATATATGAGAAGAAAAATGTAATGAGGACCAAATGCTATGAACAATTTTATAGGTGAAAGCAATATTACATCATGCCTTTCCAAAGGACTACATAGGACAGGAATTGAATAAGTATGACAGTGTAAGAAGGTGAAAATGTTGGCCTACTGCCTGAAGTTTTCCTATACTTCATCATAAATTGTGGAAATTATTGCAGTCTATTTTACTTCTGTCTTCATAAGAAAGCAGATTCAAGCAAGTACAAAGTCAGATTGTACTCTTGTTATACTGTTACCTCAAATTACACTAAATTAACCTTTCTCATTTAGAATGAAATTCTTCATATGTAGAAACTTGCATGCCAGATTTAAATAGCAAGTTTGGTTTTCTTCTTCTTTTCTAATATTGGCTTATGATTTTTCCTAGTGGTAGTTAAGTGTAGTGAAGAAAATGAAGGTTGATATTTAAGACATGACTGTATAACCTTTGGTATATTACTTAGCATCTCTGAAGCTTTTGTTTCTGCAAGATGGGTATAATAGTAATTATCTCTTAGAATGGTAGTGCAAGATGAAATTGTATTTTTGAAATACTAATCCATTTTCTCTCCTGATTTATAAGCTCCCAGTCAAGCATTTTGATACATTTTGCCTCAGTGGAAGGATGTGACAGGACATAAATCACATCACAAAATGAAGAATTCCTGGCTTTGGTTGCCAACCAAAAACTTTAGGAAAAAAGAGAAACATTGAGAGGACAAACAAAGATTTTTGTTTAGCCCTGTATTTGTTACATATCACTGCATAACGAACTATCCCCAAACATAGCAGGTTAGAGCAACAATTTACTGTTTTACAGTGTCTGTGAAACAGTAAACTGCTGAGTGAAGGTTTTTTATAAGACTGCAATCAAGATGTTAAGTATGATCTCATCTAAGTTTGGCTAAGAAGGCAGGAGGTGCCAAGACACCGGAATGACAAACAGCAGACAAATTCTCAAAACACTTGAGTATGGTGCAGAAGTTGCGGCAAGAGTCACACTATTTAGAGGCCTACGAGGAGAAATGAGGAGTACCTCAGTAGCTTTGTGTACATATCAGACTGCCTAAGTGGATGGCTAGCACTGGGAAATGGACGTACCAAACTTCACTCACCTACACCATTCTCAGTAAACTATTTGGTGCTTTGTAAGCCCCTAGGGACTCAGATACAAGGTTGGGGAAATGGGAAGGAGGAAATCCTGCAATGACAGTGATTCAGTTTTGCCCTCCCTGGTAGGTGTGGGCCCACAAAAATAAGGTAGGTTAAATCATGGGGAAATAAGGAAGTTCTATTTCTTCCACACTTGGTTTTGCAGATTAGCTTTACATCCCACATATACAAAGGGCCTAGTTTATATCTTGAGACTTTATAAATGTTTATTAAATGGTAGCTATTATTATTTTAATTATTTTTCTTACCAAATATAATTTAGAACACCTCAGAGAAATAATTCTTCCTATGTAGAGAACACAAGCTCTTCTAGAACCAGGAGTCTACATTTATGTTGGGAATATAAGGAGCAATTCACTGAGATTGAAATCTGGCCCACTGCTGGTCATCTTTTCATACCTGTTTCCATAATGGCAGCTGACCTGGGGACATCCTACTCTTCTCATCAAGAAGATGGAGACTTTAGTCCCCTCAGCAATAAGCTATTTAGAAGTAGATGGTAGTGCAGAGATATTGCATTCACCAGTCCTCTTAATACGTAATATAGCTTTTTAAATTTCTTTCTTTCACTGAATTGTAGAACAAGGTAAAATATATAAACTGATAGATTAATTGTAATTGCTAAAAAGTACATTGGAAATGCTTAACCATTTACATCAGAAAATAATTGCAAATATTTACTGAGTAACTAATATGTGCCAGGCACTATTCTAAGTGCTTGGTGTATATTCTCTCATTTAATCCTCGTCACATCCTTACAAAGTGAATACCATTATTATCATCATTTTATAGATGAGAAAACTGAATCCTAAGTTCATACAGCTGGTAAGTAAATAAGGCAATATCTGGACTCATACATTCTGACTCTGAAGCCTATATGCTCAGTCACTTTCTCAAGAATAAGATAAATACGCACAGGATCAAAGTTGAAAAAACTCTTTGGTTCAAATAGGGAGAGAACTCAAAGTGCATGTGGTTCAGAGCTCTGCTACTGACTATCCAAATAGGTTTGTGCAAGTTATTTAATATTTGTTGACCTCATTTTCCTCATCTGTACCCTAGTACCTATGTGCCATGTCTGTGGTGAGAATTAGATGATCAATTGAGATAATTTCAGTGACAACATTTTGAAAATTATGTCATAGATAAATGGAAAAAACTATATTAGTTACCACTGTTAGTATAATTAGCTAAAAGTTTTAATGTACCAGGCACTGAGCCAGATAATTTTATACATGAGCTAAAAAAACTCAAGAATTTATAAAGACTGTGAAGTAAGTACAGTTCTCTAGATAAGAAAAGTAAGCCCACAGAATAGATAAGCAGCATACCCATGGTCCCAACCAGGAAGTGCTAGATTATGGAGACATCCTCAGGTACAGTTATTTCTAAAACTATGCACTTCATACTATAAAACACTATTGAAAATATACTACTTCAAGCAATTTAGAGTCATTGCACTTGTGCCCCAAATAGCTCTATTTTTAAACAAAAAGCCAGTTACTTTAGCTGGTAAAATGATATTTAATGCTAGTGATTTCTATTTTAATGATCACTGCATTTTAGGTAGGGCTTGACGAACTTAGAGGAGGGGAAGGGAGTTACTACAATCCCTGAAAGAAATAAAATTTTTTACTCTTAAAAGATGTTGTACAATGATCATGTTATTTCATCCATCTATTCTTTCATCCATCCATTCATACATTCCTTCACTAAATATCTGTAAATCAGACTGTCTGCCCTGATAATCTGCATTGCTGAAAGATGGCTCTAACTATGTAGCACCAGAACAAGATACATCTGAGTTCTAATGGCAGCCTCAAAGCTTCCCATTTGTGTGAAATATAAAAGTCATATAACTTCGACATTTAGATAATAAAGTATTTGTCATATAGAGTTATGACTACTAAATGTGATATTTTATGTAGAACTCAGCATGGTGCCTGGCAAATGACAAGCACATAATAGTGCTTACTAATTTTCATCCTACCACAAACATTCTCCAATTTATATTAAAAACACTTCTATTATAAAAGTTCACTGTGTCTTAATTGGTTCTCTGGAAATAGAAAACCTATTTCCTCAGACATAGTTGGTTATCTGGAAACAGAAGGACTTTTCCTTAGAAGCAAATTATAAACATTTCTCAGATTCCTACGTTACACTGCCCAGTTCCATTAAGGCCATCATGGAATTGTATACATGTTATTTATCATGTTTCGGCCAAGACACAGGTCAGGGGTCTTCAGAGCCCCGGGTAAAAGGCTATGAGAAACAGTGTGGGATAATAGCTGAAGGGAAGATTTGTAGCTATGTAGCTACATAAGAAGGGGAATGAAATCATTAAAAATTAAAGTCTAAGATGAATAAATTGATTTATTTGATATTAATAATTTATTGAAGAAGAAGTAGAACTACAAAAAAAAAAAAAAAAAAAAAAAAACAAGCCAAAATGAAGGTTGAGTCAAAAGTGGAAAGTCAGTCCAGATGAAGGACACTGGGTTCTAGGAATAAGGCCAGGGAAACAAGGATGGGAGAGGGGCTGGGCTGGGAAAGAAACCAATGAGAAGACAAGAAGACCTGCCCTTTTCTGTGGTCAGACAGGAGAGAAGTCCTACAGCTCTTTGGACTTTTTCAACTACATTTGTATTTTGATGTTTTACCCCTGCTTTTGAGGTTGGACAGCTATGCAATAATTAGGCCAAGGAAGACTGTGTATGTCCTGCTAAGACATTTGGACTGGATTCTGAAGACCATGAAGAGTCAGTAAAGGAATAGAACTTAGGGAGTCAACAATAAAATATTAGTCTCGATTGTTGCAGACTACTTTCAATGCAGACTTAATGTCACATCCTGCTTCCAGACAACTTGACAAAATACTCTAACTCGAAGCTTTCACTTAGAATCATTTAGTATTTTTCACTTGTAATGAAGCAGTCACAAAAAGATAAACATGTAGTGTACTAACATAAAAAATCTTTTGGGTGATGTTATAAAACAAAAGTATTTATTAACAACATAGCTATATTATTTTTAACCAGCTGGGATGCATCATTCATTAATTCTTTTTGCCATTTTTAGAGATCAGCAGACATAGACGTCCATGGCAGCATTTCTAGTGGGCTAAACACTTTAATATATAATGTGAAAGCTTTTTATAGTGGAATGTAGGTTTAGCTAGAGTGTCCACTCAGCACTAAGATATGCGAGGGTTTTTTTCTCCTATATTAAATCAAATTTGTTGACATGTTGCTCCATAGAGTTTTTAAAGCCTGATGTCTTCCTAGATGTATGATAAACTTTGCAGAGGATCTTGAAACTCAGAAATCACTACTTGCTATGGTGCTCTATTTCTAAAGTGGATGTTCAATAACTTCATCTCCCTGGAAGGAGTTGGTACTTAGGGAATTAAACTACTTTGCCTGATGAGTTACAGGACAATGGAAAGACGTTTACAGAGTCTAAAGTGCAATAATTGCTTGTTTAAATATTTTCTTTTCCCACCTATCAGGAGAATATAAAAGTTAGAAATGAGGCCGGAGTCGTTCAATCCACAGTGCTATCTCTATACTGATAGGTGTTCTTCCCTCAGAAAGCAAAAGAGGATAACATTTCTGAGTATTTGCATTTTGAAAAGAAAGATCAGAATTTTGTCATACTCTAAGATATATTTAAGTTTAAGTGTTTCCCAAACATTCCAGCCTTCTATAAAAAAGTATGCTTAAAATAATTAAAATGTCTTCTGATTCTTTACAGCCATAATCAATGACAGCAAATACTGCCTGTACCAGTTCACTCTTCCTGTTATAATGCATTATCACAAACCTGTGATAAGTGGCTTATCCAATACAAATGTATTAGCTTAAAGTTCTGTATATCAGAAACCTGACAGATTTCACTAGGCTAAAGTCAAAGTATCGGCAGGACCGCCTTCCTTTCTTGAAAATCTAGAAGAGATTCTGTTTCCTTGACATTTCCAACTTCTAGGGGCCACCCCCACCCCTTGGCTCATGGTCCTCTCGCTCCATCCTGAAAGACAGCAGTGTAGCATATACAAATATCCCGCTCTCTGAGCCCTGCTTCTCTCATATCTCTTTCCCCAACTGACCCTTTTACCTCTCTCTGATAAAGACCCTGGGTTTACATTGGGCCTTCCTGGATAATCCAGGATAATCTCCTATCTCAGCCTCCTTAACTGTATCTGTTCTCATCACTTGCTTTAATTTCTCCCTCAGTGACCAGCTGTTGCCTGCACAGGTTTCCCCTGACTAGCATTCTCCTTCTGTTTCTATGAAGAATGAGCAAGTAGTTAAATTTGATAGATGTAGAGTGAGAAAGAGAGAAAAGGAAAGAGGAGAGAAACCGAAGCAGGATTCTGGGCAAAGTCTGAGGTGACCTGTGTGATGAGTGAGTGATATCAATGTTGCCCATTTAAGGGACTGTATTGCTTGCCTCTGTTTTTCAGATGTGTTCAGGAGAGTTTCTTCCGCTGTTCTAACCCCACTCAACTGTTCATAACCTCTTCCTTGAATTTCATCCTCATTATTTGCTCTGTTCTTATACGCATGCTGTCCCCCTGCTCCATGGAATGCCCTTCTCTCACTTTCCTCCTTCCTAGAATCCCTTTCAAACATCTATTCTTAATGAATACCTTCCTACCTTTTCACTCCAAACTAATGACTCCTTCCTTTATGGTCCGATGAAATTGTGTTCATGTTAAAACACGTTCAGTTCCATCAGAATTAGTTGCTTGTGTTTATGTCTTTCCCTGTTAAAGTGTGCATTCCTCAAGTTTTCCATCCCAGCCCACATCACAGTCCCTTGTATAGAGTATATTGCTGGGGAAACAAACACATAGTATGTTTACTAGCCAACATGGAGAGTCAAGAGGCTGTGCTGGTCAGATGCAATGAACACTCCTGGTTCTGGGCTCTGACTATCACAACACTGTTGCTTTTCATTTGTGAAAAGTCTGCAGGAAATATCTAATATAGATGAATAAATGAAGGTAGAAAATGATTGGGTATTATCATTTTAGTGCTTATTTTCCTCATCATCTATAAAGGGAACTTCAACAACATTAACAGCCACTATTTAGTGGTGGCTGTATGAACCACATTTTTGTGTACTCTGTATGAAACTACTTGATCAGTGCTAAACTTGCTTTATCTTATTTACAATTCCAAATGGCTCCATGAAGTAGGTATTCTTCTTACCTACAGTTGACTGTGAGGAAACCAATACTGAAAAGTTGTTTTGCCCAAGATCATCATGCTATCATCAAATGTCAGAACTGAGATCTGAACCCCTACCTAACTGATCTCCTTAGCCTCTATGCAGTACACTTCCCAAGTTCACTGCTTTTGCTGTCAATGTGGTTTATAAAACCTTGTCCCATGCCTGATCTTGAAGGTACAGATTAATACAATGGTTCATAACACAGGCTTGAAGTCAGAAAGGAGGGTTAAAATATCGGACTCCATTACTTAGAATGTGAACTCTTTGCAAAAGTTACTTACCTTGCCTGAACCTCAGCTTTCTTATTTTCAAGAATAAAAATTAAAAAAATAATTGGAATGATATTTTCTAACTCAAAAGTTTATTGTGACAAATAAATGAGATGATACACATAAAATATTTATGAAACTACCATGCTATATTCCTCCTAGTGTTGCTGTGAGGAGTAACTTAAGTAATATATCTAGGAAATAGGAGGAATTTACAATGACAGTAGAAATTAAGTAGTAATATATATGCTAAATATGTGATAATAATGTATAATATATGATATTAAACAATATACAAAGATAAACGTGGTCTTTCTCATTGGGGAAAAAACTATTTACTTATCAAACATACTTTATTTGAAAGGGAAGCTTTCACTTCGTTTATTCATTGCAAATTTCAAAACAGCATAATCTAAAATAATAGCATTTTGTTGTATTTGAAAATTAGCATCATTGTTTTTGCCATATGGGGGACATGAACATAAGGCATGAATTCTTACCCAAGTCCCATTATACAGAAGACCCTCAAAACTCCCAAGTTAAAGAAATCACATATGTAATAGACAGATAGGACTCTCATCATAAAGCAGCATACATATTGTAGAAGAGGTGAAAACAGTTGACGCACCATATCTAAGATATTTGCTATCAAGAACAACTTGGATGGGGAACTCATATAGTGGACTCCAAGGCATGGATCACCTCAATATGTCCTAGAAAATCAACCTTTTTTCATTTACTCTAAGCTTTCTTTATACCACAGTGTGGTGAGACAGCTAATTAAAATGTATAAACTTACACAATATAAAAAGATAGGTCAAGACAAAGGGATAATAACTATAGCAAAGAAAATGTAGTTAGGGCTAAAGTTAGAGATAAGAAAAGAAGGCAGCCTACCATAAAGTTATATGCAATTACTAAAGATAAGTTATAATTTTTTCTTTGAACATCTCGGTATTCATATTAAGAGAAAAAATAAGATTTACAAGCTCAGGTGAACCAGAACTCCTCCTGGCACTGAGGGGTCTGAGAGAAACCTGTGTGGATCCACTTGATAAGGTCACTATATGTTGTTGTGGATATAATCCTTTACGGTATCCATACAGTAAATGTCTTGGTGAATTTCATATTACCACTTTGGATGCCCAATTTCAAAGTATTACAAGTACATGACACCAGTGCATGGTTCAATAAAAGCAATTTGATAGAGCCCAAATAAGTGTGTTCAACTTCTTCACCCTCTGATGGCTGGCTTGATTTGGGAATGGCTCAAGAATAGCTGGAGTACATTAAAACTCCAAACTGGACTCTGCTGAATCTCATAGTTCCTTTCAAGATAACAGAGCAGGAGGGTGGCCAGGTGAGGTGCGTGGATCTCTACTCCTGCTTTAAACAGAGTAATTCTGCTTTTGTTTGTGTTAATACTGGGGTCCCACATAATATTTAATTTGAAAACAGAATGTGGTTTCCTTTTTTCTGGAAAAAACTGTAAATATCTAGTTAAGAGGAATGTAGTTTTCAGAAAATCTTCCAGTCGTGAATGGCATTTGTTACAGCTTAGTTTTTTAAAACTATTTATTCCTGTCTTTTGTTTTCCTAAGCTGTCTTATACTTTCATTTATTTTTATATTCTTAATTTCAATATTATTTTTATTCAAAATCAAATTCAATTGAAAAATTATTTCAATAATTCTGTTTATAAAACGTGGTTATTGCAATGATTCAAATATCATAGACAATTCAGTGGTCTCTTGCCACTTAATTTTACTAACTTAATGAAACTTCTTTGTTACGGTACATAAACTTACATATGTTTCATTTTGCTTATAAAAACTTGAAAAATGTATACATATTTGTATGTGTTTATATAAATATATGGAGACATACACACATCCACTCACTATGCACACACTCAGAAAAACACAATTCTTAACATGCTCTTTCTGATTAACATAAGAATCATTTTGAATACATATGTGTAGTTGTATGCATATATATACATAATCTTATGTATTCTTTTTTATAGCTGCATAGTAATTCAAATGATAGAAGTAACATACTTTTTTCAAACATAACACTGTTGCTATGCATTGACGATATCTCCAGGATATATGATTTTTTTTTTTTTTTGGTATTATTTATTCTTTACCCACTGAATAGTCATTTTTTTTTTTTTTTTTTTTTTTGAGACGGAGTCATGCTCTGTCGCCCAGGCTGGAGTACAGTGGCGCAATCTCAGCTCACTGCAAGCTCTGCCTCCCAGGTTCACGCCACTCTCCTGCCTCAGCCTCCAGAGTAGCTGAGACTCCAGGTGCCCACCACCACACCTGGCTAATTTTTTGTATTTTTAGTAGAGATGGGGTTTCACTGTGTTAGCCAGGATGGTCTCGATCTCCTGACCTCATGATCCATCTGCCTTGGCCTCCCAAAGTGCTGGGATTACAGGTGTAAGCCACCGCACCCGGCCTGAATCTTCATTTCTAAGGGTGAAATTATCAGACCAAAATGGCATGAACATTTATTTTAATAAATACTTCTTGAATATTTTCTAACAATACTGCCATTAATGCATGGTCCTTGTAAGAGGAAAGAAACACAAAACGTGGCTAGCTGTTAAAGACAGATTTACTTTAAACAAAACCTAACAGGCACTCCTGGCCAATTTCCGTCAGGAGCGTTTTCCCTTACAGACTAAGAGAATATATTGGTTTTAGGGTGAGGGGGCTTATTACAAGCTTGGAATGTTTATGCGGGTATAGAAAGTTATGGCTTGGTTGGAATCTCTCTGGGCGGAGGGGAGATTATCTTGGGGCAGACATCTTCCTGGCCAGGAGTGGGGTTTATCTTGGAACTAGCATGTCTCTTGTCAGGGAAGAATTTGGAATGTTTCTGGTTGGAGATGTTATTTGTGGTTTATGGTCATGCTGACTCAGCCATTCGGCTGACACGCTATGGATTTAGGCAGTTTTTTATTAAGGTGAACTTTAGAATGAGGGGTTTGTCCAAGATGGCGATGCTCTTGCTCAGTCAGTCCTAACAGCAGTGTATAAATGTCTTGATTTTCTCACCATCCACCCCATCAATAAATATCATCTGTCTCATTTTAAAAAATTTTCTTAGTCAAATTATTTTCATTTTTATTGTTTACTCCTAGTGAAGATGTACATATTTCATGTTTTCTTCTCTTAATTGTGACACAATAATAAAACACATAATGCAAAAACTACCAGAAATACAAGAAGAGTCACACATTATTGCAATTACTGTGGAAGACTTTAATAAATCTCTTTAAAACCTTATCAGGTTAAGTAGATTTGAAAGGATTTGTATTATCAATAATCACCTGTATGTGTGTGTGCATACTTTGTACCTCACAAATAGAGACTATATCTTCTCATATGCTAATGTCGCCTTTACAGAAACCATCACCATTTGATAACAATAGAATGCTTGTATTTAAATTGTCTGCTAAGAATCTGAAAAGTAGATATTGCACTCTGCATATTTTTTATCTTAAACACCACAGAGATCAACACACTAGAGCCAGTTGAGTTTCTTCTGAGAAGGATATGCTGAGGAGGTGGACTCAGCTATAAAATACTATAGCAATAGGCATGTCTATTTGTTTTCTATTGCTGTGTGACAGATTAACACAACTTTAGCAGCTTAAAACAATAAACATTGAAATAAATGTCTCACAGTTCTGTAGGTAAGAAGTACAGGCAGCATTCAGACTGGTTCTTTATGGTAGGCCTCATAAGGCCAAATTCAAAGACTTTCTTTCATGAAGATGAAACAGAAAATTCATACTAAGTTATATTGTATATGACCAAGTATAAAAATTACTTGGTTTTTATTATTTAGCTAGGGTTAGCCAAGGCCTAAGAGTAAATGTGACTTCTCTTCCTTGCATTTGCATTATACATATGTGATTCTCTCAAGAATTCTTACTCTCCTACTTGAATCATGTTCATTTGCTCTAGAGAATTTGGAATAGTACTCAGCTACCGTGATGGGAAAGAGAAAATAAACACCAAGAGAAGGGATTATTATTTTAATTTAATTTTTTTACCAACTCAGAATATGTAAAGTTCCAGAAAGTATCTTTCTTCCTCTCTGTCTGTCTCTTTCTCCTTCTCTCTCTCTCACATACATACACACACATATACACACACACAGAGTGCTCACCTTTCCCGCTCCATCTTATTAAAATTACCTAAAAAAACACTTGAAACATGTTTATCTTTCTTTTCCTCCTAGCATTTAACTCTATATTGCTATGCTTTTTATTTTTTCTTATTTAGATATCTTCCACTGACTTGCTACACTGGAAGATAAGTTTTATAGTCTCTTTCACTGCATTTCTGGCCTGATCCCACACAAACATATTTTTCTCCCCATAACTTCACAGTAAAATAATTTTACAATGTGTTTTCATTAATATTCAACCTTTTTACTATTATGCATATGTTATATTACTCACAGATTAACCAAGGAATAATATACAATAATTACATTGAGTTTATTGCATAACTTTTCTTTCACCTACTAGCTAATAACTGTCTCCTTGCTGTTTGTCTAGTATCTGCCATTAACTCACCCCCAAACTCTCTAGTAGAATGATACCTCTCCTTACAATAAATTTAAACATATTAAGTAATGTATTATTTTATTTCTTTTTTTTAGGAAGAAAACATATAATTCAATAATAAATGGACAAAATGCCTGAATAGATATTTCTCCAAAGATGACATGAAAATGGCCAACAAGTATAGGACAAGGTGCTCAACATCACTATTCATGAGGACAGAATAATGCAAATCAAAACTACTATGAGGTATCACCTTATATTCCTTAAAATAGCTATTATTTATTTATTTATTTTCTTATTTATTTATTTTCTTATTTATTTACTTTTTATTATACTTTAAGTTCTAGGGTACATGTGCACAACGTTCAGGTTTGTTACATATGTATACATGTGCCATGTTGGTGTGCTGCACCCATTAACTCATCATTTACAGTAGGTATATCTCCTAATGCTATCCCTCCCCACTACCCCCACCCCACAACAGGCCCTGGTGTGTGATGAGATATCCTTCTTGGAGCCCTTGGTTGTTCAAACCTAATCTGAAATTGTTGTTCTATACGTCAGCTGCAGAGCTTTCATCCTGATAACTCCCTCTATTACCATTCCAGGCATTATTTTTATCTCTTTTTAAATATGTTTTTAACTTTTAATTTTTGTGGGTATATAGTAGATGTATATATTTTGGGGGCACATGTGATATTTTGGTACAGACATGGAGTGTGAAATAAGCACATCATACAGAATGGGGTATTCATCCCCTCAAGCGTTTATCCTGAGTGACAAATAATCAAATTATGCTCCTTTTTTTAAAATATACAATTAAGTTATTCTTGACTATAGTCATCCTGTTGTGCTATCAAATAGTAGGTCTTATTCATTCTTTCTATTTTTTGTACCCGTTAACCATTCCACTTCCCTCTCATCACCCCACTGCCCTCCGTAACCTCTGCTAACCACCAGTCTACTCTACATTCAAGAGTTCCATTGTTTTGATTTTTAGATCCCACAAAAAAGTGAGAACATGTGATGTTTGTCTTTCTGTGCCTGGCTTATTTCACTTAACATAATGATCTCCAGCTCTACCCATGCTGTCAAAAATGACTGGATCTCCTTCATTTTTTTTGGCTGAGTAGTACTCCATTGTGTATATGTACCACATTTTCTTTATCCATGTATCTGTCAATGGATACTTAGGCTGCTTCCAAATCTTGGCTATTGTGAATAGTGCTGCAACAAATGCAGTAGTGCAGATATCTCTTTAGCATACTCATTTCCCTTCTTTGGGGTATATATCCAGCAGTGGGATTGTTGGGTCATATGGTAGCTCAGTTTTTAGGTTTTTAGCAAACCTCCAAACTGTTCACTATAATGGTTGTACTACCTGACATTCCCACCAACAGCGTATGAGGGTTTCTCCACCTCCTCGCCAGCATTTTTTATTTATTGCCTGTCTTTCAGATATAAGCCATTTTAATGAGGGTGAGATTATATCTCATTGTAGTTTTGATTTGCATTTCTCTGATAATCAGTGATGTTGATTACCTTTCCATATGACCGTTTGCCATTTGTACGTCCTTTTTTGAAAAATGTCTACTCAAATATTTTGCCCATTTTTTGATCAGATTATTCGGTTTTTCCCTACAGAGTCTTGTAGCTCCTTACATGTTCTGGTCACTAATCCCTTGTTAGATGGCTAGTTTGCAAATACTTTCTCCATTCTGTGGGTTGTCTCTTCACTTGGTTGGTTGTATCCATTGCTGTGCAGAAGTTTTTTTAACTTGATATGATCCCATTTGTTATTTTGGCTTTGGTTGCCTGTGCTTGTGGGGTATCACTCAAAAAATGTTTGCCCAGACCAATGTCTTGGAGAGTTTTCCCAATGATTTTTTGTAGTAAATTCATAGTTTGAGGTATTTAATCCATTGTGATTAGATTTTCCTATGAGGTAGGAGATATGGATCATTTTTTCTGTATGTGAATAGATATCCAGTTTTCCCAGCACCGTTTATTAAAGAGATTGTTTTTTTCCCAGTGTAGCTCTTGGCAATTTTGTCAAAACTGACTTTACTGTAGGTGCGTGGATTTGTTTCTGGGCTCTCTATTCTATTCCATTGGTTATCTGTTCTCTGTTATTATCCCCTGGAATAAATGTTCTACCCCTATCTCTTTCTCTACCTACTCTTTAAGGCCAATAACTTTTAGATTTGCCTTTTTGAGGCTATTTTCTAGATTCTGTAGGATGCTTTGTTGTCTTTCCTTTCAGAGTGGTAAGGTCCTCAGGCCCCGGATGGTTCCAGAAACACTGTCTGGGAATCAGGAGCTCGCCCCCTCAACTAAATACTTCCTTTATGATCCAAAGTCCTTCAACGTCCCATTTTCTATGTTGGAGGTTTTCAGGCACCTAAGCACTCATTGTTGCAGAGGAATAGTTATATTTGTAAATTTCAGTATTACTTAACGGGAAAAAGTATTCAATTGTAGATGACATATTTGTAAAATTTGTGTAAGTGGAGCAATGTGAATCACGCAATTGTTGAAAGTTAGAGGACAAGAAGAGTGCTTTTGATCTCTTGTCCGGAGATGTCTGTGTCTTAAACTACCTCAGAATGTCATGATGAGAAGTTAGCTGTATATGAAACAGTTTATTTGGAATAAAATTTTTATACAAGGACAGAGCTTTGTGTTAGAAAATTGTGTTTTAGATTTTTATTCTCTTTGCTCAATTTTGGAATTAAAAAGCTGCATCTCTTGTCTCAGTTCCCAATCTTTAAAATGTTCCGAATTCTGATTCTCACTCTTCTGAGATTATTGTTAGTGGATGTCAAGAATGACGTGAGACATATGAAAACATTTACAATCCTTGAGGTGTTGCTATAAAGAATTGATATTTAATTAATTCAGAAAACAGCTTGGACACATTTCTGGCTTTTGATGGTTTATTAGGTAGGGCAAAATGCTACGCCTCTGTGACAGGGAGACCCAATTTTAAAGACCAAAGGTTTTATTTCTCTTAGTAAACAGCCCAGAGTAAGGCACACTTCTCTGTTCCATTTAGTTACATAGGAAGTTAGGCTACCTTTTATTTATTTGCCATTCTCCCTGGGTATTGTATACATTGGCATAGTTGAAATTGCTTTGCAGGTGTGTCTGTGTTCTAGCCCATAGGAAGATGAATGAGCATAAAGAAATTAATTTCCAATGCTTTAAGATCCAGTCATAGAAGTAGCATGCTTCCATTTATATGAAACCCTACTATGACGGATGAAGGGCAGAATGGCTAATCTGGTAAAGCTGGGCATGGGTAGTTGAGTGGGGTTGAGAAAAGACCATCAGAGTAGTGAGAATGATCTAGTACTTTTCAGAACACCTGATTAGGGTCCAGCTCAGAGTTGGTTTGTGTCCCCAACGAAAGTCCTTGGTTACTGTCTTCCTTCTCTAAAGTGAAAATAGATCACTTTCTTCAGAAGCAGACATTTGAATGTTCTTCTCAGAGGTTTAACTGCTTTCAATATATCAGCAATGTATTTTTAAAATTTAGAGGAAAGCATTTTTCTTTCACCTCACCTTCTTGCAAGTTTGCTCAACTCTCCTGCACATTTTCTGAGGAAACATTTACAAAATGTTCAAATCTCTCATTGCATCAATTGGTCATCCTACAATGAAATCAGGAAATAAGAGGTGTTGTTTGTATCATATTTCCAATCTTTGGTGACAGTCACATTTCTCAATTATCATCCTGATTTGTGGACCAAATACCATTCCCCATGGAAATACAGTATTTGCATGCATTGTATGTTTTAAATTTGGGAGGTCGCTTTAACTTTTGGAAGCTCATACAATTTTTTTAAAAGACTTGATTTTAAAAAGTATTTATGCTTTTCAAAAAATGACTGATTTACAATACTAACAGCTTTAATTATTCAAGTGCCTCAGTTTCAATGCAACCCCATGTTGTGATGTTAGTACAGCTTGACATGATCATGTGAAATCGATAATAATGTGTTGCTGACCTAGAAATATGGTGGAACATCTGAGAGAACATTGACAGTTTTCCAAAACCTTCCTGATTACACATTCATTCCCCTTTTTAACATGCTTCTGCTTAGACAGCTTGAAAAAGGTTTATTTTTAATTTTCGGTTTTCTTTTTTGCAAGCTGGCCAATAGTTTACAAAGGTTTTCCAAATAATATTTCTTTCTGCATTTCTTTCAGCACCTAGGATTACAGAGACTGTTAGTTTATAATGCTGTACGATGTTTTTAGCATTTGTATGTCTATTCATCGTATCGATGGTAAATTACAAGCTCTTGAAAATCAAGGACTTATTATTTATTTGTATTTTTCCTCTAGTAGTGTTCAATACATTTCTGAGCATACAGAAATTATTAGATAAACACTTTTTATGTATGTGTGAATGAATGAATAACCATAACCAGTGAGTATGCCTGGATATAGAAGACTGAATCTGTGAATTCAGGCTTCCTTTGGTTTCCAAAATTATTGAGATGCTAAAAAGATATAATCAAAATGAAGTTTATATACATAACTGAGGCCAGATGTGGTGGCTCAAGGCTTTGGGAGGCCGAGGTGGGCGGATCACATAGTCAGGAGATCGAGACCATCCTGGCCACATGGTGAAACCCCATCTCAACTAAAAATACAAAAATTAGCTGGGCGTGGTGGCGTGTGCCTGTAATCCCAGCTACTCTGGAGGCTGAGGTGTGAGAATCCCTTGAACCCAGGTGACAGAGGTTGCAGTGAGCCGAGATCATACCACTGCACACTGCACCCCAGCTTGGCGACAGAGCGAGACTCTGCATTATATATATCTGAGTGTCAAAGAAATAGAAATTCAAAAATAAGAGAGAAAGCCAGTGAGAGAGAATGAGTGCAAAATAAAGAGGAAGATATTAAGAGGGAAAAAGAGGGCTGGGCGCGGTGGCTCAAGCCTGTAATCCCAGCACTTTGGGAGGCCGAGACAGGCGGATCACGAGGTCCGGAGATTGAGACCATCCTGGCTAACATGGTGAAACACCGTCTCTACTAAAAAATACAAAAAAATAAAACTAGCCGGGCGAGGTGGCGGGCGCCTGTAGTCACAGCTACTCAGGAGGCTGAGGCAGGAGAATGGCGTGAACCCGGGAGGCGGAGCTTGCAGTGAGCTGAGATCCGGCCACTGCACTCCAGCCTGGGCGACAGAGCGAGACTCCGTCTCAAAAAAAAGAGGGAAAAAGAGATAGAGGAAGAAAGGGAGAGAGGGAGAGAAGAAAAGAAGGATAAAAAGAGAGAACGAGAGAGAGAGACAAAACAAATGAGAGCAAAATCAGAGCAGAGTAGGAGATGGGTGATGATGCTGTAGTGGCTCCAGTGGCCTGTAAACTGACTAGAGTCTTTAGGCTTTATTGTATGGAGCCGGAAACTCAAATGAGCAATATATGTCAGCTATTCCCGTGAGAGGAATGGTTCTTGTGAGTTACACCTTGGGGAGGAGGTTTTTCCTTTCTGGTTCCATTTCTACCCAAGGTATCACAGACCTCCACCTTCTATTCAGGGGTGGGGGGATATACATACATGGAGAGCTATTGGAAGGTATGTGTTTATATGTGAAGAGTTAGTGGGATACTCACACTCAAGCTTACTGCTTAGTCCATTACACAATATTAAATCATATAGTCCACATATATATGTGATTATTTGTTTAATGGTCATCTCTGCCACTGTATTATGAGATCCTTGATGCAATCCACACAAAATCTTGCGTATAATTACAGGGCATTGAGATACACTCTGAAGACAGTCTGTTCATTGAACAGATATTAACTAAGCACTTACTATGTGGCAAGCACTATACTTTGCAATGGGTTATAGGAGTAAGCTGCTCCAACCTGGCTCTTGACCTTATGTCGTTTTCCTTATTCTTACCTTATTATAATCATTTGTGTGCCATCATATTTCCACCTGTGAGATGCTTGAGAGTTTAAATCTGGACCTAGCAGAGTTTTAGCACATGGCTACAGAAGAAGAAAGTTGCATTTTTTAAATGGGTTAGCACACTAATAAAATACTGACATTTCAAGTAAATTAGCTATTTTTTATTTTTGGTAAATGTCACATAACCTACCCACCCCAACCAGATGATAAGTGGGTGGTGCAAATTGCTGCCCAAATAAGTTAATAAATGAGTAATATTTAATGAATAATCATTCTAGGAAGCTGGAAACCTAATTTCGTATCAACCTAGAAAATAGAGACTTTACAATCACACAACCTCAGTGAATTTCATGGCAACGCAAACAACGATAGATTTTTTTATTTTAAATTTTTATTTTTTGTGGGTACATAGTATATATTTTTGGGGTATATGAGATACTTTGATACAGGCAAGCAGTGTAAAATAAGTACATCATAGTATACAGTGTATCCCTAATAAAAAGCATTTTTACTTTGTATTACACACAATCCAATTATACTCTTTTAGTTATTTTAAAATATGCAATTAAATTATTACTGAGTATAGTCTCCCTGTTGTGCTGTCAAATACTAAGTCTTAATCATTCTTTCTATTTTTTTGTACCCATGAACCATCCCCACTACCCTCTCACCCTCTGGTAAACATCCATCTACTTCCTATCTCCATGAGGTTATTTTATTTTATTTTTTTAGATCCCCCAAATAAGTGAGGACATGTGATGTTTGTTTTTCTGTGCCTGTCTTATTTCACTTAACATAACGATCTCTAGTTCCATCCATGTTGTTGTAAATGACTAGATTTCATTCTTTTTATGGCTGAATAGTACTCCATTGTTTCTCCAGGATTGGTCCCTGGTACCTTCTTCAGTTCATTTAGTGAGGTCATTTTTCCTGGATTGTCTTTAGTAGTGGTTCATCTGTGTGTGAGCATTAAAGAGTTAGATATTTATTCTAATTTTCACAGTCTAGGCTCGTTTGCACCTGTCTTTGTTAGGATGGATTTCCATGTATTTGAAGAGACTTGGGCTCCAAGCCCAAGAACACTGTGATTTTTGCAGATGCATAGAAGTACCACCTTGGTCGTCTTGGATAAGACCTGGAAGAATTCTCTGGATTACCAGGTAGAGACTCCTGTTCTCATCCCTTACTTTTTCCCAAACAAACAGAATCTCTGTCTTTCTCTCTTCGTGCTGAGTCCCCTAAATCTAGGTGTGGGGTGACACAAGTAGCCCTGTGGCCATTACCACTATACCGCACTTGGTCAGACCTGAAGCCTACACAGCATTGGGTTTTGCCCAAGGCACTCTATAACCACTATCTGGCTGCTGCCTCTGTTCACTCAAGGCCCCAGGTCTCTACTGTCAGCAGACGGGGAAGCCAGCCAGGTTTGTGTCCTTCCATTCACGGTAGCGCATTCTCCTAGCTCCTGGCAGGTCCAGAGATACTGTCTGGGAGCCACTCATTGGAGTAAAAAGACTTAGAAATCTACCTGGTGTTTTAGTATACTGCAGCTAAGCTGGCCTTCAAACCACAAGACAAAATCCTTTCTGCTCTTCTCTCCCCTTTCCACACAGTCAGAGGTCCCTCTTCCAGTGGCCACTACCACCGCTGGTCCGCAGGATGTTCTGCCAGGCCACCACTGATTTCTCTTAAGGCCTGGGGGCTCTTTGGTCAGCTTCTGGTGAATACTGCCAGGCCTGGGACTCACCCTTTAGGGCAGTGCCTCGCTTCGGGCCCAAGGCAGTTTTAGAACTGCTGTTGAGAGCCTAGGTCTGGATTTGGGGACCCCAAGAACCTGCTTTTTGCTGTACCCCACTGTGGCCACGTTGGTATCTAAGGTGCAAAACAAAGTCCCCTTTACTTGTCCCCTGTTTTTCTCAAACAGGAGTCTGTCACCATAGCCACCATCATCGGGAACGTGCTAGGTCTCAGCTGAAGCCAACACATCGCAGAGTCTTACTCAAGGCCCCTTGG
Source organism: Piliocolobus tephrosceles (assembly GCF_002776525.5). Taxonomy (NCBI): domain Eukaryota; kingdom Metazoa; phylum Chordata; class Mammalia; order Primates; family Cercopithecidae; genus Piliocolobus; species Piliocolobus tephrosceles. Next base: position 12,057,682 of record NC_045445.1, on the reverse strand, counting down.
CATACTACCTAGATATCGCTGTTAGTTATTCAGGGTCCAAGGAATCCTTAGTCAGCAGACGATGAATCCTGTCAAGACGGTGTCCTTCACTTCAAGAGAGCAGTTCTCCTTCTGGCCCAGGGTGTGTCTAGAAACCGTATCTGGGAGTTGGGGCCCGGAATCGGGGCCTCACGATTCTGCCCGGTGCCCTATCCTATTGTGTCTGAGCTCTTAATTAAGATGCAAGACAAAGTACTCTCCTCAAGCAGATGGAAGGAACCACTTTCATTGCTGCCAGCTGCACTACCTGAGGTTCGGAGAGATATGGTGCAAGCCCTCTTTTAGCTGTGCCATCTGGTGTCTCTCTCTGTCACGTGCCAGCCTAGTTCACTGGCTCTCAGAACTAGGACTTGCCTAGGAACTTCAGTCTTTGTGTCCTAGACTGCCATTCAAGTATACCTAGGACCTCAGAGTACTTTTGCCCGTAGTGATGAGGCTTGTCCGAACTCAAGTTCTGAGTGCTGGGATGGGCGATTCTCCTCTGGCCAGGGCTGGTCCGAATGCTCCGTTGGTGTGTGGGCACGGACTGAGCCAGCATCCCTTTGCTCTCCACTGCAACAGGGCAGGACTGAGTTTAACGCCAATGTTATAGGAGTTATTAAGAAATTATTTTAGGTAGCTAGAGAGGAAAAGGGGTCCTTGGGAAGTTTTTGTCTCTTTTAAAGCAGCTCCAAAAATGTTTCTTGTCTAGCAGGAAAAGTCCTGGCTCTTAGAGCCAGGTAGACAACCTTTAATATGCAAATGCAGGCCATTAGAAACTGGGTCTACCCAAACACTGCGATTCCCACTGTTATCCTCTTGCCCTTGCCCCTACATGTGCTTGGCAGCATGGCTGCCCCAACATAGCCCCGCGTGTGTAAAACATCCTGGTGCCCTGTATTTGCATATTAAAAGGCTAGGATGGGAGGGCCAATTTTTTTACAGGCTGCGTGAATAACGTGTCTGGTCAAACCAATCCCCTGTGCCTTATGCAAATCAGACACCGCCTCCTCCAGCCTCCTCATATAACTGGCTGGTTTCCACCGCACTCAGGGTTTCCTCTCTTGGCTTTAGGGCCCCCATCCCTCTGTCTCCGTATAGAGAAGCTTCTTCCTTCTTTCTCCTCCCTTCTTTCTTGCCTATTAAACTCTCCTCTCCTTAAAATCACTCCACTCCTTGGAGCCATATCACTAAGTCCCCCAGTCGCTGTGTGCTCTGTCTCCCACATGCACAGACTCTGTCTTCATGCTACACAGCTGCTGGTGGGGGGCGGGGGAGGGTTGGCTTCAGTGATTCAAGACTGTCTTTCCTACCCTCTTCTGTGCCTCTTTCAGTGATATAAGTTAAAACCATGTACTGTTATTGCTCACTTGATTTTTGTTTCTTATTACAGTGCTTTTTTGTGTGTAGTTAGTTGTTAAAATTTGGTGTTCTTATGAGGAGGGTGATTGGTGGAGGATTTTATTTGGCTGCCTTGATTCACAATGATAGTTTTATGACTAGTACTTCCTTCACTTCAGAATTACAGATTATAACAAGTTTGTGAAAAAGGAAAAAAAGTAAAACAGCAGAAGAAAAATTAACTTTTATCAACTAGTGATTAGTTACACAATTTCTTAATGATGATAGCAAGTGAGCCAGATCAATATTTGTTTCTACTCATGTCCTAATGTTTGTTTTTACATTTTTTTGTTCTAGAAAAATATTCTCAGACGTTTTCTGCTTTTATTATTCTTTTAAATATTAAGCTTTGATTTTTATTGAATGCTGTCTATTGTTTATAATTATTTTCAATAACTATCATATATTTAATCTGTACTATAAATACTCCACCAACCTGTTTCACACCTCCTTGCAAACTAAGGACAAGCCCCAAGGAATTTTATAGATCTGATTCTACAAACGTTCATGTAACAGACAATTGTTATGTAATACACACTTCTTTAGCAAAACCAAAAAAGGAAAACTGCCTTATTCATTTTATAAGATTGAAATAACTTTGACACTGACACGTTACAGGGACAGTACAATACAGAAAAATTACAGGCCTATCTCATTAATTAGAATATATGTATATATAAAAAACAATCCTCAATAAAATATTAATATTTAACCTAACAATGCATGAAAAATATGATGCATCATAATAAATTAATATCTAACCAGGCATTATGAGGATGATTTTATATTAGAAAGCCAATTTCTAAAATTCAAAATTTAGTGCCCATTCATAAGAAAGCTAGAGAACATAACAAGCATAATAATTAATATATCCCACATAATAAATCATAGAGAACTAGGATTATAGGAATTTCTGTAATTCATAATGTGTGTCCATTAGAAATCTACAATGAACATTGCATTTAGTGTTATTTCTTTAAAAGCTGTCATTTACAAGTCAGGATCAAGTCAAGGATGGCTTCTATCATCACTTCAGTTCAGGATAGCAATGGATTTCCTAGTTTGTGCAATAAGATATGAAAGAGAAATAAGTGCTACAAGGGGTTTGTAAAGGACATAAAAATCATTAATTTATACATGGCTTGACTGTCTACATAAGAAAATCCTAGACTATAGAAACAAACAATTAGAGTTAATAAAAATCCATTAAATTTGTTATATGCAAGCAGACCATCACATAATTAATATTATTCCCATATATCTTAACTACCAATTAGAAATAGACATTACAAAATTTCCATTAAAAATAGCAGCCAATAAATTACACTTCTTAGGATTAAATCTTTTTAAAAATATGCAATAACTTGATAGAGACCATGAAATTTTACCTTAAAAATAAATATTTTAGCATGTTCTCCTATAAAAGAAGGTTAATATTATGCTGATGTTAATGCCCTAAAAGTTGATCTAGTAGCACAATTTTCTTGCAACAAAACTCCAGGGGGGATTTAATGAAACTTAAGAAGCTGAGTTTACAGTAAACAAATTGCTAACAATCAGTTATATACTTTTAAGAAAATAAACAAGATAGGGAAGTTTGCCTTACCAAATATCAAAACATTAGAAAGCAAAAGTCCTTAAAAGTATGTGATTTGCATGACCAAGAATCCAAAAGCAAATACAACACAAACAAAGATAAATAGATGGGAATTAATTAAACTAAAAAGCTTCTGCACAGAAAAAGAAATAATCAGCAGAGTAAACAGACAACCCACAAAGTAGGAGAACATCTTTGCAAACTATGCTTCTGACAAAGGACTAATAGCCAGAATCTACAAAGACGTCAAGTCAGCAAGAAAAAAGACACCAAAAAATTACGCTAAGGACATGAATAGATGATTCTCGAAAGAGGATATACAAATGGCCAACATATAAAAAATGCTCAACATCACTGTGTATCAGGGAAATGCAAATCAAAACCACAATGTGATACCACCTTACTCCAGCGAGAATGACCATAATAAAAAAAAATAATAGATGTTGGCATGGATGTGGTGAAAGGGAAGCACTTCTACACTGGCGGTGGGAATGTAAACTAGTACAACCACTATGGAAAACAGTGTGAAGATTCCTTAAAGAACTAAAAGTGGAGCTACCATTTGATCCAGCAATCCCACTACTGGATATCTATCCAGAGAAAAAGAAGTCATTATATGAAAAAGATCACTTGCACGTGCATGTTTATAGAAGCACAATTTGCAATTGCAAAAATATGGAATCAGCCCGAATGCCCATCAATCAGCAGTTGGATGAAGAAAATGATATATATATATACCATGGAATGCTACTTAGTCATAATAAAAAGCAAAATATTGCCATTCACAGGAACCTGGATGAAATTGGAGACAATTCTTCTAAATGAAGTAACTCAGGAATGGAATACCAAAAATCATATGTGCTCACTTCTAAGTTGGAGCTAAGCTATGAGGACGCAAAAGCATGAACATGACATATTTTACCTGAAAGACTTGGTGGTAAGGTAGGAGGTGGGTGAGGGAAAAAACAAACTACATATTGAGTACCGTGTACACTGCTCAGGTGATGGGTGCACCAAAATCTCAGAAATCACTGCTAAATAACTTATCCATGTAACCGAACACAATCTGTTTCCCCCAAACCTATTGAAATAAATAAATAAATAAATACAAAATATTAAAAATTTTAAAAAAGTATATGATTTGTCCCAATGATAATCAAATGAATCAATGGGTACAATATAAACTTCAGAAACAGTGTTATGCATTTATAAAAGAAGGTCACTGAATAATTGTAAAGCGTATAATCTCTATAAGCCAAAACTGCTAGAGTTCAAATACTTCCTCTTCTACTTATTGGTTGTGTGGCTGACACTGGGGAAAATATTTGAACTTTCTTTACATCAGTTTGTTTAATTATGGAAGAGAAAAACTCTTCCGTATCTACTTCATAAAGGTATAATGAGGATTAAGCGATATAACCACAATTACTAACATGTAGCATATGCAAAATGGTTGTTAGCTGTCATATGGGCATCTGGTATCTAGTAGAAGTCGCATTAGAAATTAGCTGTGAAAGCATGGACTATAAATAACATATGTTGATACAGTCTACAATCAGCATGGAGTCATAAAGGTAAAATTTTAAAATCATACCATAACCTCTCTACTCTAGATCAATTTGAAAATTAAAAAATACACAGTTTTAAAAATGTAGAATAAAAATATAATGTAAAATTTTAAAATCACACCATAACCTCTCCACTCTAGGTAAATTTGAAAAGTAACAAATGCACAGTTTTAAAAATGTAGAATAAAATATTAGTATAACTGAACAGGGAAATGTTTGTAAATAAGACCCCACAGGCTCAAGTCAAAAAAGAAAAATCGTTAATTTGACATCAAAATAGAAATTGTCCTTAGGGCAAAAGGCATCATATACTAAGCTAAATTATAAGCACTGACTTGAAGAAGATATTTGCAATGTATGTAACTGAAAATAATTAGCATACATAATATACACAGAATTCATATGAAGTGATTAAAAAATTTAAATAAGCGAATGAAAGTATAGCCAAAGAATAAGAAGAGGTAATTCACAAGAGAAGAAACATGGTAGGCTACTAACCCAGGAAACGTGCACAATTTTGTTAATATACAGAGAACTGCAAAATTAAGAATTGAGATATCTTATAGTCGTCAGTGTGGCAAAAATTAAAGGTATGACTGGCCGGGAGCAGTGGCTCACACCTGTAATCCTGGCACTTTGGGAGGTTGAGGCGAGTGGATCACGAGGTCAGGAGATTGAGACCATCCTGGCCAACATGGTGAAACCCCGTCTCTACTAAAAATACAAAAATTAGCTGGGCGTGGTGGCGGGCGCCTGTAGTCCTAGCTACTCAGGAGGCTGAAGCAAGAGAATCACTTGATCCTGGGAGGTGGAGGTTGCAGTGAGCTGAGATCGCACCACTGCACTCCAGCCTGGGCAACAGAGCAAGATTCTGTCTCAAAAAGAAAAGAAAAGAAAAAAAAAAGAGGTACGACCATGCCACATTTGGGGGCAGATATAGACAAAAAAGACCCTGTTATACTGCTAGTGGGCTAGTGGGCATGCACATTTGTAGAACCAATCCGAAGAGCAATTTGTCAACACCTAATAAAAATGGGTATGTGTATTCCCTAAGTATTCCCTAAGGATCATCAATTTCCTTCCTTGGTACATTTCCTAAAAAAATAAAAACAAACCAAAAACTGTATCACAACTTGTGTGAGCTGAATTGTACCCTAAATGCGTGTTTGAAGCTGTAATCCCCATAACCTCAGAATGTGGCTATATTTGGAGACAGGGCCTTTTAAGAGGCAATTGAGTTAAAATGAGGCCCTTGGAGAGGGCTCCAATCTAATCTGACCAGTATGCTTGTAAGAAGTGGAAATTTGGACACACAGAGACACAGGAGGGATATATGAGCCCAGGAAAAAAGACCCTGTGCGGCCATGGTGAGAAGGTGGTTATTTATAAGCTAAGGAGAGAAGCCTCAGGAGAAAATAAAACTGCCAGCACCTTGCTCTGTACTTCTAGCCTTCAGAACCATGAGAGAATACATTTCTGTTGTTTAGGCCACCCAGTGTGTGGTATTTTGTCATAGAAAACCAATATAACATCTATCACATACATGTGCACATAAATATATACAAGAGTTTTAAAATATGTGTTGAAACAATGCAACCAACGTTAACCATTCAGTAGATGAACAGAGAAAAAAATAAATTAATTAATGCTGAGAGGCATTCTGTGATGCATACTGGTTAAGAAATCAGTATGTAGAAACTGGTAAATCCCTAACTCTGTCACTTACTAACTGTATAAACTTCGTTAAAGCAACTTGTTTTTCTCTATGTCTCAGATGCCATATTTATATAACGGGATAATAGTGCCTTCCTCATGGGGGAACTTGAGTATTAAATGAGTCAATACATGTAAAGCACTTAGCATAGTGCCTAATACATTGTAAGACACTAATGTAAACGTTCATATTATGAGTAAACTATTGTATTAATAAGAATACAATAAATTACTTAATGTATAAAGGTCATTATGAATAGAATTAATGTCTATCTGCAATGTTTTATTAGGAAAAGTTCTCAAATATTTCAAAATCTTTACATTTGAGTGATAAATAGGTGATTGTAATATCTGTACTTTTCTGCATATTTGACATGCATTATAACTTACAAAAAAGATGAAGTCAATTCAAACGTTTAGAATGCCTAAATGATAATAACTTTAGGGTTGAATTGAAATGTTAAAACGACCAGAATAATCAAATGCCCAGCTTTCAATCTGGATCTGATTTCAGTTCTCCACAGCTCTACCAAAATTTATGAAAGCCATGTGAGACACAGGAGTAGTTTGAAGCAGGCTTAGAAAAAGGACTGAGTGAAGAATTTTCTATTGGGCTGGAAATCGACACTGGATTCAAAGTTATAAACCCAACAATTTACTATCTATAAGGCAGATGGAAAAGTAAAAAAAAAAAATCATTTTAGCTCCATGAAGAGCCCTGAAGTAAAATGTATTTCAATTCTCAATGGGGAGTAGCAGTTCCATTATCTCTGCTTCTTTAAAAAGTCAACAAGGGTTGGGAAAATGTCAGAATGCAGATATGTATGTGTGGTCCTGGTAATTCAGTAGGAAAATATATTCCTGTGGAAAAAAAATGCTTGTGACATGAAGAGAAAGAAAGTATATATGTGGTCCTGCCAGGTAGTTGGCTCTATTGGTTCCATTTTCTAATTGATTAAATATTTTTGCAACCTCAGCACCTTTTTGCATTACTCGATTTTAAAATAACCGGCATTATTTTGAATGTCACTATCAAAATAATCTTATTTCTTAGATGCATGACCTCAATTTTGCAATCGTTCTGAAGACTGTACAGTTTATCACCATGACTAAATATGTAATGTGATATATCTTGCCCTTCTACGGACCTTGAAGCTAATAGCTTAACTAGTGCCTTCTGATAGAATGTTGTATTCAAAAAGCTAATGAATTTATTCAACAACATGCGCATCCCATTTCAATGAGGAAAACTCAGGAGGAGGAACAGTGAAAACAAATGAATCATATTATGGTCACTCTGAAGTAACTATTTGAACCAACCTCTTTTACGTTGGCAAGGCCTGGGGGCCAAGTACATTTTATTCTTCAAAGAAATAATTATATTAACCATAAAATACCCTTTAGAGAGTTCTCAAGATTAGAGGGGTGAAATTCAGATAACTTCCACTTTGGCACTGATACGTGAAGATACACTTATTTAATCATAATTCCAGAATACATTTAAAGGCAAAAAATGGCATCAGTGATTCATGTTTGATAGCATATATTTTTTTTTTCTAAAATAGAGGAGAGCAAATTCTGGTTAATTATTCCCTTTGCTGTAATCTCAGGTCCTGGAAAGTATGGAGCCGCTCTTTATGATGAGGACTGTAGAAACGGAGTTCTTTGTTTTAAGTAACTGACTCTGCTCTCCTGAGTTTCTCAACTTAAAGGGGAACAGAAATAATTTTCAGCACACTTCTTTTCACAAATATGTGCAGAAAAAAAGTTGCCAGTGAAAATATATTTGGTTTTCTTTCATAAAGATAAAATTCACACTGAATTTCTGAGTAAAATTTGATTCAGTGACATTTCTGGTTTTTTCATACTGTTCCTTCTACCTAGAATGTCCTTTCCTACTATGTTCAAATGTTCGATTTCTACAAAATTTTGCTAAGCAACCTATTTGGGAAGATTATTTCTGACCCTTTCCCATTTCCTCTTCTCTGGCATCCCTGTTTTCTTGTCTCCTATTCAATAAGAAGAAAGAGAAGGAGGAGGACCACCACCACCACCATGACAGCAAATGGCTCTTATTTAGTCGGCATTTTTTATGTAGGTGACTGTGTGCTTCATATCCATGATCTAATTTAATTTTTCACAATAACCTTGTAAGGTAGGAAATATTAACATTTTACTTTACAAAGGAGCACCCAGGCTTCTCCTAGATGTTAATTACCTAAGTTCATTCATCTAATAATTCATGGGATACAAATTCGACACCAGATCTACTTAAATCCATTGCACTATGTTGCCTTATTATGATTATCTTCTGCTTTATTTGCAATGCTTCACACACAAAAAAAGGTGTTCAACTCTTTTTTGTTTTTGCTGACTATATGTATACATGTCAGAGAGCAAGATGAAATAATATATTACTTTCAGGATTAAAAAACATATTGAACTGAAAAAGGCCATATCACATATGACTATCTGGAGGTAATAGGAATAATAAAAGCCTTTCCAGTTTCCAAAAATATTCCACATGATGCAAAAGACATTAAAAGTTCAAAAGGTAGCATATGATTGTTATGATTAGCATAACAATAGCTGGAGAGTACACACATTATATTTAAAAATGATTTGTTAAAATATTTTGCTTTAATATAGAAAAAATACATTCTATGTGTTAGGCTTGTAGATACTCCAATTGACATTAAGAGCTGTCTAAAACACTTACATTCTTTAAGCTGCGCAAAGTAAGCCTATTGAAAAGGTTAGGTATTGGCATTAATAATATCCCCAAATCATGTTATTATTATTAAATATTAAGAAAGCATGCTAAGGCAAAATGGATGGGTGTCAGATAGAAAGCCACCGTTTTCATTCTCCAGGACAGAATTTTCAGGTTGTACTACATTTAAACGGTTGGTTCTTTTACTTTCTTGCCCAATTTTTACTGTCGAAGGTAAAAACAGCTCTTTGGTATACGCTTAGAAAAATAAAACAAAAAATGCTATTGTTGTGGTAGCTGTTGTTGATGCTAATTTCATAACTAAGCATCTTCTTGGCAGATATGCAACTGACCAGATTTGTTGAAAAAATGTGAAATATCTTAAGTTGTTAATTTATTGAACACTGTTATTTAATACCTGTGAAGCTTACTTATATTATGATGAGTTTCTAAAATAATTGAAAATGGATAAATTAAATGTAATGTTAAATAATACCAATATTTTAATTGCTAACCTGAAATAATC
>NC_045445.1:11979423-12023146 GCF_002776525.5 Piliocolobus tephrosceles | reverse complement strand
CTGCTCTGATCTTAGTTATTTCTTGCCTTCTGCTAGCTTTTGAATGTGTTTGCTCTTGCCTCTCTAGTTCTTTTAATTGTGATGTTAGAGTGTCAATTTTAGATCTTTCCTGCTTTCTCTTGTGGGCACTTAGTGCTATAAATTTCCCTCTACATACTGCTTTAAATGTGTCCCAGAGATTCTGGTATGTTGTATCTTTGTTCTCATTGGATTCAAAGAACATCTTTATTTCTGCTTTCATTTCGTTATGTACCCAGTAGTCATTCAGGAGCAGGTTGTTCAGTTTCCATGTAGTTGAGCGGTTTTGATTGAATTTCTTAGTCCTGAGTTCTAGTTTGATTGCACTGTGGTCAGAGAGACAGTTTGTTATAATTTCTGTTCTTTTACATTTGCTGAGAAGTGCTTTACTTCCAATTATGTGGTCAATTTTGGAATAAGTGTGATGTGGTGCTGAGAAGAATGTATATTCTGTTGACTTGGGGTGGAGAGTTCTATAGATGTCTATTAGGTCCGCTTGGTGCAGAGATGAGTTCAATTCCTGGATATCCTTGTTAACTTTCTGTCTCGTTGATCTGTCTAATGTTGACAGTGGAGTGTTGAAGTCTCCCATTATTATTGTATGGGAGTCTAAGTCTCTTTGTAAGTCTCTAAGGACTTGCTTTATGAATCTGGGTGCTCCTGTATTGGGTGCATATATATTTAGGATAGTTAGCTCTTCCTGTTGAATTGATCCCTTTACCATTATGTAATGGCCTTCTTTGTCTCTTTTGATCTTTGATGGTTTAAAGTCTGTTTTATCAGAGACTAGGATTGCAACCCCTGCTTTTTTTTGTTCTCCATTTGCTTGGTAGATCTTCCTCCATCCCTTTATTTTGAGCCTATGTATGTCTCTGCATGTGAGATGGGTCTCCTGAAGACAGCAGACTGATGGGTCTTGACTCTTTATCCAGTTTGCCAGTCTGTGTCTTTTAATTGGAGCATTTAGTCCATTTACATTTAAGGTTAATATTGTTATGTGTGAACTTGATCCTGCCATTATGATATTAACTGGTTATTTTGCTCATTAGTTGATGCAGTTTCTTCCTAGCCTCGATGGTCTTTATATTTTGGCATGTTTTTGCAGTGGCTGGTACCTGTTGTTCCTTTCCATGTTTAGGGCTTCCTTCAGGGTCTCTTGTAAGGCAGGCCTGGTGGTGACAAAATCTCTAAGCATTTGCTTATCTGTAAAGAATTTTATTTCTCCTTCACTTATGAAACTTAGTTTGGCAGGATATGAAATTCTGGGTTTAAAATTCTTTTCTTTAAGAACGTTGAATATTGGCCCCCACTCTCTTCTGGCTTGTAGAGTTTCTGCCGAGAGATCTGCTGTCAGTCTGATGGGCTTCCCTTTGTGGGTAACCCGACCTTTCTCTCTGGCTGCCCTTAAGATTTTTTCCTTCATTTCAACTTTGGTGAATCTGGCAATTATGTGTCTTGGAGTTGCTCTTCTGGAGGAGTATCTTTGTGGCGTTCTCTGTACTTCCTGAATTTGAATGTTGGCCTGGCCTGCTAGGTTGGGGAAGTTCTCCTGGATGATATCCTGTAGAGTGTTTTCCAATTTGGTTCCATTTTCCCCCTCACTTTCAGGCACCCCAATCAGACGTAGATTTGGTCTTTTGACATAATCCCATACTTCTTGCAGGCTTTGTTCATTTCTTTTTCTTCTTTTTTCTTTTGGTTTCTCTTCTCGCTTCATTTCATTCATTTGATCCTCAATCGCTGATACTCTTTCTTCCAGTTGATCGAGTCGGTTACTGAAGCTTGTGCATTTGTCACGTATTTCTCGTGTCATGGTTTTCACCTCTGTCATTTCGTTTATGACCTTCTCTGCATTAATTAGTCTAGCTGTCAATTCTTCCACTCTTTTTTCAAGATTTTTAGTTTCTTTGCGCTGGGTACGTAATTCCTCCTTTAGCTCTGAGAGGTTTGATGGACTGAAGCCTTCTTCTCTCATCTCATCAAAATCATTCTCTGACCAGCTTTGATCCGTTGCTGGCGATGGGCTGTACTCCTTTGCAGGAGGAGATGCGCTCTTATTTTTTGAATTTCCAGCTTTTCTGCCCTGCTTTTTCCCCATCTTTGTGGTTTTATCTGTCACTGGTCTTTGATGATGGTGACGTACTGATGGTATTTTGATATAGGTGTCCTTCCTGTTTGATAGGTTTCCTTCTGACTGTCAGGACCCTCAGTTATAGGTCTGTTGGAGATTGCTTGAGGTCCACTCCAGACCCTGTTTGCCTGGGTATCAGCAGCAGAGGTTGCAGAAGATAGAATATTGCTGAACAGCGAGTGCACCTGTCTGATTCTTGCTTTGGAAGCTTCCTCTCAGGGGTGTACTCCACCCTGTGAGGTGTGGGGTGTCAGACTGCCCCTAGTGGGGGATGTCTCCCAGTTAGGCTACTCAGGGGTCAGTGACCCACTTGAGCAGGCAGACTGCCCCTTCTCAGATCTCAACCTCCGTGTTGGGAGATCCACTGCTCTCTTCAAAGCTGTCAGACAGAATCGTTCGCATTTCACAGGCTTCTACTCCTTTAGCTGAGCCCTGTCCCCAGAGGCACAGCCTACAGAGACAGGCAGGTTTCCTTGAGCTGCTGTGAGCTCCACCCAGTTCCAGCTTCCCAGCGGCTTTAGTTACCTACTTAAGCCTCAGCGATGGCGGGCGCCCCTCCCCCAGCCTCGCTGCTGCCTTGCGGTTAGATTGCTGCAGACTGCTGTGTTAGCAAGGAGAGAGGCTCTGTGGGCGTGGGACCCTCCCGGCCAGGTGTGGGATACAATCTCCGGTGTGCCGGTGTTACAGCGCAGTATTGGGGTGGGAGTTACCCGATTTTCCAGGTGTTGTGTGTCTCAGTTCCCCTGGCTAGGAAAAGGGACTCCCTTCCCCCTCGCGCTTCCCAGGTGAGGCGATGCCTCGCCCTGCTTCAGCTCTCGCTGGTCGGGCTGCAGCAGCTGACCAGCACCGATTGTCCGGCACTCCCGAGTGAGATGACCCCAGTACCTCAGTTGAAAATGCAGAAATCGCCGGTCTTCTGTGTCGCTCGCGCTGGGAGATGGAGACTGAAGCTGTTCCTATTCGGCCATCTTGCTCCGCCCCCCCTGCATTTGCTTTCCATTGTATTTTACAGCTATGCACAAAAAACTGATAAACTCTTTGTTTGTGAGTGATATTTTTTACTGGTAGTCTTTATTATATAGAAATTATTAAAGCACCCAGTGATCAGTATCTGTCACTCCAGAGAGCAATTCTCCATTCTATCTAGGTGATATAAACTTGACTGACAACATTCTGGGAGTCAAGCATGTAAAGGGAGTTGTGGGGGTTCCTTGGCATTCAGTATTTAGATTTTCCCTTAAGTCCTTTGCTTTCAGTCTTGTGTTCCTAGGTTGTTTAATATCTCCATAGTATAAATATAAATATCTCTTCTACTCATATAGGAGAGAGATAGCCTGGATTTGTAAGGAATAAAAAAAGATACGTGGTGAGATTGTATACTTCTCATATTCATTTTCAACCCCACAGTTTACCTCTCAAAAAAGACAAAATTTGTCTTTGCCTACTCCTGCCCCTCGTTTCTTTTCACCAATATTTATTGAGAGTCTAGTATGTTACATACTGCTACTCACCTAGAATAGAATGATGAATAAAGACAAAAGTACTCCTTGACCTGTAGCGCATACAGAGAAAGAGACTAATTAATGAAGCAATCAATGTAAAATTATAAATAAATGCTAATAAGAAAAATTATGAGGTAAAATGAAAACAGCAATAATAACAGCAGCTAATAACTTCTTATCCCTATACTGTAGGAGTATTTAACTGAGAATTTTGACCTAGTTAGGGAGTTTGGAAGCCTTAAGTGAGATCTGAAAGGAGAGAAGGAGCTAATTAGATGACTGTGAGGAGGAGGAGGGGAGAACATAGATAGTCTCAAGGAAGAGGGAACAACTTACTGCAAATATCTGTAGTGGCAAGTAGACTAGAGAGGCCAGAAAGGCCAGTAAGAATGGAGTGGAGTGAGCATGAGCCTGAAGCTGTGTATAGCTGTTAGTGATTACATTAATATTCACTAATTGAAGCCTTAAATTTACAATTGAGGTTTTCTTTAAGCCTTTACATTCAACTTAAAACCCTGTTATTCTATTTATAAATGTAGTATTTTTGTATAAAAATTTTAAAAATCACTTTTATCTGTTCTTTGATTAACTCTTAATGCACTTTTCTCTGCATTTTTTTTTTTACCATAAATGCATTTAGAAATTTAATAAGTTGGATTCCCATAAACACTTCAAATGCTTGATAGGGCAATCTTGCAAGCCTTTACAAGCAAAATATTTCTACGTTTTATATCTAATTAACCAAAATTATAATGGTAATAAATTACATTCTGAGAAGTATTCAAATGTTGTACATAAACATAACAAAATAATTTTACCCCTTTAATAATCTACTGATAATTAAACACTTCAAGTTAAAGCTATAATTTTAGAATCCCTAATAGGTTCATTTCTTTTAAATGTTTCAAATTCCTTATGTTAAAAACACATCACAGATTACCATGATAATAACAAAATTACCGCTAAAATGAAAACAGTTATTGCTAAAGGGCCAATTTGCTTCAACATTTATATATGTATTTTTATACCTTACTGGCTTTTTGGGCTGCCAGATTTAGCTAATAAAAATACAAGATTGCCAATTAAGTTTGAATTTCAGATGAACAACAAATAGCTTTTTAGTAACCAGCAATTAATTTAATTGGGTGTCCTGTATTTTATCTGACAACCCTACTGGGTTTACAAAGTTGCTTACACAATTAGGAGAGCAGAGTCACTATCTCCAGTGGGCTGCACTTACTGGGTCAAATATTTGTGATCATCATGCAATTACAGGGTCAAAAATTTGTGACCACAATATGATTACGAATTAGGGATCTTTGTCAGAAATTACAGACCTGGGCATTACTTCCTGGAGAATTGAACTCAAGTCACAGTTCAGCATGCTGAGATACTTCAATTACCCAAATTTGACCTGGTTTGTCAATGGTGACCCAGAATCCATGCATTTTAATGGGGATATAGTTTTACAGCCCTAGACAGCATTGATTCCTTGGATTTCTTCTAGTTTTCGCTACCACCTAATATTTTATTTTATTATTTTATTAATTTTTTAGATAAAGGGTCTTGCTCTGTTGCCCCAACTGAATTGCAGTGGCATGATCATAGCTCACATTTTTGAATGCCTGGGCTCAAGCGATCCTCTTGCCTCAACCTCCTAAAGTGCCTGGATTACAGGTGTGAGCCACTGCACCTGGCCTACCTAATTTTTATTGTACCTGGTTTCAACTATTTTTCACATTGTTTGGGATGATAGAATCATTATGGTTTGAAATGATGGAATTCTGAGCTACCTCCCTTTCCCCAGCCCCAAATCTGAACAAGCAAAGCCTTGGAGGTCACTGGAATAATCTATTTTCTTTTCCCCTAAGAGCACTGGGGAGTCATCAAAGAGTTTCAGCAACAACATGACATGACCAAGTTTTTGTTTTTGGAAAAACAAAAACAAAACCCACTCTGTTTGATACATAGAGAATAAATCGGAGGAGTTTGAAGTGAGAGACAGAAACCATCTAGGAGGCTTTTGTGGTAAAGGGATTGAGGGATGATGAGAAACTAGGTTAAAGTTGATGGAGATGTAGGAAACAAAGCAAATCTGAGCTATTTTGTAGGCAGAATCAATAGGATATGGTGATGGATTGAATGTAGGCGGTAAAAGAGAGAGAAGTATCAAGCTTGAGTCCCAGCCATCTGGGGTAGGTAACTGGGTGAATATTGATGCCACTCACCCAGATAAAAAACAAACGAGAAGGACGAGAGCAGTTTTTTAAAAAAAATGTTTGTTTTGCTCTGTTTTGTTTTTGTCAAGGGTGGGGAAAGATACTGAGTCCAGTCTAGGCATACCAAATTGAAGATGCATATGGGGTATACAAGTGAAGATGTTCAATGAACATCTGGAAATGCAATAGACTACTCTTCGGTTTCCAGCTATGGCTATAGAATCCAGAACTTCCTACAGCAACATTATTGCAATTTGTGTTTTCAAAGGCTTTTACCATGGCCAAATTTCACAAAAGAAACATATAATGTGCAATGAATTAAAAATAAATGTCCACAATAGAGCGGCTGTTCTGACCATCCTGATCCCTCATTAGTTGGTGATGGTATTTAAAAAATGCCACTCCATTGGTAGATTCAAGGTTGTATCCCTATTTTGGGAATGATAGGTATTTACTTGAACCTATATCCAGAAGAACACTGTTTACATGACTTAATTTAGTTCTGAATGTTGTGCCTTGTTACTCTGTGTAATGGGTGCCAAGCTATTTAGAAGCAGTAGGTAAATAAATCTCTAAGCTTGGATCGCCTGTTTATAGTCAATTGACTTCTACCTTCAGGAGATGGAAAATTAATGAACTCTATCCTTTCTGTGACAACAAATGTTACTCAGTTCTTTTAGGTTGTTGTGAAGAATTCTTTGTACAGTTTTCAATTAGCCAGGACTTCCTAAGATGGTTTAAACTTAGGGAACCTCTGTTCTTCAGGACATAGGTTTGCAGTCTGTGAGCTTTGCTAGGAGGCTTTATGTAGACAGTAGCTTGAGGGGCATTTTGGTCAATTTCTCATTTTGTTTTTCCAAGCCCAAATAACTTTGATTTGTATTCAGAATAAGGAGTTGGAGCTGTTTATGGCAGTTTTCTTTCTTTCTTTTATGTCTTTATTTTGTCTAGGATTTCTTAGGATATTTGTAAGGATATAGTCCTAAAAATAGCTTGTCTCTAAAGTGAACTTTTGTAATACTATGCTAAATATTTTGATGTCTGTTCAGCTGTGGAAAGCCATTCATCTGTTCTATTCAAGCTATTTTTCTGATTATTGAAAATGAGAATGTAATTATTGTGTCTTAACCACCATCAGCACCTTTTCTGGGATACAAAGTATTGCTATTTCTATACAACATGATTTTTGACTAATTAATTAGAATGTATGCCTATAATGTCAAGAATGCTTTCCTCTATATTTAGAAAGAGGACAAGAACATTTTTAGACTTCTTAACATGCAAATTTTTTGCAGGCCTGGTTGTATGTCTAGTCTGGGACTTAACAGATCATGTTGAGAATAAATTACTTACTGATAATAGATGACAAATAACTGTAAGTATTCAGTGTCTAATAACCTGAGATCTTTTCTCCCAAATGATGACTGGTTAGCAAAAAGTGAAAGACAAACCATGATAACATTAAAAAGTTAATCAAATTAGTTGTGCTATAGTTTTCAGGAACCAGATGAAGACACCAAGGAACCTTTCCAACCTTATGGGTTTTTTTTTTTTTTTTTTTTTTTTTTTTGGGGTTTTTTTGGTAAAAGGGGGGGGGGGTTAAGATGATTCCAGTAAAATTTCAATGACATGCAATGAATAAAGCCAGAGAAGGTGGGACTCAGAATCAGAGACAGAAGAAATATGAAGAAGGCAGGCTTTGTTAATGGCGATCTAGAAACTAAAATCCAGAGTGGGAGAGGAAAGGTATGAGATGCATATAATACCAGAGAGGTCCCAGGAAGAGGAATGGCAGGTTCATGTGAGGCTGTAATACTGTAAGGGACCACTCTGGCTGGTGCCACAATCTATAATCCAGGCTCAAATATTTCCCTGAGTACCTTGGTTATAGCTAAGTCTCCATGAGGTTACAGGTACAGGTTGAGGAAACTATAACAGTATGATAGGAGGCAGATCATGACAGTTACCACTGTGTTCATGAAACCTACCTGTGTCTTTAGCAACTGGAAGTTAAGTTTGACACCTAACCATCTGGAGCCCACTAGACAACCAAGAAAAAAGGGGCAAAAAAAAAAAAAAGCTATGGTTTTCTATAGCTGATTCTATACAGGTAGGGAAACAGAGCAGCTCAGATTCCTCAGGAATGAAAATTAAGTCATACCACCCAGGTAAACATCAGAAAATAGCTACATACCAGGGGTATTGACAGGTACCAGAAAGTGTTTATATAAAATCTTATGAATTATGTATTTTATGCATATTTAGTGCAAGTAATCTTGGTTATGGAGTATTTAAATAGTAATATCCTAAGATATTTTGCCTTGATTAGGAGTGGGCTACATTTCATTGTGTTATCCAAGAGGTATCAGGGCACTCTACAAAAGGCAAATCTTGTAAATCCCACTTGGATTACAAGTAGGAAGAGACTTCTAGCCAAAGTGGATATAAACCACTGTCTGCCTTGTCCCTTAATCCTTGTTGCTGTGTTCAGAAGCATGTGGTGCTTTGTGGAAAGAATGCAATTATCCAAAAGTCCATAAGCCCAGAATGCACAGGTTAAATATACAATTAATCTTACCCTTTATTCCCCATTCTCTATTCCTCTCTTGAAGTGTTTTGATCTTGTTTCCATGGCCTATAATAAGCTTCACTGGTGTCCTGAATTTTTTCTATCATATTCTGATAGAAGATATCACTAATTAATTCTGGTATGCCTTCTCATTGAGCTAGATCAGGCTATATACCCCTCAGTGGAGTGCTCCAGATAGCTACTATAAGTTGTTTGGCTTGGAGCTTAAGACAAAAACTATTTGATGTATTGGGTGTATAGTACCAGGAAAAAGAATTAGAAACAATTATAGGAAGGCTTGATCACCTGCTTACTCATTTCTTAGTATGCTTACAGCAAAAGTAGAAGGGTAGACATTTCTGTCTATATATTCTAATGTTAGGAGATAAAAAAAATAATACATGCAGAATGAGGGTCAGTAAAGCAAAGAGTAAAATAAGCCATTAACTAAATGAGGACAGTGATCTTCTAATTCATGCAATACTAGGAAGGACTGCTTAATAAGTACCCATAGTATTAAATCAATAGATAAGTACTAAGAAATACAATTATATGGCAGCTAATCACCCGGGGAAAAGATAGGGTGACTATAGAGATAAAATAAGCCATATTACAGCATGCTTAGAAAGTACTTCAACTACACCACTGTGGGATTATAATATAATTAATAATTAAAAATGCACTATTTAGAATACAAGAAGCTAGGAAAAAAGACAAATTCAACAATTTCCTTTAATGTTAACACTAAATAAACTTTATTTTCCCATTAATGAGCTACAAGAACCGTGGCACTAACCCTTAACATCAGTGGAATCAAGACTCTCTAGACCCAGTGTTTATCTCCAACTCCACCAGACTCAATTGCCCCAAACTTATTGAAGGAATACTGAGGAAAAATTTGTCTATACTGCTCACATCTGCTAAAACTTAAGAGCTGAATTCTTCTAGCTTATGTAAATGCAATGGAGACTTTTATCTCAGTAATGTTGCAGAAGTGGAATATACAATAATGACGTTTTAGAAAAGAAAAAAACATCAGAGCCCTTTACTTCAAAACTGTTTCATTACAAAACCATATACCAATTCAGCAGGCACTGCAAGTGTTTTTGGGACTTGGGAAATGCTTCATAGGATGCTGATGAGCCAAAACATTAAATGTAGTCTTTTAATATAATATTTTTAGCCTAAAATAATAATGTCCATATTATTCACCTTCTCTTTTGACTATTTTTGGTTCAGAGAGACTTTTTGGTAGTTTCTTTTCTTCTTCTTCTTTCTTCTTTCTTCTTTCTTCTTCTTTCTTCTTTCTTCTTTCTTCTTCTTCTTTCTTCTTTCTTCTTCTTTCTTCTTCTTTCTTCTTCTTCTTCTTCTTTTTTTTTTTTTTGTTTTTTTTGGATGGAGTCTTGCTCTGTCACCCAGGCTGGAGTGCAGTGGTGTGATTTTGGCTCACTGCAACCTCCACCTCCCTGGTTCAAGTGATTCTCCTGCCTCAGCCTCCCAAGTAGCTGGGACTACAGGCGTCCACCACCACGCCCGGCTAATTTTTTGTATTTTTAGTAGAGACGGGGTTTCACCATATTAGCCAGGATGGTCTTCATCTTCTGATCTTGTGATCCGCCCGCCTCGGCCTCCCAAAGTGCTGGGATTACAGGCGTGAGCCACCACACCCGGCCGAGACTTTTTGGTAGTTTCTAAACTACCTAAAAGGTAAGTTCATCCTTAAAGTTAGTGTTTGGTATTGCTGAAGAGGGTCAATGTTTCCAATGTTTGAAGACCATCCTAATGAAGATCTCCTCAAGTTCTTTGTGTGATGGTTGCTTCCCTGAATTGTGTGTAGCTTCCACATGTAAGAAATGAGTAATCTTTATTCATATATTTATTCTCTTATTCATTTCACAAAAACATACTGAGTACCTACTCTGTTCCAGGTACTGATCTAGATGCTTGGGATGCAGGAATAAAGCAAAAGAGACAAAGGTTGCTGCTGTCCTTTATATAGATTACAGCCAAGTGAGGGAAGATAGACAATAGGCAATAAACACTAATAAATAAATAATATATATCAGAAGGTGATAGATGCTGCTGACAAAACAAAAGATAGAGAAAGGGAAGGGGAATGAAAGCTATGAAGTTTTGGAATGGGAAGTTGTATTAATGACAAGCTAATATTTGAGCTCAGAGTTAAAGTGGTAAAAATGCATGTTATCTGGCTATCTGGGATAACTGCTATAGGCACAGAGAAAAAAAAAAAAAAACTAGAGAACATTCCAGATATCATGAAAGAACAACAAAATCAATGAAGATGAAATAGAGTGAATAAGGGGGAGAGTAAAGGAGATGAAGGCAGAGTCATAACAGCACAGGCCAGGTTATGATGAGTTAGGTACGTCGCTTGGCTTTTATTCTGACTAATTTGGGGAACCACTGCAGTATTTTGACCAGAGATGTTATATGACCTGATTTGCTTTTTAAAAAGACAGTCCTGGGTGTTCCACTTCTGCTATGACTGAGTAGTTCCTACTGGACCTCACCCTTCATAACAACTAAAACTGATTGAACAAAAGCAGGGGTTGTGAGTATTTGGAGGATTGATACGTGAAAGAAGTGATGGCATCGGGTGAGATTCCTAAGTTCTAGCTACTTTATACTGTACCTTCAGCCTATTTCCAGGCTTTACCAGTATAAAGTGGCTAGAATTCTGATGGAAAATCTGTAGTCATACAGGCTTAACGAATTAGAGTACGGAGTCTGGAGCAAGCACAGCCATTGCATCTCTGGCTGACCACTGATTCACACATGTGCAGGGCAGATTCAAAGCAGCCCAGCTACCTCACACGGCGGGGTATACCCCTGAGATGAAGCTTCCAGAGCAAGAATCAGACAGCAACACTTGCTGTGCAGCAATATTCTATCTTCTGCAGCCTCCGCTGCTGATACCCAGGCAAACAGGGTCTGGAGTGGATCTCAAAAGAAAAGAAATTAAAAGAGACTTGAGCTATAACCCAAAAGAGACTTGTTGGAAAATCAAAGGAAATATCTACTAGGGAAGAGAGGGAAATAACATTGATGCAGAAATCTAATGGCTGAGAAAGAACCAGCCATGTGAAGGCAGGAGGAATGTGGGCAAGCTAAACAGGATTCCAGGCTTTGGGAACACCACGGCCAGAGACTCAAAGGCAGGAAAGATCGTGGTGTCTTCCAGGAAATGAAAGGAGGCAAAATGTGGAATACACGAATAAGGGAGAGGGACAATTTATTACAAAACAGTAGCTGCTCTAAATGTTTATTATATATACTCACCACTGTAGGGAGATAAAGAAAAAGCACTAAAGTTGATATCTATCCTTAAGGTACTTACAGTCGTATTGGAGAGACAAGATTGGTGATGTCAATGAAACAACTAAACTTCAGCACCAGACAGCATGTAGTTGGTCAATGCTCTGAGTATTCAAAATACACTTGCAAGCAAATATCACCTCATTTGACCCTCATAGTAGCCCTAGAGAGCAGGTAGAATTATTACAACTATGCTTATTTAACCCACCTCCCTGCCTCCTCACTAACTATATGCCCTATGAAGGCATGGACCACACCTGTTTCTTTTACCACTGTACCCTCCTCAGCACCAGGCACAGCTCTGAGTTCAGTGTATTGCTCAGTAAATCTTTGTTAAGTGCATGAGTTTTACAGATTGGAAAGCCAAGGGTTTGAGGGGAAAGAACTTAAATGCTCAAGGGAACACAGCATGTCTGTGATAGAATTAACTAGAATTCATGGCAGTCATATCCTAGGCCAGTATTATAACTTGGCCAGTGATTTTCAATTCTCCTTGCCTCCCTCTTCTCCTTCCTCCCCTCTGCTTCATTGTTTCCTCCTTTCCTTCCTTCAAATAGCAGAAACTTTTGTTTTCAAACAAAATTTTACTCACCTGGATATAGAAAACAGAAAAAATTTGTTATAAATGCATCATAGATACTTTATAATTCCAGTGTGTAATTTTAGGAATTATGATTAATGTCAGTCAATGATAATGATAAAAGTTGTTTAATGAACATAAAAATTAGATGCAGGCAGCAGTCATCCAACAGTCTCACTATCCAATTTATTAATTAATTTTGTTTTGAATGCCCAGTATTGAGAAAGTCCACATGAATCTAAAAGTATAGTAGCTGCAAATGGTAGCAGTTGTTAATTACAGATTTCCAAATCTCAAAATGCTTAAATTTCACTAATCCTGAAGCTTGAAAGAGGATTAAAAGAGGGCATCTTTATTTTAAATTTGAATCACTAACAACCACTAGCAACAGCATCTAATTGTTAACTCACAAGTCGGCTTCAATATTCTATATCATGATGATATCATCATAATCCAACATGTTACATGCCCCTTTGTAATTGCACAACTGACTATCACGTGAATTTAGAGTAAGCACTGGTAATGCAGCTGTGCCTTGCCTTGCGTTTTATTGGGCCCAGCACATGTGTTCCGTGATCCTCTTCTCATTTGTGCAATTTTGTGGCAGTGGACCAGCACAGGCCTGAAATAAAAAGGTAAATGAAAACTTACAACTCTTTAATAAATGACATATGTCTAAGAAGCTCAAATTTATACCAGATCTAACGGGAAGAACTTTCTTCTGAGGTCTGATCCCAAACCTACCTCACTGTACCACACAAGGAAACACATCTATGACTTTCAATCTGCTCGAGCATGGCACATTTGAGTGAGCATATTATGTTTACTACGTTTTAACAAATACTTTAGAGTGTTTTTCTAAAATTAAATTCAACTCACATATTTATACTCTTGAAACACCCAAGAGTTCTGCAGAACTCTGTTTGAAATCCAGGCCCTATAGCGCTATGCTTCACCATAAGCTGTCTCAAACTTAGGTAGGCTGACTGTGGTGAGGTCTGTCCAGCCCTAGCAGTGAGGCATTATAAGAAATTTCGTACAGTCTTCAAGACACGTATGTGCATTTTGCCAACAATCTCAACACAGACAATGGAAACAAAGCCTTTTGCGCTCCAGTTGAAATGTAATTTCTCTGCCTATCAAAATTTAGTGGGGCAGCTGAAAGAATATCTGAATTTTTATAGTGTTACTGTTTCCCTTTCCAGTTTACTTATCATTAATCTTTAAGGAGACATTCTGGAATTTGGAGAGTTGAAGACTATTTGAAAAAAAAAATAGGTTATTTAGTTTTATTAATTTTGCATAAGTAATTTCTCAGAAAGGTCTGTAACTAACACTCATTAGTCTTTATTTTTGTCAACTAAATAAAGCTGTTTTTACTGTTGTAAAATGTACAAGTTTAGGTTTACAAGAAAAGGCAACTGGACATATTTTGTAGGGAAGGGAATATGTGTGAGAGACAGACAGACAAAGGAGTTGGACAAGGGAGTTAGGTGGTTTGCTGTTTTTCTGCCTTAACAGACCTGAGAGTTAAACACCTCTCTCAGTAGTGGTGGATCATGATGCAGTGATTCTCTGAGTAAAGGTGGGAATGAGGACATATCAAATTTGAACGGGTCTTGTGTGTGTGGCTTGAAGAACTCACCCTTCCCCTGGTAATGAGGTAATTGTAATGTGAATGCTCCCTCATAGCTTCTCAATCTACTCAAATCCTATCTCACTTTCTGAAGTGCCTCCTCCAATAAAGACTTTCCTGACATTTCTCATTCTTATTCATCAACCATTTGTCCCTTCTCTAAATTTCTATAAAAGGTGTAGAATCAGTGCCACTTAACATAGCTAAATGAGGAGAGAGAAAGTGTACTTAATTAGGAGTTAGAAGGCATAGGTGTGGGCTTGGGACCCCACTGGGCAAGTAACTGCCTTATTTTGATTTCCATCTATTAAATGAGGATGGTAGTAATAATTCTACCTGCCTTCTAGGGCTATTGTGAGGCTCAAATAAGATGATTCTTACAAATGTATTTTGAGCACTCAGAGCATTGGCTAATTACATGCTGTCCAGGGTTGGAGGGTAGTTGTTTTATTGACATTAGCAGTCTTATCTCCCTGATATAATTGTAAGTACCTTGAAGATAGAGATCAGCATTAATGCTTTTGCTTCATCTCTCTACAGTGGTGAAACCATAATAAATATTCAGAACCGTTATTGTTTATCATTTCCATTTACATAGTGCTTTATAATTGCCAAAGCAGTTTCACAAACATTATATTCATGGTGTATCTCTATTATTATAAGCCAGAAGATCAAGATTTCGAGAGACACAGTGACTTTCTTAAGGCCTTACAGAAGAGTTTTTGGAACTATCATACAGTCTGCAGATTTATTACCTATGGCTCTTTTCACTGTGTGATTAACTTTTTGTAATCTGGGCAGTACCGAAGAGATGCTTTATTCTAGGGAGTTCGTAAGGCTCTGGTTATAGAAGGCATTTGACTTTGTAAACCATGTAAGTCCTCTGGAACTGGCATTATTCATTCTCTACAGCTGGCTGTTCCCGTGGCTTTGACAGCTTTATTTTCTCTTTCATTGTAACAGCAAAGACAGTTAGTGCATGGCACATGCCCAGGATGACGCATGGTTTCAGGCTTCTCCATTTCAACAGAGTCAATTCTTATTTTTTGAGATTGTGAATTCACAACAGTGAACTGATGGGATGTTCTTTTCCTTTTTCCTATCATTCACTTTTTGTACATGTCACCAAGAGCTTGAATTCTGATCTGAATGAAGCTAAGAAAGAGAGAGGATGGCTTTCAATTCTAAATGTGATATTTTTAACCACCCCGCAAAAGTGTTTTAGAGAAAAGTTTGAAGTTATTGGACAAAAATAAAATTTTAAATTATCAGGATAGTTTTTTTCCCCTGCACATTCTCCTGGTCCTAATTAATACTGACTCTGCCATCCAAATTAATTCCAAACAAAAGTAAACAGTCGATGAGAAACATTGTATCCTAACTATTACAATTAAAATCTAAATTTAGGTCAGAAAATGCTCCTTAAATCACCCCAGGGTTTGACTAGGAATGAGAGTAATAGGGGTGCAGTGAGCTACTGACAAGACCCTAGCAAAATTCTCATCAGTTTCTATAATGATTTTGACATTTCATCAAAGGTCAGGAGGAAATTAAGCAATTATTTATTTGACTTTAAAAATCACAGGGTGTCAGAATGTACTCAAGTGACTGCAAATGAAATGCTCTGAAAGAGAAGAACTTCAGCAGGTATATCGCAACTGAAATTAGAGCAAGTGTCACTATGTCAGCTGCAAAGTGACAGGTCTTATGCAGGGTGCTTCAGGTTAATGAGTGATATTTCATTTGGCCAGAATGACCAGAAGCTTCAATAGTGTGATTTCATCTTAGAAAAGAACTACTTGAAACAAAAGTCTATAGGAAGCTGATGCAGTTTTAAAAGCAGAGAAATTAGCATGCAACTGGGGGTCGGATCAAGATGGCTGAATAGAGGGCTCCATCGATTGTTCTCCCTGCAGGAACAGCAAATATAACAACTATCTACACAAAAAAGCACTTTCTTAAGAACCAAAAATCAGGTAGATACCAGCACTGCCACAGCAGGGTCCCCGATTCTAGGTCCCTGATTCTATGCCTTGGCTCTTGGATGGCATTTCTGGAGCTGCCTGGGTAAGAGGGTAGCCTGCTGCCCTAACAGGTGAGTACTAGGCCTGGCAGCATTCACCAAAAGCTACTAAAGAGCTTTTGGGCTTTAAGTGAACATCAGTGGTAGCCTGGCAATATTCTCCATGGGCCTGTGGTGGTGGTGGCCACTGGGTAAAGGTCTTTTGCCTGTGGAAAGGGGAGGGAAGAGTGAGAAGGACTGTGTTTCGTGGTTTGAGTGTCTGTTCAGCCATAGTACTATAGAATGCCACGTAGATTTCTGAGGTTTTTGACTATAGTTCCTGGCTCCCTGCATCTCTGGACCTGCCAAGAGCCTGAGGGAACTTACCACCATGAAGGGAAGGACACAGGCCTGGCAGGCTTCACCACCTGCTGATGGTACAGCCCTAGGGACTTAAGTGAACACAGGTGATAGCCAGGCAGTGGTTACAGTGGGTGAGAGCCGGCGCTGTGATAGCAATATGACTGCTCATGTCAACCTACCCCCAGTTCAACGTGGCTCAGCACAGAGGGAGAGACTCCACTGATTTGGGAGAAAGTAAGGGAAGGTAGCAAGAGTCTTTCCCTGGTAATCAAGAGAATTCTTCTGGGTCTTATCCAAGACCACCATGATGATACCTCTACTAGTCTGCAAGAACCACGCAGTTACTGGGTTTGGGTTGCCCCTTAATGCAGATATGGCTTAGATCACAACATCCAAGTCCTTTCGAATACTTGGAATGTCTTTCCAAGAAGGATTGCTACAAACGAGCCCAGACTGTGAAGACTAAAATAAATACCTAACTCTTCAATGCCCAGACACCAACAGACATCCACAAGTATCAAGACCATCCAAGAAAACATGACTTCACCAAACAAACTAAATAAGGCACCAGGCACAAATTCTGGAGAAACAGAGATATGTGACCTTTCAAACAGATAATTCAAACTAGCTGTTTTGAGGAAACTCAAAGAAATTCAAGATTACGCAGAGAAGGAATTCAGAATTCTATCAGATAAATTTAACAAAGAGATTGAAATAAGTTAAAAGAATCAAGCAGAAATTCTAGAGTTAGAAAATGCAACAGGCATACACTGAAGTATTCATCAGAGTCTTTTAAGAGCAGAACCAATCAAGCAGACAAAAGAATTAATGGGCTTGAAGACTGGCTAATTTAAAATACACAGTCAGAGGGGACAAAAGAAAAAAGAGTAAATAAATAAAGCACACCTACAGGATCTAGAAAATAGCCACAAAAGGGCAAATCTGAGAGTTATTGGCTTTAAAGAGAAAGTAGAGAAAGAGATGGGGTAGAAAATTTATTCGAACAAATAAACACAGAACATCCCAAACCCAGAGAAAGATAGTAACATCTAAGTACAAGAAGGATACAGAACACCAAGCAAATTTAACCTAAAGAAGACTACCTCAAGGCATTTAATACTCAAACTCCCAAAGGTCAAGGATAAAGAAAGGATCCTAAAACCAACAAGATAAAAGAAACAAATAACATCCAATGGAACTCCAATATGTCTGTCAGCAGATTTTTCAGTGGAAACCTTACAGGCAAAGTGAGAGTGACATGACATATTTAAAGGGCTGAAAGGAAAAAAAAAAAAAACTCTTACCCTAGAATAGTATATCCAGCAAAAGTATCCTTCAAACATGAAGGAGAAATAAAGACTTTCCCAAACAAACAAAAGCTGAGGGATTTCATCAATACCAGATTTGTCCTGCAAGAAATGTTAGGATAAAGGGCCAAGATGGCTGATTAGAAACAGCTGTTGTTGGAGGCTCCCACTGAGAAGAATGAAAATGACAAGCGAATCCTGCACCAGCAACTGAGGTATTCAAGCTCTCTCATTGAGACTGACTAGGCAGTTGGCGTGACTTATGGAGAGCAAGGGAAAGCAGGGTGGTGCAAAGGCCCACCTGGGAGCCACATGGGGCAAGGGGACCTACCATCTCCAGCAAAGGAAGGAGATGAGCGATTGTGCTATCCTTATCAGGAAACCATGCTTCTCCCATGGATCTGTGCAACCTGTGGCTCAGGGGATCTCCCTCTTGGCCTGTGATTGGCAGCTAAATATTTATTCACCAATTGCATTTGCTGATAATACTTCTGAGTCAGTATGTGACTGATTATGTAGCTTTATTTGTCATCACACCTATGAAAAGGATATCCTTTAAGAAGCTACTTCAAATTTTATATTTTTTCTTTATTTCGTCTTCTATCATGATTTTCGCAAAAGTAATCAGTGTTATTTATTGTAGCCATTGTGCTCTAAGATGGGTCTTTTTTATTTTTAGGAATGTCTTTGGTCTTTTCAAGGTCAGACCAATTTTTAAATATAATTTTTCTGAATATCATGTTTTAGTGTTCTGAGAGAGTAGAAATAATGATCCTGAGGGGCAAAGATTTCTGATAACCTTTCTGATGGAAACTATGGTTCACAATGATTTAAGTCTCCTCCTGATCTGTGACTTTCTTTGAAAGGCTTAAAAGCACACTGTTCCTCCCCGAGTGTGTTTCTTAAAGAAATTCTTGCACGTCTGCACAGAAAGTATATACCAGAATGTTCATTTTATCATTATCAGTGATAGCAATAAAATTGTGTCTAAATGTTCCATCAATGGGAGAAGAGATAAAAAAAATTAGGTATATTTGTATATGGAATGAACTCTATAGCTACATCCATCAGCATGGGTGAATCTCAAAACTGTAAAGCAAAAATTGCTGAATGATAAATGCGGTGGGATAACATTTATACAAAGTCTTAAGTCATGCAAAATGTGTCTGTTTGGATAAGCTAGGTAATGCTGCCTTAACACTCCCAAATCTCGGTTGCTTAATGCCATGATACGTTTAGCACAGATGATTTGGAGGCCTCTGTTCATGGGTCACTCAGAGTCTCAGGCTGATATAGGTTTCATCTTATCACATGTTTCGCTGATCACTCAACCAGTGGGAAACAGATAAAGTGATTTTCATGGTAGCTTTTGAAATTTCTGCCTGGAAGTGACACATTTTATTTTTCTTCATATTTCATTGTCCAAAGCAAATCACACAGTATCATTGAACTTTAATAGGACTGGGAAGTCTCATTTTCCCATGTAATTTGAGGGCAAATCACTCCAAATATTTGTTAAATAATTGAAATAACTACCAGACTAAATAACACTCTACAGTGCATATATGGCTATATACAAATGTATAAAAGTACATTTATATAAAGTTCAAATTAGCAATACGCCTGTGGAAGAAAGAAAGGAAGAGAGTGGAATTGGATGAGAATGCTGGATAACTCAGGTTGGGTTTACACCATGGGGAAACAAGAGATTAGGGAGAAGAAGGGAAATATTCTCCTTGTATCTTCTCTGTGAAATTGTCCCAGACTGACTATGTTCCTTGACTAAATGTCTTGGCAACTCTCAATGTGGCTAATTCTACAAGATACTTCTTTGGATTCCAGGCACCTTTCTCTCTCCTACACCTTTGGGCCTAGGTGTTAATACCTAAATTGCTACTAGCCCCAAGTTTCTGCACCATCCATTGTGGTTTTCTTATACCCACATCTTTGTAAATAGTCCCCTTTTCCAAAAACTCTCCTGGAACGATCCTATACTGAGTGTATCATTGTGTTTCTTATTGGGGACCAGATGGATAAACAAGGGACTTCACTTATAGCTATACTAATTTATTTGATGGGCTGGGTTGTGGGCACATCGGCATTCATTATAATACTCTCTATGTTTTTTGTAGGTACATAATATTTAATGATTAAAGAATAAGCTGAAATAACTTGAAAATATAGTGTAAACATCACAATCCATTCTTCTAAAAAAAAAAAAAACCTTTAGAATGCCACTTTTAAAAATGTAGTGTATTGACAGTTACATGGTAATTAAAGTTCACTTTTGTTCCTGTCGCCTTTGTGATTTTTCTAGATTTACAAGTTTTCAACATTGGGCGTATTATTACTTTTTTGCATTTAAAATGTTATTTGATACTGTTACTGACTAAAACAACTTTGAATTCTATTAGAAAAGAGAAACATAATTTGATCTCAGTTTCATAATAAAAATGTGCAATAAGGATTCTATTAAGTGACCTCTAAGTGGTTTCTGGTTCATCTGTAAAATATACAGTACTCAGCACACATAAAACTCAGGGCTGGTAGCTATCCCTTCTGGGTGCCTGTGTGACTCTTCTCCCACAAGTGGAGTTATATATACTTATCAAGAATCATTTGTATAATTTGAAGTCAAGTAATGTGATGCCCCCAGTTTTGCTCTTCAAGCCTATAGTAACCAAAACAGCATGGTACTGATATAAAAATAGACACGTATAAATCAATGGAACAGAATAAAGAACCCAGAAATAAAACCACATGCTAGGAGGGAGCCAGGATGACTGATAAGGCACAGCGAGGAGGAACATCTCTCATCAAAGGTCTGAGACACCAGGAAGACTGGCACACTATGAGCAGATCTTCAGACGGAAGGCATTGAGAGTGGATGGAGGGAGGGTGCAGACAATGGATGAAGAGGGAGGAAGCTGGGAACCCTGTGTGGGGCTGCCAAACACTGGGACCCACTCCTGGCCCCAAGTGCCTCCTGGGGAAGGGGTGAGTTGAACAGGTGAGGACTGGCCAACTCTCACCACAGACCTCCAGAACCCTAGCAGCAGGAGACCTCATGACTTCCATGGGCACTTAGGCTGAAAAGGAGAGCAAAGTGGAAAGGTGGCAAGGGCAGGACTCTAGCTTGTACAGAGCCCAGAGGGTTTGGCATGGGAATTGCTGCAGTGGAGCACAAGGATACCCATCTCCAAAGGTTTGCCAAGCTCCTCTAGGTGACTGTCATGGCTGGATGGAACAGGGTAATCTTGCCTGTGGGACAGGGCTAGTTCAGCCTGAGCACCCCCTCATCTGCTGATCTATCCTGGGGCCTCAGCCAAAGGCCACCCTCTTGCAGCCCAGCCTCAGATGCCCTACCAAGGTGCTTCCCAGGGACCAACATTATAGCGCCATCTCTGACAGACCATGTCTAATCATCAGAGAGCTCCAAGAGCCCACCTGGAACCTCCCCCAAACGCAGTCGCTACCTACTGCTTTGTTGGCAAGAACTTGCTCATAAGTCCACTCCCCACTGCTTTGCCAGCACATGCACGTGGGTGGTCCTTGCCTCCCTTCTCATGACAGTGCACCTGCACAAACACCTCACCACCCCACTGCTTCCTGGTGAGTAAGCACACCTGGCTGCCTTACCCACCCTCACTGGCACACTGCTACCACTGAGGTGTAGCCTCCGTGCTGCCACCACTACTGCTGGCACAAGTGTGTGCACAGAAGATGGAACCACACCCCTGCATCAGCTGGTGTCATGCCCCCATTGTGTTGCATCTGCTGGTAGTGCAAGATCGTGCACAGACACTGGCAACCCTGTCACCACCTGCCTCTGCTGCTGGCCTACACTCTCCTTCACGTTGGCACTCTGCTGTACTGTTGTGGCTGCTGGCATGTGCAAGTGAGCGTGTTTACCACTGCCACTGCTCCTCTGAAGCACTTTGGCTGGCACACCTCATCAGAGTGTTGGGGCCAGTGGTCTACAAACACGTTGGCCCTTCCAGTGCATCAGGTTCCTAACCTCAAGAGATCAGAGATCAAATCCACGGGTCTAATACCAGTCCCCAAGAGTTACAGCACACAGCCCAGGAGTGCTGAGGTGAGCCTTGGCACCCTGAAATCTTCCAGTATTGAAGCCAGTTGATTGAACCTACAATCAAACCACTAAAGGCGTAAAAGAAGATAAAAACAACAACAACAACAAAATCCCATGCAAAGGACAGCAGCTTCAAGGATTAAAGGAACATCAGTGCACACAGATGAGAAAGAAAGCACAAGAACTCCAGCAACTCAAAAAGCCAGAAATGTCTCCTTACATCTAAACCACCACACTAGTTCCCCTGCGATGGTTCTTAACCAGGCAGACATGGCTGAAATGACAGACCTTGAATTCAGAATGTGGAAAGGAATGAAGATCATTGAGATTCAGGAGAAAGTCAAAACCCAATTGAAAAAACCTAAGGAATACAATAAAATGATACAGGAGCTGAAAGAGGAAATGGCCATTAAAAGAAACTAATCTGATGGAGCTGAAGAACACACTACAATAATTTAATAATATGACTGCAATTATTAACAGCAAATAGACCAAGTGGAGGAAAGAATCTCAGAGCTTGAAGACTGGCTTTAAAACTTAGCCTGACAAAATTTTAGAAAAAGAATGAAAAAGAATAAACAAAACCTCTGAAAAATATAGGATTACGTAAGGATACCAAATCTATGACTCATTGGCATCTTTGAATGAGAAGGAGAGAAAGCTAGCAATTTGGAAAATATATTTCAGGATATTGTCCATGAAAATTTCCCCAACCTCACTAGAGAGGCCAACATCCAAATTCAGAAAATGCAGAGAATCACTGCAAGATACTATACAAGATGGTCATCCTCAAGACACATAGTCATCAGATTGCCCAAGGCTGAGACAAGAGAAAAAAATATTAAAGGCAACTAGGGAGAAGGGGTAGGTCACCTACAAAGGAAACCAAATCAGGCTGATAGTAGACCTTTCAGCAGAAACACTACAAGCCAGAAGAAATTGGGGGCCTATATTCAGCATTGTTAAAGAAAATAAACTCCAGCTAAGAATTTCACGTCCAGCCAAACTAAGCTTCATAAGTGAAGGAGATATAAGATCCTTTTCAGACAAGCAAATGCTAAGGGAATTTGTTGCCACCAGATGTGTCTTACCAGAGGTCCTTAAGGGAGTGCTAAATAAGGAAAGAAAAAACCTATTCCACCCACCATAAAAACACACTTAAATACATACACTGTTGACGTATAAAGAAACTATGTAGTCAAGTCTACATAATAACCAGCTAACAACACAATGACAGGAGGGAATCTACACATATCAACATTAACTTTGAATGTAAAAGGGATGAATGCCCCAATTAAAAGGCACAGAGCCCCAAGTTGGATTAACAAGCAAAACCTAACTGCATGCTGTCTTCATGAGACCCATCTCACATGCAATGACACCCATAAGCTCAAAGTAAGAGGAGGGAGAAAAATCTAAAAGGCAAATGGGAAACACAAAAAAGCAGAGTTTGCTATTCTAGTTTCTGAAAGAAAAAAAAAACACAGACTTCAAATCAACAGCAGTCAAAAAAAGACAAAGAAGGGCATTACATAATGGTAAAGAGTTCAATTCAACAAGAAGACTTAACCATCCTAAATATATATGCACCCAACACAGGAGCACCCAGATTCATAAAACAATTCTTGGAGATATACAAGAGACTTAGGTGACCACACAATGATAGTGGGAAAATTTAACACTCCACTGATAACATTAGACAGCTCATCAAGGCAAAAAACTAACAAAGATATTTGGGTCCTGAACTTGACGCTTGACCAAATGGATGTAACAGACATCTACAAAACACTCCAAAACAATGGAATATACATTCTCATGTGCACATGCCACACACTCTAAAATTGACCACACAATTGGCCATAAAACGATCCTCAGCAAGTTCCAAAAAACCAAAATCATACCAACCACACTTTCAGAACACAACGCAATAAAAATAGAAATCAATGCTTAGAAGATGTCTCACAGTCATTTAACTACATGGACATGAAACAACCTATTCCTTAATGACTTCTAGGTAAACAACGAAGAAATTCTTTGAAGCAAATGAAAACAAAAATATAACAAATCACAATCTCTAGGACACAACTAAAGCAATGTTAAGAAGAAAGTTTACAGTGTTAAATGCCTGCATCGAAAAGTTAGGAAGGTCTCAAATTAACATCCTAATATCACACCTTGAAGAACTAGAAAAATAAAAGTAAACGAACCCCAAAACTAGCAGAAGAAATCAGAGCCTAACCGAGTAAAACTGATACCCAAAAAAACCATACAAAGGATCAACAAATCCAGAGGTTGATTCTTTGAAAGAGTAAATAAGATTTGTAGACTGCTAGCTAGATTAATAATAATAAAAAAAAACCAGAGAGGATCCAAATAAACACAATTAGAAATGACAAAGGAGATGTTATCACCAATCCTATAGGAAAAAGAAAAACCCAGAGACTGTTATGAATACCTCTATGCACACAAACTGGAATACCGCCAAGAAATGGATAAATTCCTGGAACCATATAACCTCACAAGATTGAACTAGGAAGAAATAAAACCCCAAATAAATCAATAATGAGTTCTGGAATTGAATCAGTAGTAAATACCTAACAACCAGAAAAAGTCCATGTTCAGACAAATGCACGGCTGAATTCTACCAGATGTATAAAGACGAATTGGTACAATTCCTACTGAAAGTAGTCAAATAAATTGAGGAGAAGAGACTCCTCCCTAACTCATTCTATGAGGCCAGCATTATCCTAATAGCAAACCCTGGCAGAGACACAACAAAAAAGCAAATTTCAGGCCAATATCCTTGATGAAGATAGATGCAAAAATCTTCAACAAAATACTAGCAAACTGAATCCAGCATCACATCACAAAGGTAATCCACCATAATCGAATAGGTTTTATCCCTTGGATGCAGGGTTGGTCCAACATATGCAAATCAGTAAATGTGACTCATCACATAAACGACCAAAAATAAAAAAACACATGATCGTCTCAGTAGATGCAGAAAATACTTTTGATAAAATTTAATATCCTTTCATGTTAAAAGCCCTCAGCACAGTTGGTATTGAAGGAACATACCGCTAAATAATGGAGCCATCTGTGATAAACCCACAGCCAACGTCATACTGAATGGGCAAAAGCTGAAAGCACACCTCTTGAGAACTGAAACAATACAGGAATGCCCACTTTTACTACACCTATTCAACATAGTACTGGAAGTCCCAGCCACAGCAATTAGGCAAGAGAAAGAAATAAAAGGCATCCAAATAGGAATACAAGAAGTCAAACTATCTCTGTTGGCAGATGATATGATTTTATACCCAGAAAACCTCATATTCTCTGTCCAAAGGCTCCTTGATCTGACAAACAACTTCAGGAAAGTTTCAGAATACAAAATCACTGTACAAGAATCAGTAACATTTCTGTACACCAACAGTGTCCAAGCTGAGTGCCAAATCAAGAACACTTTCCTAATCACAACAGTCAAACAAAAAATACCTAGGAATGCAGCGAACCAGGGAGGTGAATGATCTCTACAAGGAGAACTAAAAAACACTGCTGAAAGAACTCATAGATGACCCAAATAAATGCAAAAACATTCCATGTCCATGGATAGGAAGAATCAGTATTGTTAAAATAGCCATACTGCCCTGAGTGATTTACACATTCAATTCTATTCCTATCAAACTACCAATGACATTCTTCACAGAATTAGAAAAACCTATTTTAAAATTCATATGAAACCAAAAATGAGCCTAAATAGTGAAAGCAATTCAAAGCAAAAGACCAAACCTAAAGGCATCACATTACTGGACTTCAAACTATACTACAAGGCTACGGTTACCAACACAGCATGATAATGGCACAAAAACAGACACATAGATCAATGTAACAGAATAGAAAACCCAGAAATATAGCCTCACACCTACAGCCATCTGGTCTTTTTGACAACGTCAACAAAAACAAGCAATGGGGAAAGGACACCCTATTCAATTAATGGTCCTGGGATAACTGGTTAGCCATCTGTGGAAGACTGAAACTGGATCCTTTCTCTACACCATATACAAAAATCAACTTGAGATGAATTAATGGCAAAATGTGAAACCTAAAACTATAAAAAAACATTGAAGAAGAACTAGGAAATGCCATTCTGCACCTAGGCCCTGGGAAAGATTTCAGGATAAAGATGCCAAAAGCAATTGCAACACAAACAAATATTGACACATGGGACTAACTAAACTAAAGAGCTTCTGCACAGCAAATAAACTATCAACAGTGTAAACAGACAACCCGCAGAACGGGAGAAAATATTTGCAAACTCTTCATCTGACAAAGGTCTAATATCCAGAATTTATAAGAAACTTAAACAAATGACAAGCAAAAAACAAACAGCTCCATTAAAAAGTCAGAAAAGCACATGAACACACACTTTTCAAAATAAGACAAACATGTGTCAAACAAACATTTGAAAAAATGCTGAACATTACTAATCATTAGAAAAAGGCAAATCAAAATTACAATGTGATACAATTACACCAGCCAGAATGACTCTTATTAGAAAGTAAAAAATAAAATAAAATAACAGATGCTGGCAAGGTGGTGGAGAAAAGAGAATGCTTATACATTGTTGATGGGAATGTAAATTAGTTCAGTCACTGTGGAAAGCGGTTTTGAGATTTCTCAAAGAACTTAAAACAGAACCACCATTCGACCCAGTAATCCCTTTTTGGGGTATATATCCAAAGTAAAAATGAATAATTTTACCATAAATACACATATACATATGTTAATTGCAGAACTATTCACAGTAGTAAAGACATGGAAATATCCTAAATGCCCATCAGTGGCAGGCTGGACAGAAAATGTGGTATATATATACACCATGGAATACTATGCAGTCATAAAATATGAGATTATATCTTTTGCAACAACATGGATAGATCTGGAGGCTATTATCCTGATCGAACTAATGCAGGAACAGAAAACTAAATACCACATGTTTTCACTTATAAGTGGGAGCTAAACTCTGAGTACACGTGGACACAGGAGAAAAAACAATAGACACTGGAGCCTACTTGAGAGTGGGGGCTTCGAGGGGGGTGAGGAATGAAAAACTACCTATTGGGTAGTAGGCTTAGTACCTAGGTGACAAAATAATCTGTACACCAAATCCTCATAACATGCAATTTACCTATATAACAAACTTGCAGGTGTACCCCCAAAACTAAAATACAAGTTTTAAAAAATGAAGCCACATATTTACAGCCAACTGGTCTTTGACAAAATTGACAAGAACATAAAAGGACACCCTCTACAATAAGTGTTGCTGAGAAAATTAGATCGCCATATGCAAAAGAATGAAACTGGGTCCCCCTCTCTCTATGTATATTATAATTAACTCAATATGGATTAAAGATTTAAATGTAAGACCTGAGTCTAGACAAATACTAAAAGAAAACCTAGGAAAAACTATTCTGGACATTAGGCAAATAATTCCTGATGAAGACCTCAAAAGCACAGGCAACAAAACTACAAATAGACAAGTGGGTCTCAATTCAACTAAACAGCTTCTCACAGCAAAAGAAATTATCGACAGAGTGAACAGGCAACCTACAAAAAGAGAGAGCATATTTTCAAACTCTGCATCTGACAGAGGACAAATACCCAGGATTTACAAAAAACTCAAACAACTCAACAAAACAAAAAAATAAATAATCCCGTTAAAAATTGGGCACAGGACCTGAGTAGAGATATTTCAAAAGAAGACATACAAATGGCCAACAGGCATACGAAAAAATGCTTCACATCACTAATCATCAGAGAAACACAAATTAAAACCATAATGGGATATCATTTTACACCCATCAGAATTTCTATTATTATTTTTTAAAATTTTGACTTTATAGATTCAGGGATTACATGTGCAGGTTTGTTACACCGATAGATTGTTTGATGCCGAATTTGGAGTATAATTGATTCTGTCACTCAGGCATTGATCATAGTACCCAGCAGGTAGTTTTTCTGCCTTTTCCCCGACCCCCTTCCCCCTCTAGTAGTCCACACTGTCTGTTGTTCTCATTTTTGTGTCCATATGTATCCATGTGTATTCCCACTTATAAGCGAGAAAATGCAGTATTTGGTCTTCTGTTCTTGCATTAATTCACTTAGGATAATGGCCTCTAACAGCAGTCGTGTTGCTGTAATGAACATAATTTCATTCTTTTTTACAGCCGTGTAGTATTCCATGG
The DNA here is from genome assembly GCF_002776525.5 of Piliocolobus tephrosceles. Taxonomy (NCBI): domain Eukaryota; kingdom Metazoa; phylum Chordata; class Mammalia; order Primates; family Cercopithecidae; genus Piliocolobus; species Piliocolobus tephrosceles. The sequence continues at coordinate 11,995,142 of NC_045445.1, read as the reverse complement.
TGTATGTGTACCACCTCTCCTTATCTGATCCACTGTCAATGGGCATTTAGGTTGATTTTATGTCTTTGTTGTTGTGAATAGTACTGCAGTGAACTTATAAATACATGTGTCTTTTTGGTAGAATGACTTATTTTCCTTTGGGTATATACCCAAAAATGAGATTGCTGGATCAAATGGTAGTTCTGTTTTAAGTTCTTTGAGAAATCTTTACACTGCTTTCCACAGTGGTTGAGCTAATTTACATTCCCACCAACAGTGTATAAACATTCCTTTTTCTCTACGACCTTGCCAACATCTGCTATTTTTGGAGTTTTTAATAGCCCTTCTGACTGGTATGAGGTAGTAGCTCATTGTGGTTTGAATTTGCATCTCTCTGATGATTACTGCTGTTGAACATTTTTTCATATGTTTATTGGCCACTTGTATGTCTTCTTTTGAGAAGTGTCTGTTCATGTCCTTTGCCCGCTTTTTAATGGGGTTGTTTTTTGTTTGCTAATTTGTCTCAGTTTCTTACAGCTTCCAGATATTAGACCTTCATTGGATGAATAGTTTGTTAACATTTTCTCCTATTCTGTAGGTTGTGTGTTTGCTTTGTTGATAGTTTCTTTTGCTGTGCAGAAGCGATTTGGTTTAACTAGGTCCCAGTTGTTAATTTTTGTTTTGGTTTCAATTGCTTTTGAGGTCTTATCATAAATTCTTTGCTGAGGCTGATGTCCAGAATGGTATTTCTTTTTGTTTGCTTGTTTTTTGGGACAGAGTCTCGCTCTGTCACCCAGACTGGAGTACAGTGGTGCAACGTCGACTCACTGCAACCTCCGCCTTCTGGATTCAAGTGATTCTTGTGCCTCAGCCTCCTCAGTAGCTGGGATTACAGGAATGTGCCACCACGCCTGGCTAATTTTTATATTTTTAGTAGAGTCAATGTTTTGCCATTTTGGCCAGGCTGGTCTTGAACTCCTGGCCTCAAGTGATCCTCCTGGCTCGGCCTCCCAAAGTTCTGGGATGACAGGTGTGAGCCATTGCACCCAGCCCAGCATGGTGTTTCTTAGATGTGTTAGTCCATTCTTACATTGCCATAAAGGAATACCTGAGACTGGGTAATTTATACAGAAAAAGATTTAATTGGATCACAGTTCTGCAGGCTGTACAGGAAGCACGATGCTGACATTCACTGAACTTCTGGGGAGACCTCAGTAAGCTTATATTCATGGCATAAGGTGACCGCGTAGCAGGCATGCCTTATGTAGCAGGACCAGGAGCAAAAGACAGAGTTAGTGGGGAGGTGCTACACACTGTTAAACAACCAGATCTCACAAGAAATCACTCACTATCATGAGGACAGTGCCAAGGGGATGGTGCTAAATCATTCATGAGAAACATTTCCATCATCCAATCACCTCCCTCCAAGCCCCGCCTCCAACACTGGAGATGACAATTCAACATGAGATTTGGGCAGGAACACATATCCAAGCCATATCACTAGGTTTTCTTCTAGGATTTTTACAGTTTGTGGTCTTACATTTAAATCTTTTATCTATCTTGAGTTAAATTTTGTACATGATGAAAAGTAGGGTGTTGGGTTTCATTCTTCTTCATATGGCTAGAGAATAGGTATTAAACAGAGAAAATAATAACTGACGCTGGTGAGGATGCAGAGAAGGAACTATGATGCACTGTTTGTGGTAATATAAAGTAATATAACCTCTGTGGAAAACAGTATGAAGATTTCTCAAAGAACTAAAGGTAGAACTACCATTCACTCCAACAAACCTACTACTGGGCATCTGCCCAAAACAAAAGAAATCATTATATAAAAAAGATATCTGGACCTGTATGTTCAGCACAGTACTATTTACTATTGCAAAGACATGGAATCAATCTAAGTGTCCATCAATTGATGACAAGACAAAGGAAATGTGAAATACATATACATAATTCAATACTATTCAGCCATAAAAAGAATAAAATCATGCCATTTGCAGCAACATAGATGAAACAGAGGCCATTATATCAAGTGAAACAAGGCAGACATGGAAAAATAAATACTGCATGTTCTCACTTATAAGTGGAAGGTGAATACTGTGTACACATCGATGTAGCATGTGAAATGATAGACAACGGAGACTTGGAAGAGTGTGAGAGTGGGAGGGAGTAGATGATGATAATTACTTGATGGGTACAATGTATATTATTCGGATGATAGACACCCTAACAGTCCTGACTTCACCACTACACAATCTATGCATGTAACAAAATTATGCTTGTACCCCATAAATTTATACAAAAAAGAGAATAATTTATATCTTTACACAAAACTTTTAACGTGCTAGTTTAAGTTTGACATTATAGTTATTTATTTAATTAAATATTATGGAAACCAGTGAGATATAGCTGTAAAAACAGAGGTTCTTTTTCTTGTAGAAACGCTCAGTTAAAAGCTGTAGAAAGACACAAGGTGAACATCTCTTAAAAATTCTGTATTAGTTACATGTGGGAAGGAAAATAAAATGTTGGAAAAAAATTAGAAAAAATTCAAGGTTTTTCTCAGATTGTTCTGCAAGTGTCTTTAAAATTGATTGTTTCCATTCAAATAAATGTAATCAGAGTTTATAGTGTATTTGATGAGTGAGCATTTCATAAGAAAGATTAACAGAGGTCCTATCATTGGATGTATCTCCAAGAGAAGATCTTGGTTTCACATCATAAGACTGGCAAAGAATTGTCCTCTTTGATGTTTTATGCTAAGAATATGGGGAAAATACAACATTCTAATGAAAAACTTAAAGAAGACCTAAATAAATGGAGATATGCATATGCATGGATAGGAAGACTCAATATTGTCAAGATGTTAGTTATTCCTAACTTGATATATAAATTCAATACCATCCCAATCAAAATCCTGGGAAGTTACTTCATGGATATTAACAAACTTATTCTAAAATGTATACGGAAAGGCAAAACACAAGAATAGATAACACAGCATTGAAGAACAAAGTTGGAGAACTGACACTACAAAACTTTACTTACTACAAAGCCACAGTAATTAAGAGTGTGGAATTGATGTTAGAACAGAAAATTGATCAATGAAACAGAATAGAGAGCCCAGAAATAGACCCACATAAATACACTCAACTGATACTTGACAAAGAAGCAAAGGCATACAATGGAGAAAAGATAGTCTTTTCAACAAATGTTGTAGGAATAACTGGACATCCACATGCAAAAAAAATGAATCTACGTCCAAATCTTATACCCTTCACAAAAATTAACTAGAAATGGATCACAGACCTGAATGTAAAACACAAAACTATTAGACTCTTAGAAAATAACATAGGAGAAAAATGTAGCTAACCTTGGGTTTGGAGATGACTTTTTTGACATGACACCTACGGCATGATCCATGACAGAAAGAATTGGTAAGCTGTACTTCATTAAAATTAAAAGTTTCTGCTTTGTGAGAGGCAGTGTCAAGAGAATGAAAATAAAAGCCACAGAAGAGGAGAAAATATCTGCAAAACAATTATCTGCTAAGTGACTGTTATCCAAAATATACCAAGGTCTCTTAAAACTCAAAAATAAGAAAACAAACAACACCATTAAAAACATTGGCCAATGAATTTAGCAGATACCTCACCAAAGAAGATCTACAGATGGCAAATAAGCATATGAAAAGATACTTCACATCTGACGTTATCAAGGATATCCAAATTAAAACAACAATGAGATATCACCATACACCTATTAGAATGGCCAGAGCACAGAACACTAACCACAGTAAATCCTGGTGAAGATGTGGAGCAAGAGGAACTCTCATTCATTGCTGGCAGGAATGCAGAATGGCACAATTACCTTGGAAGACAGTTTGGCAGTTTGTTACAAAGCCAGACATACTCTTACCATATGATCAAGCAATCCCACTCCTTGGTATTTACCCAAAGGAACTGAAAAAACCTGCCCCTGGATGTTTATAGCAGCTAAATTCATAATTGCTAAAACTTGGAAGCAACCAACATGTCCTTCAGTAAGTGAATGGATAAATGAACTTTGGTACATCCAGATAATGCAATATTATTCAGCATTAAAATAAAATGAGCTATGAAGCCATGAAAACACATGGAGAAATGAAAACACATATTAATAAGAGAAAAATAGCCAATCTGAAAGGCTACATACTGTTAGATTCCCACTATATGACATTCTCGGAAAAGCAAAACTATGGAGACAGTAAAAAGGTCAGTGTTTTCAAGGGGGTAATTGGGAGGTAAGGATGAAAAGGTGGGGCACACAGGATTGTTAGGGCAATGAAACTATTCTGTATGGTACAATAATAGTGGATACATGTCATCATATATTTGTTCAAGTCCATAAAATGCCTGATGCCAAGAGTGAACCCTAATGTAAACTATAGACTTTGGGTGACACTGATGTGTCAGTGTAGCTTCATCGATTGTAACAAATGTACCACTCTGGTGCGGTGTTAATAATGGGTGAAGGTATGCATGTGTAAGGGAAGAGCATATGTAGGAAATCTCTGTACCTTCCACTCCATTTTGCTGCTGAACCTGAAACTGCTCTAAAAATAAAGTCTGTTCAAATATTTATTATATTTTCTGATTCTTGTTTTAACTGACTTCTTGTGCTAACTGTATTAAATAAGAAGTCTTCTTTTCTATTTGCATGGAAAGAAAGGCTGAGAGGAAATATATCAATATTTTACACAATCTAATCCCTAGATGGTTGTGATATTGTGAAATACAGGTTGAGTATCGCTTATCCAAAATGCTTGGGACAAGAAATGTTTGGATTTCAGATTTTTAAAGTTTTTGGAGTATTTACTTTATACCAGTATGTAGTTTACATCAGTTAAGCATCCCAAATCTGAAAATCCAAAATGCTCCAATGAACATTTTTGTTGAGCATCAAGTCAGCGTTCAAAAACTTCAGATTTTGGAGCAGTTTAGATTTAGGATGCTCAACCTGTATGTATTTGGCTTTCATCTCAGCTTCCTAGTAAAAAGTTCCTACAATCCTTGGAGTCTCTGGAGGAATAAGAGTGTCTTTTATACACTAATGAGATGACTGGTGGCTGGGGGGCACCTAAGCATCTTCAGGATGGGAGCACATCACCAGAAAGACCAAGGCATGATTGCAGGGTTGGAACTTTCAGCTGTACCCCCTTTCCTCATTTCCAGGGAGGAGAGGGGGCTGAAGCTTGAGTTGATCACTAATGGCCAATGATGGAATTAATCATGCCTAAGTAATGAATCCTCCATAAAAACCCAAAAGGACAGGGTTTGAATTAGCTTTCCATCTTTACCGAACACATGGAAGTTCCTGGAGGGTGGTGTACCAAGAGGGAGCATGGAAGCTCCGCGCCCCTTCCCACATATCTTGCCCTAGTCATCTCTCTTCCATCTGGCTGTTTATCTGTATCCTTTATAAAATCCTTAATAATAAACAGGTAAATGTAAATAAAGAAATTTCCCTGAGTTCTATGAGCCACTCTAGCAAATTATTCCAATAGAGGAGGTGGTTGTGGTAACCCCAATTTACAGAAGCACAGACCATAACCTGGGGCTTGCAACTGGCATTTGAAGTGGGAACAGTCTTAAAGGATTAAACTTTCAACCTGTGGAGTGTGATGCTATGCCATTTCCAGGTAGATAGTGTCGGATAGTATCAAATGTTGAATTACAGGACACACAGCTGCTGTCCACTGCAGAATTGGTTGCTGATGGGGAGAAATCTGTACATATTTTGGTGACCAGAAGTGAAGTGTTGCGCTCAGTGAGTATATGAGAGTAGGAAAAAAAAAACACATTGGCTTTGGTTTTTCCTATGTCTCTTACCCATGGTATATTGTAGTTGAATTTTTATTTTCTTTGTATTTTTCAGTTTTTCATATTTTTATAATGAATGTTTTTATTTTAAAAAGTTAGGTAAAAACCATTGCATATAACACAGAAGAGTAAAAGCAGTTTAGACTACAGTGTAATTCCTTAGTATTCACCTCAAAAACTATTATTCTGACAGTTGTAATATTAACCTATATTTGAAGTTCGTGTCCTGGTGTTACTACTTTGATAACCCTACAACTTTTTGGTTTGTTGTTTTGTTCCTTCGCTCTGAGGAAATAGCTGCCTGGAGTTCCTTTCTGTTGCTTGTATGATGTATTATGGATTCTAGAGAATTTTATGTCTTCTTGTAAGCATGGCAAAAATTGCCTGCTTGTTGTAAATATCAATTTATTGCGAGATAGTCATAATGTTGGGTTTAGGCACTGTCTGTAAATCCACTCCTTCCTGTTTTGCCTGAAGATATACTTGGGAATAGAGTGTTTCATCACTTAAGAAATGTTCCATAAAATGTTACAAATAAATAAGGGAAGAAAGAAGTACACTCTAGTGAAATGTATTGAGTATAATTATGTAAGTGTACTACAGAAACTGAGCTTGGGAGAGAAAAGAGCAGAGATTTTTTTTTAAGATGCTCCAAGGGAAATAGAAAAATGTCACATTTTAGTGACAGACAGAAAATTAGAAATAAAATGTTCAGAAACTTCATCAACCAATGGGTGCAACTTTTCAGAATCTATTTGTTTCTAATAAAATACCAGTCAGTGCCAGAATGAAGTCGGGCCTTTCCCCAGTTACCTTATCCTTGTTTGGCTTGTCTTAATTGGACCCCATTGGCTACCAATTTGCAATACACACTTCTAGCACAATGACTCATGTAATGAGAAGTGTCATGTGTTATTCTGATGCTGAAAAACTTTGGTGCCCCCATCTCAGTTCCTTTTGACTCCTGAGTACTTACTGTGTCAAGTTGTGCACTTAATTTTGGAATGTGCAATCTAAAAGAGAAGACTCACATATACACAAACAATGCTAAACTCAAGCAAGCTATGATAGACAATCGAAGGGCCAAGTAATGCCAAGACATGAGGGACAGCAGTTTGGAGAATGGAGAGAAAGACAGTGGCATCTGAGGTGAGCTTTGAAGGGTGATTAGCACTCAAGGTCTGGTGAGATGTCCATTCTGCTCAGCATTGCGGCTTTCTGAGGTGGCAAAGTGATGAGCCCAGGAAGTGAGGTGAAGGCTTGTTTATCTCACCAGACTGAAAGGTTTAATTTTTGAATCAAGGTTGGAGCTCGAGAGAGCTGTGCTTTGAGGAATGTTCTGCCCTTGAGAGTGGAGGGCATTGAGGGAAGGACAATTCTGGAGAAATCGCCCTTTTCTGTCAACCCTCCAACCCTATCTATCACTCCTGGCCCCAAATGCCTCCATTTAGCATACTCTCCAAATGAGTCAAAAACTCACAGCACTGAACTCTGCTCTATCTAGCATTGATTTTTTTATTAGGTGCTCGCATCAGGACATTCATCAGATTCTCATCTGGATCCTGTGGGTTCAAGAGGAAAAATGCAATCATGTTGTCTTAAAAATGTATCAAAAAGATCAAAGTTTCTGCTTCGATCCTTCATCTTTCTTCTCTTAAAATACATAAAGAATAAAGAATTATTGAAAGTACAGTAATATATGGGTTTTCTGAGTATGGAGTTCTCTACTTTTAAAAAGAATCCGAATTTTTTTTTTGGGGGGGGGTGCATATATAGTTAACTATTGTCAGTTTTAATTGGGTTGCACGAAGGGGTGGAAAACCCAAAGAGGCAGATAATTAAAAATCTTTGTTATTCAACTTTGGTAATCATTCTTAAAATATCTTTCCCATATAAAAAGAACAGCTGGAGGATGTGAAAAGCAAGGTTTATATTTGCCTTCTTCCATTTAGGAGGAATAAAGTACTGCCCTCTACACATCCATCTATATTTTTAAAATATTGAAGAGAGTGTGACATTCGTTTAGAACCATGTAGTTTATACTGCTTGGTTTACTGTCTCAGCATCTCATTCTGTCTCGGGAACATCTCTATCTTCCTGAAAGGAAATGTCTTTATCCTCTCAATTAAACCATGTTGTTTCAGTAGAGCAGGCAAGTGTCCTTGGCCACAGAGGTGGGATACTCAACTTTGAAAAAATTATAAAGTTAAAACAATTATGTATTTTATTTAAATTCAGAATCATTGGCAAATCAAATGATTCAGTAACAAATATTTACAGTGCACACTGTGCTTCAAGCAATATGCAGACACCGTGGATACAGTGGGAGACATGACATGGTCTTTCCACACATAGAGTTTGTTGTCAAATGAAGGATACAGACAAGTAAACTATCAAACACAGCTTGTAAATTAATGCTATATTGAGAGGGGGAACACAAAGGGAGGTGGAAACACAGAAAAGAATGCTTAACCTAACCTGGGCTTGGAAAGATGTGGAATGGAGATGGGATAGATTATTTAACACTTTTCTGTATCAGTTTAGCTATGATTACTCTCATTTAATCTGTCAAAGTGGTTGCTTGTATTGGATTTATTTGCCCTGAGAGCTATCCCTCATTTGTCCTCTGCTGTGCCTCATAATATATATAGGCTGACCCCTGAAGATTGCAATTCCTAGACTAGCTAACATTTTGTGGCCATCTTGGTTCAACCAACAGGCAGAAAAACAGGAGATTAGAACCCAGAAGGATGGAGCAGACAGTTTTTCTCCATCTTCTGCATCAGGTGGGGCTTCTCCTTCAATGGCTACGTATTATCCATGACTCTAAGCCCATCAAATTAGCCCGCCATGACACGAGGTCCTATGGAACCCAACACCTAGGCTCCAATAACACTATCTCCTCTCTTTGTCTTTCTGGCCTAGAGGTGAGAGTGACTTCCTCATGTTGAAAACTGTTGGGTTCTCCAGTTCTCCTGTTTGGCTTCTCCATCCCTTGTGTAATCAGTTCCCTAAATTAAATTCTCTCTTGTGAGGGGAGAGATCATCATGGCGGATGGGAAGCAGGACTAGATTGCAGCTCCAGATAGAGCAGTGTGTGGAGGCTCGCATTGTGAATTTTAGCTCCAGATCGACTGCAAGAACAAACCAGCAATCCCAAGAGGATCCACAGACAATATGAAGGAAGTGGACTGCCCCTGCAGAACCTGGGAGATACCCCAAATACTGTGACTTCCCCAACTGTGGAAGTGGAAAAGGGAGACCGTCCTCTCCCAAATACACATCCCCACAGGAGAAGCTGAATGTCTGTTTGCGGGAGAAGTTTCTGACTTTACCTGGAGCTGAGTCAATTTGGAGAGCTGAGCAAAACACAAGGGTAAAGGAAGTAGCAGACAGGCCCTGGGAGCTCTCTGGGTCCCCCAGCAGGCCATTCCGGCCTGGCACCACAGGGATCCATCCAGAGGGCAGCCAGAGAAGCAGGGGATAAAACTCCAAAGGGAGAAGGAAATCTTTAGCTGGACTTCGTAACAATTTGAACCCGGTGAGAAGCCTCCTGGCCAGAACTTGGGAGAGGTTGCAAATCTGGTGTGCAGACTCCACAGGTGGGGGTAGAACCACACCCTTTTCTTTTGCAGCTGGGAGGCAGGTAGCCTGGGGCAGATTTTCAAGCCCATCTCACCCTCTTCGAATCCATGAATATGAAATATTGTTCCATTTTTTGGTGTTGTCTTCAATTTCTTTAAGGTACTGGTATAAAACAGATATATAGACCAATGGAACAGAATGAACCAGCATTAAATCCACACACCTATGGTGAACTCATTTTCAACAAAGAAGTCAAGAACATACACTGGGGGAAAAGACGGTCTTTTCAATAAATAGTGCTGGGAAAATATTTGCAAACTATGTATCTGACAAAGGTCTAATATCCAGCATCTATAAGAAACTTAAATCTATAAGAGAAAAACAACCCCATTAAAAAGTGGGCAAAGACATGAAGTCCTTGCCCATGCCTATGTCCTGAATGGTATTACCTAGGTTTTCTTCTATGGATTTTATGGTTTTAGGTCTAACATTTAAGTCTCTAATCCATCTTGAATTAATTTTCATATAAAGAGTAAGGAAAGGATCCAGTTTCAGCTTTCTACTTATGGCTAGCCAATTTTCCCAGCACCATTTATTAAATAGGGAATCCTTTCCCCATTTCTTGTTTTTGTCAGGGTTGTCAAATATCAGATGGCTGTAGATGTGTGGTATTATTTCTGAGGGCTCTGTTCTGTTCCATTGGTCTATATCTCTGTTTTGGTACCAGTACCATGCTGTTTTGGTTACTGTAGCCTTATAGTATAGTTTGAAGTCAGGTAGCATGATGCCTCCAGCTTTGTTCTTTTGACTTAGGATTGTCTTGGCAATGCGGGCTCTTTTTTGGTTCCATATGAACTTTAAAGCAGTTGTTTCCAATTCTGTGAAGAAAGTCATTGGTACCTTAATGGGGATGGCATTGAATCTATAAATTACCTTGGGCAGTATGGCCATTTTCACAATATTGATTCTTCCTATTCATGAGCATGGTATGTTCTTCCATTTGTGTCCTCTTTTATTTCACTGAGCAGTGGTTTGTAGTTCTCCTTGAAGAGGTCCTTTACATCCCTTGTAAGTTGGATTCCTAGGTATTTTATTCTCTTTGAAGCAATTGTGAATGGGAGTTCATTCATGATTTGGTTCTCTGTTTGTCTGTTACTGGTGTATAAGAATGCTTGTGATTTTGTACATTGATTTTGTATCCTGAGACTTTGCTGAAGTTGCTTATCAGCTTAAGGAGATTTTGGGCTGAGACGATGGGGTTTTCTAAATATACAATCATGTCATCTGCAAACAGGGACAATTTGACTTCTTCTTTTCCTAACTGAATACCCTTGATTTCTTTCTCTTGCCTGATTGCCCTAGCCAGAACTTCCAACACAATGTTAAATGGGAGTGGTGAGAGAGGGCATCCCTGTCTTGTGCCAGTTTTCAAAGGGAATGCTTCCAGTTTTTTATGATATTGGCTGTGGGTTTGTCATAAATAGCTCTTATTATTTTGAGATATGTTCCATCAATACCAAATTTATAGAGAGTTTTCAGCATGAAGGGCTGTTGACTTTTGTCAAAGGCCTTTTCTGCATCTATTGAGATAATCATGTGGTTCTTGTCTTTGGTTCTGTTTATATGCTGGATTACGTTTATTGATTTGCATATGTTGAACCAGCCTTGCATCCCAGGGATGAAGCCCACTTGATCATGGTGGATAAGCTTTTTGATGTGCTGCTGGATCCGGTTTGCCAGTATTTTATTGAGGATTTTTGCATCGATGTTCATCAGGGATATTGGTCTAAAATTCTCTTTTTTTGTTGTGTCTCTGCCAGGCTTTGGTATCAGGATGATGTTGGCCTCATAAAATGAGTTAGGGAGGATTCCCTCTTTTTCTATTGATTGGAATAGTTTCAGAAGGAATGGTACCAGCTCCTCCTTGTACCTCTGGTAGAATTCGGCTGTGAATCCATCTGGTCCTGGACTTTTTTTGGTTGGTAGGCTATTAATTATTGCCTCAATTTCAGAGCCTGCTATTGGTCTATTCAGGGATTCAACTTCTTCCTGGTTTAGTCTTGGGAGAGTGTAAGTGTCCAGGAAATTATCCATTTCTTCTAGATTTTCTAGTTTATTTGCATAGAGGTGTTTATAGTATTCTCTGATGGTAGTTTGTATTTCTGTGGGGTCGGTGGTGATATCCCCTTTATCATTTTTTATTGCATCTATTTGATTCTTCTCTCTTTTCTTCTTTATTAGTCTTGCTAGCAGTCTATCAATTTTGTTGATCTTTTCAAAAAACCAACTCCTGGATTCATTGATTTTTTGGAGGGTTTTTTGTGTCTCTATCTCCTTCAGTTCTGCTCTGATCTTAGTTATTTCTTGCCTTCTGCTAGCTATTGAATGTGTTTGCTCTTGCTTCTCTAGTTCTTTTAATTGTGATGTTAGGGTGTCAATTTTAGATCTTTCCTGCTTTCTCTTGTGGGCATTTAGTGCTATACATTTCCCTCTACACACTGCTTTAAATGTGTCCCAGAGATTCTGGTATGTTGCATCTTTGCTCTCATTGGTTTCAAAGAACATCTTTATTTCTGCCTTTATTTTGTTATGTACCCAGTAGTCATTCAGGAGCAGGTTGTTCAGTTTCCATGTAGTTGAGCGGTTTTGATTGAGTTTCTTAGTCCTGAGTTCTAGTTTGATTGCACTGTGGTCTGAGAGACAGTTTGTTTTAAATTCTGTTCTCTTACATTTGCTGAGGAGTGCTTTACTTCCAACTATGTGGCCAATTTTGGAATAAGTGCAATGTGGTGCTGAGAAGAATGTATATTCCGTTGATTTGGGATGGAGAGTTCTGTAGATGTCTATTAGGTCCACTTGGTGCAGAGATGAGTTCAATTCCTGGATATCCCTGTTAACTTTCTGTCTCATTGATCTGTGTAATATTGAGAGTGGGGTGTTAAAGTCTGCCATTATTATTGTGTGGGAGTCTAAGTCTCTTTGTAAGTCTCTAAGGACTTGCTTTATGAATCTGGGTGCTCCTATATTGAGTGCATATATATTTAGGATAGTTAGCTCTTCCTGATGAATTGATCCCTTTACCATTATGTAATGGCCTTCTTTGTCTCTTTTGATCTTTGATGGTTTAAAGTCTGTTTTATCAGAGACCAGGATTGCAACCCCTGCTTTTTTTTGTTTTCCATTTTCTTGGTACATCTTCCTCCATTCCTTTATTTTGAGGCTATATGTGTCTCTGCATGTGAGATGGGTCTCCTGAACACAGGAAACTGATGGGTCTTGACTCTTTATCCAATTTGCCAGTCTGTGTCTTTTAATTGGTCCATTTAGTCCATTTACATTTAAGGTTAATATTGTTATGTGTGAACGTGATCCTGTTATTATGATATTAGCTGGTTATTTTGCTCACTAGTTGATGCAGTTTTTCCTAGCATCGATGGACTTTACATTTTGACATGTTTTTGCAATGGCTGGTACCGGTTGTTCCTTTCCATGTTTAGGGCTTCCTTCAGGGTCTCCTGTAAGGCAGGCCTGGTGGTGACAAAATCTCTCAGCATTTGCTTGTCTGTAAAGGATTTTATTTCTCTTTCACTTATGAAACTTAGTTTGGCTGGATATGAAATTCTGGGTTGAAAATTCTTTTCTTTAAGAATGTTGAATATTGGTCCCCACTCTCTTCTGGCTTGGAGAGTTTCTGCTGAGAGATCTGCTGTTAGTCTGCTGGGCTTCCCTTTGTGTGTAACCTGACCTTTCTCTTCGGATGCCCTTAATATCTTTTCCTTCATTTCAACTTTGGTGAATCTGACAATTATGTGTCTTGGAGTTGCTCTTCTCGAGGAGTATCTTTGTGGCATTCTCTGTATTTCCTGAATTTGAATGTTGGCCTGCCTTACTAGGTTGGGGAAGTTCTCCTGGATGATATCCTGCAGAGTGTTTTCCAACTTGGTTCCATTTTCCCCATCACTTTCAGGCACACCAATCAGATGTAGATTTGGTCTTTTCACATAATCCCACATTTCTTGGAGGCTTTGTTCATTTCTTTTTACTCTTTTTTCTCTACACTTCTCTTCTCACTTCATTTCATTCATTTGATCTTCAGTCGTTGATATTCTTTCTTCCAGTTGATCGAGTCAGTTACTGAAGCTTGTGCACTTGTCATGTAGTTCTCGTGTTATGGTTTTCATCTCTATCAGTTCTTTTAAGGTCTTCTCTGCATTGATTATTCTAGTTATCCATTCATCCATTCTTTTTTCAAGGTTTTTAGTTTCTTTGCTCTGGTTATGTAGTTCCTCCTTTAGCTCTGAGAAGTTTGATCGACTGAAGCCTTCTTCTCTCAACTCGTCAAAGTTGTTCTCCGTCCAGCTTTGTTCCATTGCTGGCGATGAGCTGCATTCCTTTGGAGGGGGAGATGCGCTCTGATTTTTTGAATTTCCAGCTTTTCTGCACTGCTTTTACCCCATTTTTGCGGTTTTATCTGCCTTTGGTCTTTGATGATGGTGACGTACTGATGGGGTTTTGGTATGGGTGTCCTTTCTGTTTGTTCGTTTTCCTTGTAACAGTTAGGACCCTCAGCTGTAGGTCTGTTGGAGTTTGCTTGAGGTCCACTCCAGATCCTGTTTGCCTGCGTGTCAGCAGCAGAGGCTACAGAAGATAGAATATTGCTGAACAGCGAGTGTTGCTGTCTGATTCTTGCTCTGGAAGCTTCGTCTCAGGGGTGTATGCTGCCGTGTGAGGTGTGAGGTGTCGGTCTGCACCTAGTGGGAGATGTCTCCCATTTAGGCTACTCAGGGTTCAGGGACCCCCTTGAGCAGGCAGTCTGTCCGTTCTCAGATCTCAGCCTCTGTGCTGGGAGATCCACTGCTCTCTTCAAAGCTGTCAGACAGGGGCATTTACCTCTGCCAAGGTTTCTGCTGCTTTTTGTTTAGCTATGCCCTGTCCCCAGAGGAGGAGTCTACAGAGGCGTGCCAGCCTCCTTGAGCTGTGGTGGGCTCCACCCAATTCAAGCTTCCCAGCAGCTTTGTTTACCTACTTAAGCCTCAGCAATGGCTAGTGCCCCTCCCCAAGCCTCGCTGCCGCCTTGCAGTTAGATCTCAGACTGCTGTGCTAGCAATGAGGGAGGCTCCGTGGACGTGGGACCCTCTGGGCCATGTGTGGGCTATAATCTCCTGGGGTGCTGTTTGCTAAGACACTTGCAATATTGGTAAAGTGCAATATTAGGGTGGGAGTTACCTGATTTTCCAGGTGTTGTGTGTCTCAATTTCCTTTGGCTAGGAAAAGGAATTTCCTTCCCTCTTGCACTTTCCAGTTGAGGCGATGCCTCACCCTGCTTTAGCTCTCGCTGGTCGGGCTGCACCAGTGAACCAGCGCCAACTGTCTGACATGCCCCAGTGAGATGAACCCAGTACCTCAGTTGAAAATGCAGAAATCACCAATCTTCTGTGTTGCTCACGCTAGGAGTTGGAGGCTGGAGCTGTTCCTATTCAGCCATCTTGGGCATGCCCTTTTGTTTTTTTTAGTAGAGACAGAGTTTCACCATGTTGGTCAGGCTGGTCTCAAACTCCTGACCTCAGGTGATCCACCCACTTCAGTCTCCCAAAGTGCTGGGATTACAGGCATGAGCCACCACATCCAGCCTTACCTTTGTTTTTAAAATATATTTTCACTGTTTATAGATATCTATGTAAACAGTTATTTTGTTTTTCAGTGCTTCAAATATATTGTTCCACCTTCCCCTGCTTTTCTTTTTTTATTGTTATAAAATACACATAACAAAACATATAATTGACTATTTAAGTAGCTTTAAAGTGTACGATTCAGTGGCACTTAACGTGTTCAATTAAGTACATTGACATTGTTGTGCAATCATCACCACTATCTACTTCCAGAACTTCATGACCTCAAACAGAAACCCCATGCTCATTAAGCATTCACTTCCCATTCTCCCCTCCCCAAAGCCTGTGGAAACCACTAATCTCCTTACTGTCACTACAGATTTGCCTATTTTAGATATTCCATATAAATAGAGTCATACACTTGGAATCAACCCAAATATCCATCAGTGACAGACTGGATTAAGAAAATGTGGCACATATACACCATGGAATACTATGCAGCCATAAAAAAGGATGAGTTTGCATCCTTTGTAGGGACATGGATGCAGCTGGAAACCATCATTCTTAGCAAACTATCACAAGAAGAGAAAACCAAACACCGCATGTTTTCACTCATAGGTGGGAACTGAACAATGAGTTCACTTGGACTCGGGAAGGGGAACATCACACACTGGGGCCTATCATG
>NC_045445.1:11930241-11979323 GCF_002776525.5 Piliocolobus tephrosceles | reverse complement strand
ACAAGTATACATATGTAACAAACCTGCATATTATGCACATGTACCCTAGAACTTAAAGTATAATTTAAAAAATAAATAAATAATAAATAAATAGAGTCATACAATATTTGGTATGTTGTGTTTCTGCTTTTATTATTTTGCAAGAAATCTATGTCATCCTTATATTCTTCTCTTTGTAAATCAAGTGTTTTTCTCCATCCCTGGCTAATTTTAGGATTTCCTTTTTAGCACTACTTTTTTTTTAGTTTGTTTGTTTTTTGTTTTGTTTTGTTTTGTTTTCCTTTATAAGATGCACATTCATTAACTGGCTCCTAAGTGCCATCTTCAGCACTGGTTTTGGCAATTTAATTATTGTGTGCCTTGGTCTATTTTTCTAAGCCTTTCTTGTTAATTTCCTAGCTCTGTGGAACTACATCATTTTCATCAAATTTGGTGATTTTTATTCATTTATTCAAATGTTCTTTTCTATCCTCCCTTTTTTCTCTTTTGTGATCTCCAAATTTATCAGGCCTCTTGAAGTTGTCTCATAGCTCAATAGTGCCCTATTTGTTTTTTTTTTTTCTTTCTGTGATTCATTATGAAAGTTGCTATTGCTATATTTTCAAGTTCACTATTCATTTCTTCTGCCTTTATTTCAAACCAATGTATTTTTTCAACTCAGATATTGTAGTTTTCATTTCTCAAGGTTCATTTGGTTTTTTTTAATATCTTCCATGTCTGTATTAGACAACTTTAAACTTTTCTCTTATTTCTCAAACATATGAAACAATTATAATAACTGTTTTAATATCCTTTACTTAACTCCATCAAGTATACTATCGATCAATTGGTTTTTTATCATTATCAGTTATTTTCTTTTACCTCTTTTCATGCCTGCTAATTTTGATCGGATGCTAGACATTGTGAGTTTTATTTTAGTGAGTGCTGGGTATTTGTGTATTTCTACAAGTAAATATCTTTGAGCTTTATTCTGGGACACAGTTGACTGGAAATAGTACAATCCTTCAGGTTGTGTTAGTTTCCTAGTACTGTCAGTAACAAGTACCACAAGCTTGTTAGCTTAAAACAACAGAAGTTTATTTTCTCACAGTTCTGGAGGTTAGACATCTGAAGTCAAGTTATCATCAGAGTTGCTTCCTTCTGCCAGTTCTGAATCAGAATCCGTTCTATACCTCTCTCCTAGCTTCTGGTGATGGCCAGCAATATTCTTGGGCTTATAAGTGTATCACTATTATCTCTGCCTCCATCTTCACATGGTGTTCTCCCTCTGTGCCTCTGTCTTACCCACTTCTTAAAAAGACGTCAGTAATTCTGGACTAGGTGCCCACACCATTCCATTATGACCTCATCTTAAGTAAGTAACCTGCAAAGATCCTATTTCCAAATAAGGTCACATTAACAGGTATAGGTCATTAGGACTTGAGCATATTTTTGGGGTGGCACAATTCAAACCACAATGTGTCTTGCCTTTAAACTTTGCTACGAAAGGTCAGAGCACTGTTTAGCCTATAGCTAACATTACATCACTCCAAAGCAAAGCTATTTGAGTATTCCAATCAATGCTCCATGAATTATAAAGTTTTCCACTCTGGTGCTACCAGGGATTATGCACAGCCTTCTGTGCAACTCTCTCATCTCTGGTATTCTGTCCTACAAATTCTGGCCTCATTTACCTCCCTGGATTTTCAGCTCCATTTCTTCCACTCAAGAAGACTTCCAGGCTCCCACTCTGTGCACTGTGGGCTGCAATCTCTTGCCAGGCAGTAAGGTGAGCAATTGGAGAACTCACCTCATTTGTTTACATCTCTGAGATCACTTTCCTGTGCTGTCTGAAGCTTGATAAATTGAAAATGATTGTTCCATGTGTTTTGTCATTTTTTTCATCTCTTTCATACAGGGATATAAACTTGTTCCTGTTATTTCATCTTGGCCAGAAGCAGAAGTCCTATAGTACAAATTTAAAAGCTAAAATATCTAGAAATGACAAATATCCCAACATTGCAAACTTATTGAAGTTATAACCAAGATTGAAATACTGTCTGACACACATATATGTGTTTATATAAACATACAAACTGGGAGAATATATAGCAAAATGGCAGCAATGTTTTCCTTTTGTTGGTGAAATTATGTGATAACTTTATTTTCTTGTTGATTGTTTTAATATTTTTCAACACTTTTGAAATATGTAAGAATTACCTTATAATTATAAAATGTGAATATTTTAAATATGATTTAGACTACCAAAAATAAACATCCATTCTCCATGGTGTGTTTGCCATATTGACTATACTCTCACCAGATTCTATTCACCCTCTGGCATGCTTACCACTTGTGTAACTAGAAAGAAAAGATTTTGAAGTCCAATTAGTAGGCATTGTATTAGTCCATTTTCACATTGCTATAAAGATACTACCTGGGACTGGGTAATTTATAAAGAAAAGAGGTTTAATTGACTCACAGTTCTGCATGGCTGGGGAGGCCTCAGGAAACTGACAATCATGATGGAAGAAGAAGCAGGCATCTTCTTCACAAAGTGGCAGGAGAGAGAAGAGTGAGCAAAGGAGAAACTTTCAAATACTTATAAAACCATCAGATCTCATGAGATCTCACTCACTGTCACAAGAACAGCATGAAGGAAACGGTCCCCATGATCCAATCACCTCCTACCAGATCTCTCACTCAATAGCTGGGGATTCTAATTCTACATGAGATTTAGGTGGAGATGCAAAGCCTAACCATATCAGGCATACATAATCAGCCAATTTCCCTCATGCTTTCAAATACAATACTATACAAGTAACAAACTAAGGTCTTTTAAGCCCATCCTCCAGAAACAGTATTATCTACAATTTTAAAAGGGAAAATTATATTTATATATAAACCACATTCAGCATGAAATGATTGGAGCCAATATTTTTATGAAGGATCATATGTAGGCAACACTGATAAGATGAATTATAATAATCATATTAATTATTGAATGGTGTTTATATGTATATTATTAAAGCTCACAATAAGCAAATTATGTTACTTAAAAATATGTTCTTCAATCTTAACTATCATTCATTCCAAATTGTTCCTGAAAATACACTTTTTATTTAAACACTTGTTGATTTTCATAAGAATGATTTTCATTAAGTTTGATATAAGAACAATCACCTATTTCCCTTCATAAGCTTATTATTCAAAACAGTTACTAAAGTTAGTATGTGATTATCCTTCATAAATTCCATATAAAAATAACTGTGATTCATAATTTTTTTTTTTTGAGATGGAGTTTCGCTCTTGTTGCCCAGGCTGGAGTGCAGTGGTACAATCTCGGCTCACTGCAATCTCCACCTCCTGGGTTCAAGCGATTCTCCTGCCTCAGCCTCCCGAGTACCTGGGATTACAGGCATGCACCACGACACCTGGCTAATTTTGTAATTTTAGTAGAGACGAGGTTTCTCCATGTTAGTCAGACTGGTCTCGAACTCCCGACCTCAGATGATCCGCCTGCCTCAGCCTCCCAAAATGCTGGGATTACAGGCATGAGCCACCGCACCCAGCCCCATAATTTTTAAATACTTCTCTATAGTACAGATTATTTGCTTGGTTATTGGTTATATCTCACATACTTATTTTCTGCATTTGCAATTCTTCCATTTTGACAATTTCATTCACACAATTTTCTAACAAATTTATTAATGTTTCCTCTCACACTGATTGATTCCATATCATTTCTTCACCACTGTACTCTTTGTTTTTTGATCTCTTCTTTTTCTTTGTACAAGAAGAATCGACCTCTTTCTTCCTGTGAACATTTCTCTTCCTTTATATTTTGCTCCATGTCTCTCTTTCTGAAACTCATCAATTATTGAGTTTTACCAAATGATTTCCATCCAAAGGTGTTCCTATAGATATTAAGTTGTAAAACATTTGCACATTATTTATTTCTTTTCAATGGGATAATCTTATACTTAGTTTCCCTTTCATTTTTATTTCCCTTTTTATTTTTATTTTTGTTCTTTTTTTTCCTTTTGGTAGAGACAGAGTCTCACTCACTCTGTCACCCTATCTGGAGTGCAATAATGCAATCATAGCTCACTATAGCCTCGAACTCTTGGGCTCTAGTGATTCTCTTGCCTCAGCCTCTGAAGTAGCTAGGACTATAAATGCCTCCACAATGCCCAACTACTTCTTGAAATTCTTTGTAGAGATGCAGTCTCACTCTGTTGCCCTGGCTGGTCTTGAACTCCTGGACTTAAGTGATTTTCGGTATCCTGGAATACTGAAATTACAGGCATGAACCACCACACCTGATTGATTGATTGATTGATTGATTGATTGATTGATTTATATTTTAGAGAGAGGGTCTCACTCTGTCACCATGTCACCCAGGCTGGAGTGCAATGGGGGGATCAGAGCTCACAGGAACCTTGAATCTTCCACCTCACCACACCCGTACTATCTTTCTTTTTTAAAATATAGATTCATATTTTCTAAAATAGTGGGGTGATAAGTGGAGGAAAAAAGTATGCTACTTTGATAATGGCTTTTTCCACTTAGCAAAATGCCTCTGAGTGTCACTCAAGTTGTTCTGTGTGTCAATAGTCCATTCCATTTTAGTACTGAGTAATATTCCACTCTATGGCTGTATCACAGTTTATTTATCCATTCATCCATGGAAGAACATTTGGGTTGTTTCCAGGTTTTGTAAAGCATGGATATAGCCTTTTTTGTGAGTATATTTTTATTTCTCCCAAGAATGGGACTTCTGGGTCATATGGTAAATATAGGTTTACTCTTTCCTGTAAAAGTAGATTGTAGTGTAGTTCTTGGAGGCAGAAAAAGGGTTTCCTACCTCTCCTCCAGAAGCAAACAGATGCTGCTTTTACCCGTCCCAGAGGTCCTGGGGTTTAGAGAATTAGCTGCCCCTCCCTGAGGGTATCTCTCTCTGTCTCTCTGTCTCCTGCCACCCACCCATTTTTTCACATTTGTACCAATGGATGCCCAAGGAAAAGAGTCCCGTGAGTGAATTTGAATTCTCTTGTGTTTGGGGATCCTAGTTCTTCTATACTCAGACTTTAGAAATTCATTAGAATTTCAGCTATAATTATTCTTAACATACTTCTATGTTGGCTGTCACTCCTGTGCTCTGCCAAAGGTGACCATTCATACATCTGGTCTGTTCTTAGATGTCGTGCTTTGGAACTTAATTCTCTTGTTTTTTTTTTTTTTTTTTTTTTTTTTTTTTTTTTTGCCATGTCAACTTTTTGAATGGTTCAAGAAAAGTTATAATTTTTAAAACATCTTCTCATCATTATAATTGATATGATGTTTTCTTTTGGCTTTCTACTTTTTAAATATAAGCAGAATTTGGGTCACTTATATTTTGAACTTTATGTAAATGAAGGGTATGCATGTTTTCTAAGTGAGTCGTCTGGCTGCCTTCATTCAACATTATATTTGTAAAATTTATTTGTTAAATGTAACTATAGTTTGTGTGTTTTCACTGGTCTACATTATTTCATGGTATGACTATACCCAAATAATTCATGCAGTCTACTGTTGATAAATATGTAGCCTATGTTCAATTTAGAGCTATTCCAAGTAATGCTACAGCGAGCATTCTTGTACATGTTTTGATAAACATATGTACATATAACAGCTAGGTATCTTCCTAAGAGAGCAATCATTGGATACGTATATTTTAGATTTAGTAGATAATGGTATACTATTTTCCAAAGAGGCTATAAAAATTTATACTTTTTACTAGATGTTTATGAAAATGTCTTTTGGTCCACATCCTTGGTAACATTTGCTACTGGCAATTTTAATGCAAATTTCTTATTGAAGTATAGTATAATATACATTATAGAAAAGGGCAAATGTTAGATGTATATAATTTGAAGCATTTTTTTTTTTTTTTTTTTTTTTTTGAGACAGAGTCTCGCTCTGTCGCCCGGGGCTGGAGTGCAGTGGCCGGATCTCAGCTCACTGCAAGCTCTGCCTCCCAGGTTCATGCCATTCTCCTGCCTCAGCCTCCGGAGTAGCTGGGACTACAGGTGCCTGCCACCTCACCCGGCTAGTTTTTTGTAGTTTTTAGTAGAGACGGGGTTTCACCATGTTAGCCAGGATGGCCTCGATCTCCTGACCTCGTGATCCGCCCGTCTTGGCCTCCTAAAGTGCTGGGATTACAGGCTTGAGCCACCACGCCCGGCCAATTTGAAGCATTTTTAATGAATGAACACAGACCTGTAACTACCACAAAGATCAAAACGTGGAACATTGCATTATCAGCAGTCACAGAAGCCCCATTTCTGTTTTATTACAGTGATTAACCATTCAGTAATAACCATTACTGTGACTTTTATGATTATAAATTAGTTATACTTGTTTTGTTCTTTAAAAACTAACTTTATTAAGGAATAATTTACATACAAAATAATTCACCCATTTTGTTTGTACAGTTCAAATTAATAATTTTTAAAAAGCCTACTAAGAAAACCCAGGCATAGATGGCTTCAATGGTAAATCTATTTAACATTTAAAGATAACTGGCCGGGCGCAGTGGCTCAAACCTGTAATCCCAGCACTTTGGGAGGCCGAGACGGGCGGATCACGAGGTCAGTAGATTGAGACCATCCTGGCTAACATGGTGAAACCCCGTCTCTACTAAAAAATGCAAAAAAACCAGCCAGGCGAGGTGGCGGGCGCCTGTAGTCCCAGCTACTTGGGAGGCTGAGGCAGGAGAATGGCATAATCCCAGGAGGCGGAGCTTGCAGTGAGCTGAGATCCAGCCACTGCACTCCAGCCTGGGCGACAGAGTGAGACTCTGTCTCAAAAAAAAAAAAAAGATAATACCAATTACAAATTTTTTCCCAGAGACTAGAAGAGAACACCTTGTTACACCCTCTGTAAGTCCAATTTTACCTTAATATCAAAGCTAGTGAAGGAAATTATCAAAAAAGAAAACTACAGACCAAAAGCTTTCTTAAATATAGCAATTAGGTAAAATAAATAAAAAGCAGCTGAGAGAAAAAAGCAGTTAGGCAGTTAGGGTGGTTCCTGGTAAAACTCCTTTAAGCAGAGAAACAGTCTGGAAAATCAGGCTTCAGGCAGAAATAACAGAACTGGCACAAAGAGTTGGCCTAAAGACATGCCCATAGCTGCACCAAGAAGGGAACAAGGCCCAATATAGAAACACCTTTGTCCTTTGTATAACAAGTGGGTTTCCAGAAAATAGTCTCTTCTCCTTTTGTGGGCATGTATACAGTGAGCTCTGGTGGGTTCTGATGGGAAGTTTCCTTTTCTTTTTTGGACATGCTTTGGGCTGTGAGCTGAGCTTCGATTAATCATCACTTCAGCCCTGACTGGTTCTGGGTCAAGGTCCCAGGCCAAGCTTTCTGATTGATTGATCCTGGGCCAAGGTCCTGGAACAAGTTGTGTAATACTTTCTCCAAGATAGCTCACAGACCAGTCAGCATATTCCTTCCCTTCCCAGTCCATAAAAGCCTCAGACCCAGCCTCATAGCTGGCAACCCATTCAGGACCCCTCTCCACTGTGGAGAACTTTCTTCTTTTGTTTATTAAACTTTCCCTCCAACCTCTCCCTTGTGTCCACACTCTTTAATTCTTGGTTGTGAGACAAAGAACTCCAGGTGATACCTCATAATGCGAGACTGCTATACTGTGGTGCATTGGCCAGACTGTAACAGATCCATATTGGAAAGAAGAGATAAAACTTTTATTCATTAGCATATTAGAACTGATAAACAAGTTCAACTAGTTTGCAGGATACTGGTTCAGCATTTAAAAATCAATTGTATTTCTATAAACTATCAACAAACAGTTCAAAAGTAAAATTAAGAAAATAATTTGAGGCTGGGCACGGTGGCTCATGCCTGTAATCCCAGCATTTTGGAAGGCTGAGGTGGGTAGATCACATGAGGTCAAGAGCTCGAGACAAGCCTGGCCAACATGGTGAAACCCCGCCTCTACCCAAAAATACAAAATTAGCCAGGCATGGTGGTGTATGCCTATAATTCCAGGTACTTGGTAGGCAGAGGCAGGATAATTGCTTGAATTCAGGAGGCGGAAGTTGCAGTGAGCCAAGATCGCACCATTGCACTCCAGCCTGGGCGACAAGAGTGAAACTCCATCAAAAAAAAAAAAAAAAGAAAGAAAAAAGAAAGAAAAGAATTTGATCCACAACAGCATCAACATATGTTGATCAATTCATATGTGGAAGTCCTAAACCTTAATGTGACTATATTTGGATACAGTACCTGTAAAGAGGTAAATAAGGTTAAATGGGTTTGTAAGGGTGGGGCCCTTATTCAATAGAATTATAGTCATGCATGGCTTAATGACAGGGATGCATTCTGAGAAATGTGTCATTAGGCAATTATGTTGTGATGCAAACATCATAGAGTGTACTTACACAACACAACATGGCATAGACTACTACACACCTAGGCTTTATGTATAGTCTGTTCTTGAATGTTGTGCTTTGAAACTTTATTCTCTTGATTTATTTGCAATGTCAACAATCTGAATGGTTTGTAGCCTATTACTCTTATTCTACAAACCTGTATATGATGTTATTGTACTGAATACTGGAAGCAATTGTAATATATTGGTAAGCATTTGTGCATCTAAATATATCGAAACATAGAAACGATGCAGTAAAAATATAGTATAAAAGATTAAAAAGAGATACACCTGTGTAAGGCACTAACCATGAATGGAGCTTGCAGGACTGGAAGTTGCTCTGGATGAATCAGTGAGTGGATGGTGAATGAATATAAAGGCCTAGGGCATTCTTTTACACTATCATAGACTTTATAAACACTGTACACTTGGGCTACAGTACATTTATAAAAATATTTTTCTTTCATTAATAGTAAACTTAGAGTAACTATTTTACTTTATAAACTTTTATTTTTTTAAAACTTTCTGACTTTTTGGTTTTTTAAATATTTATTTTAAACTTTACTTATACCTTTAAATTTTATTTTTAATACCCAGATTAAAATATCTATTATAAATAATTTTCTTTATATAATCCTACTTACACATTTTTTAAATTTCAATCATTTTGGGGAAACAAGTGGTTTTGGGTTACATGGATAAGTACTTTAGTGATTTAAAAATCCTCAAGAAAATACTAGCTAACTGAATTCACCAGCATATCAAAAAGATAATACACCATGATCAAGTGAGTTTTATGCCAGGGATGCAGGGATGGTTTAACATACGCAAGTAAACAAATGGGATATACATCACATAAACAGCATCAAAAACAAAATCATATGATTATCTCAATAGACACAGAAAAAGCATTTGACAATATCTAGCATCACATTATGACTAAAACTCTCAGCAAAATAAGCACAGATGGGGCATACCTCAAGGTAATAAAAGCCATCTATGACAAACCTACAGTCAACATTATACTGAATGGGGGAAAGTTGAAAGCATTCCCCCTGAGAACTGGAACAAGACAAGGATGCCCGCTTTCACCACTTCTCAATATAGTACTGGAAGTCCTAGCCAGAGCAATAAGACAAGAGAAAGAAAGAAATAAAGGGCATCCAAATTAGTAAAGATGAGGTTAAACTGTTGCTGTTCACTGATTATATGATTGTATACCCAGAAAACCCTAAAGACTTATCCAAAAAGCTGCTGGATCTGGTGAATGAATTCAGTAAAGTTTCAGGATACAAAATCAATGTACACAAATTAGTAGCATTTTTAAATATCAACAATGACCAAGCTGAGAATCAAATCAAGAACTCAACCCCTTTTACAACAGCTGCAATAAATAAATAAATAAATAAATAAATAAATAAATAAATAAATAAATAAAATAAATAAGTAAATACATACATACATAAAATACTTAGGAATATACCTAACCAAGGAGGTGAAAGATCTACAAGGAAAACTCCACTGATGAAAGAAATCACAGATGACACAAACAAATGGAGACACATCCCATGCTCATAAATAGGTAGAATCAATATTATGAAAATGACCATACTGCCAAAAGCAATCTATAAATTCAACGTAATACCCATCAAAATACCATCACCATTCTTCACAGAACTATAAAAAACAATCCTAAAATTCAGATGGAACCAAAAAAGAGCCTGCATAGCCAAAGCAAAACTAAGGAAAAAGAACAAATCTGGAGGCATCACATTACCTGACTGCAAACTATACTACAAGGCTATAGTTATCACAATAGCATCGTACTGGTCTAAATCCAGGCATATAGATCAAGGAACATAATAGAGGACCAAGAAATAAAGTCAAATACTTACAGCCAACTGATCTTCGACAAAGCAAACAAAAACAAAGTGGGGAAAGGACACCCTATTCAACAAATGGTGCTGGGATAATTGGCAAGTCACGTGTAGAAGAATGAAACTGGATCCTCACCTCTCACTCTATAAAAAATCAGCTCAAGATGAATCAAAGATTTAAATCTAAGACCTCAAACCATAAAAATCCTATAAGATAACGTTGAAAAAACTCTTCTAACCATTGGCTTAGGTAAAGACTTCATGACGAAAAACCCAAAGCAAGTGCAACAAAAACATAAATAGATGAGACTTAATTAAACTAAAAATCTAGTTCACAGCAAAAGATAATCAGCAGAGTAAACAGACAACCCAGAGAGTGGGAGAAAATTTTCACAAACTATATACTGACAAAGGACTAATAACCAGAATCTACAAGGAACTCAAACAAATCATTAAAGAAAAAAAAAAATAATTCCATCAAAAAGTGGGCTAAGGCCAAGGTGGGTGGATCACAAGGTCAGGAGACCGAGAACATCTTGGCCAACATGGTAAAACCCCGTCTCTACTAAAAATACAAAAATTAGCTGGGTGTAGTGGTGCATGCCTGTAGTCCCAGCTACTCTGGAGGCTGAAGCAGGAGAATCATTCATTTGAACCCTGGAGGCGGAGGTTTCAGTGAGCCGAGATGGCACCACTGCACTCCAGCCTGGGCGACAAGAGTGAAACTCCGTCTCAAAAAAAAAAAAAAAAATGCTCAACATCACTGATTATCAGGGAGATACACATCAAAACCACACTGAGATACCACCTTACTCCTGCAAGAATGGTCATAATTAAAAAATCAAAAAATAATAGATGTCGGCATGGATGTAGTGAAAAGGGAACACTTCTACACTGCTGGTGAGAATGTAAACTAGTACATCCACTATGAAAAACAGTGTGGAGATTAAAGAACTAAAGAACTAAAAGTAGAACTTCCATTTGATCCAGCAATCCCAATACTGGGTATCTACTCAGAGGAAAAGAGTCCTTATATGAAAAAGACACTTGGACACACACGTTTATAGTAGCAAAATTCGCAATTGCAAAAATATGAAACCAGCCTAAATACCCATTAACCAACTGATGGAAAAAGAAAATGTGGTACATATATACCATGAAATACTACTCAGCCATAAAAGGGAACAAAATAATGTTATTCACAGCAACCTGGATGGTGTTGGAGACCATTATTCTAAGGGAAGTAACTCGGGAATGAAAAATTAAACATCGTATATTCCCTACGTTCCCACTTGTAAGTGGGAGCTAAGCTATGAGGATGCAAAGGCGTAAGTATGGTATAATGGACTTTGGGGACTCAGGGTGGAGGGTGGGAATGGGTGAGGAATAAAATGACTCTTTTGTAATAACACTTAGCTTAAAACACAAATACATTGTACAACTGTATGAAAATATATTTTCTTTATATCCTTATTCTATAAGCTTTTTCCTTTTTTTTTTTTTTTTTTTTTTTTTTTTACTTTTTAAACTGTTGTTAAGAATTAAAATACACACACACACACACACATATTATCCTAGGCCTACACAGGGTCAAGATCATCAATATCATTTTCTTCCACCTCCACATCTTGTCCTACTGGAAACTCTTCAGGGAGCAACAAAACACATAGAGCCGTCATCTCTGAAGATAACAATGTCTTCTGGAATACTTCCTGAAAGACCTGCTTGAGGCTGTTCTTCAGGAGGTTTCTTTCTTTTCAGATATATGTGCATGGTGGTGCTTGGTTTGTTTCATTTTTTCATCAGAGATTTGCTTGAAAGTAGATAATGCAACATGGACATTCCTTTCTATGAGTGAAAATCTTTCAGTGTTGGGGTCCATGATTTCAAACTTTTAAAGGAGCTTGTTGAAGTCTTTAAAAGCTTCTGCTAAACCATTGACTATGAATTTTCTTGAGGGTTCTTCTTTTTCTTTTCCTGTAGTTTCCCTTTCCATTGCCTGTTCTTTAGGTGTGCATTTTTGCTTCATTTCTACAACTTCCTATTAGTCAGTTTCTCAGACACCACCTCCAGGAGCTCCTCAATGTCATATCCATTCATATACTCAGGTTAAAGTTGTTTGCCATTTCAGCCATAGTTTTGTTGATTTTTGCATCCTCCACATCCTTGCCAAATCCCTTGAAGTTGCAGTGAAGTCTTTTGAGTGTCTTCTTTCACACGCATTTATACACCCCTTGGTGACATCACCCTGATTCCAAGCATAGCTCTTAATGTGTCATAGATATTGTAATCCTTGCAGAATTATATCAGTTTCTTTCTCAGTTGCAGCAATACCCTGGGCATAGATCCTTCACGGGTAGTAGACCTTAAAAGCTGCTGTGTAACTCCTTGATGCACTGGTTGTATCAAATGGAAATTTTATAACTGAAAAATGAAATACCTACAATAAAAATTCAATGCATAGTCCCACAGCAAAATGAAAGAGACAGAGGAAAGAATGAGGCAACTGAAAGATAGAACAATAGAAATTATCCAATTTGAACAACAAAAAGAAAATAGACTGAAAAAATAAACAAAGATTAAGTGATTTGTGAAACTATAACAAAAGTTCTAGATGCAGGTCATTGGAGTCCTGAAAGAGGATAAAGAAGGGACAGAAAAGTACCTGAAGAAATGGCTGAAAACTTTCTAAATTAGGCAAAAGACATAAATCTACAGATTCCAGAAGATGAATTAAACCCAAACAGATTAAGCTAAAAGAAATACACACCGAGATTAATCATAGGCAAAGTTCTGAAAACTAAAGAGGAAGAAAAAAAATGTTGAAATAAATGAGAGAGAAAAGACACCACAGAAAAAATTTGAATGAGAGCAGATTTCTCATCAGAAAATATGGATTTTAGAAGCAAGTGGCGCAGGATTTTTCAAGTGTTGAAAGAAAGTATTGTCAACTCAAAAATTCTACACTCAGTGAAAAGATTCATAATAACAAAGGGGAATTCAAGACCTTCTTAGATGAGACAAAATTAAGTTTATTTATCATCCAGCCTACCTTGCCACTGGAAAAAAAAGTAAAGGAATATGAGGAACAACTCTATGCTCACTACATTAGCTTCCTAAAGTTGCCATACTAGCACACCACAAACTGGGTAGCTTAATACAACAGAAATTTATTATCTTTTATTTCTGGGAGCTAGAAATCTAAAATTAAATTATTGGTAGGGCCACAATCCCCCTGAATCCTGTAGGTGTATCTTTCCTTGCCTCTTCTTAATTTCTGGTGGTTTGCTGGCAATTGTTGCTATTCCTTGGCTTCTACATGCATTACTCAAATATTCCATCTTCCCATGGTGTTCTTCCTATGCTTTTGTCCTAACATGAACATCTACTATTAAGCACAGAAGTCATATTGAATTAGGGGCCCCTTCTACTCCAGTAGGACCCCATTTTAACTAATTACATATGTAATGATGCTGTTTATAGAAAATAGGCACTGGGGATCAGTACTTCAACATAGCTTCTTGGGGAAGAACACAATTAATATCATAACACCAACATATGTGATAACTTGTATGAAATGAGCCAGTTCCTTGAAAGACATAAACTACCATAGTTAGACAAGGAGAAATAGATAATCTGAATGGGCACACATTTATGAAATAAATTTAATCAATGATAAACAACCTTCCAAAGCACCAGGCTCAGATGGTTTCACTGGTGAATTCTATTAAACATTTATGGATAACATAATACCAATTCTGTACAAGGCAAAGGGAATATTTGTAACTTATTCTTGAAGCAAACAATATCTTCATGTCAAAATCAGATACTTTACATAAAGTTAAACTACAAACCAATGTCTCTCATGAACATGAACCCAATAATCCTCAATGAATAAGAAAATCCAATTCTTACAATGTATACAAAGAATTTTACAATATGACCAAGTGGGATTTATTCCAAGTATGTAAAGTTGCTTTAACATTTTAAAATCAATCAATATAATTTATCATGTCAACAGGTAAGAAAACAAAAATTATGTGATCATATCAATTGATTCAGAAGAAGCATTTGACAAAATCTAAATCTCATTTATGATTAAGAGTAGAAGGGAATTTCAACTTGATAAAGAACATTTGCAATTAACCTACAACTGACACCATACTTAATGGTGAGAGACTGGATACTTTCCTGCTAAAATCAGAATCAAGTCAAGAATATTCTCTCTCACCACTCCTATCCTATGCTGGAAGTCTTAGTGCATTCAGAAAGTTTTTAAAAAGGCATACATATTGGAAAGGAAGAAATAAAACTATATTTATTTGCAGACATGTTTGTCTATTTTCAAAGCGTAAGTGAATCTACAAAAAGCTCCTTTAACTGACAAGAAGGCTAACGATGTTGCAGAATACAAGGTCAATATACAAAAGTCAATTGCTTTTCTATATACCAGCAATCAATGGTTGGGATTTAAAATTTTAAAAATATAATTTGCAATAGCACCCAAATTGAAATATTTAGATATAAATATAACAAATGTGTGCAAAATCCCCAAGTTGAAAACCATGAAGCATTTCTGGAGGAAATAAAACCAGATCTAAATAGAGACATATTATAATCATGAGTTGGAAGATAACATATTAAAGGCACCAATTTTCCCCAAATTGATATATATATTTTTAATATAATTACCATTAAAATCTCACCAGGATTTTTTGTAGATACAGACGAGATTATTATAAAATTCAAGTGGCAAGGCAAAGGACTAGAATAACTAAAACAATTTTGAAAAAAGAATGAACTGGTAAAAATCAGTCAACCTCATTTTCAAGAATTATGTTATGGCTACAGTATTGTGCACTGCATGAGACTGTTGGAGGGATAGTAACATAGGTCAATGGAATAGAACTACCTGTTCAGAAACAGACCCACACAAATATGTCCAGGTGATTTTTAACAAATGTACAAAAGCAATTTCATAGAGAACGAAGAGCTTTTTCAATATATAGTACCTGAGTATTTGGCCATTCACTGGCATAAAAGGGAACATTGGCCTAAACATTAAAACTTATACAGAAATTAGCTAAAAATGGATCATGAACTTAACTGTAAAATGAAAAAGTATAAAACTTTTAGAAAAACAAATAGGAATAAATCTTTAGGATATAGGGCTTGGCAGAGTTCTCACCCTTCATACCAAAGCATGATCCGTAAGAGAAATAATTTATAAGTTGTGCCTCATGAAAATGAAAACTTACTCCGCAAATAACTCTTTTAAGAAAACAAGCAACAGACTGGGAGAAAATATTTGCAAAATACATATCTGATAAAGAACTCATATCTAGAATATATAAATGACTGAAAATTTAATAGCAATAAAACTCTACATTTAATTAGAAAATGGATGAATGACATTGTTATCGTTTGGATGTTAGTCCTCTCCGAACCTCAGGTAGAAATTTGATCCACAATGTTGGAGATGGGGCCTAATGGGAGGTGTTTGCATCTTGAAGGCAGATCCCCCATGAATAGATTAATGCCCTCCCTTGGGTGTGAGTTCTCACTCTACTCATTCTTGAGAGACCTGGTTGTTAAAAAGAGCCTGGCTCCTTGTTAAAAAGAGCCTCCTGCCGTTCTCTCTTGCTTCCTCTTTTGCCATGTGGTTTCTGCACACGCCAGGCTCCCTTTCTGTCCACCTTCCACCATGACTGAAAGCAGTCTGAGGCCTTCACCCAATCTCTAACTTTTCAGACATTAGAATCAGGAGCCAGAAAAACTTTTTCTTTGTAAATTACTCAGCGTCAGGTATTCTATTATAGCAACACAAAATAAACTCAGACAGACATAAAGATACATTTTATTGAGTATATACAGATGGGTAATAAGCACATGAAAAGATGTGCTGACCATTAGGGAAATTGAAATTAAAACCATAGTAAGACACCACTACACACCTATCAGAATGACTAAACTAAGAACAGTGACAACACCAATTGCTTCGATTACTTGTAAGAATGCAGAGAAACTATCACTTAGACACCTTTTTTTTTTTTTGAAACAAAGTCTTGCTTTGTTGCCCAGGCTGGAGTGCAGTGGCACGATCTCAGTTCACTGAGACCTCTACCTCCCAGGTTCAAGCAATTCTCCTGCCTCAGCCTCCCAAGTAGCTTGGATTACCCATCATGCCTGGCTGATTTTTTGTATTTTTAGCAGAGACGGGGTTTTGCCATGTTGGCCAGGCTGGTCTCCATCTCCCGACCTCAGGTGATCCACCCGCTTTGGCCTCCCAAAGTGCTAGGATTACAGGTGTACGCCACAGAGTCTGGCCTTATACACTGTTGAATTGTATGAGGTATAAATATTTTCCCATTTTGAGCTCTTATTAATAAAGCTGGTATAAACATTTGACATTCCCACTGAATGTCAAATGTTTGCTGGGAATGGCTAAACATACTGTAGTACATCCATACTACGGAACACCACTCAGAAAAAAAAACGGGATGAACTATTGATGCACACAGCAACTTGAAAGGATCTTCAGAGAATTTTGATGAGTGAAATGGTTATATAGTATATGACTCCACTTATATGCATTCTTGAAATAGCACCTTTATAGAAATGGGAAACAGATTAATGATTGATAGGGATTAAGGAGGGTTAGAGACTGAGGGGTAGTAAATATAGTTATAAAAGGGCAACAGGAGTAATTCTTGCAATGATGCAAGTATTCTGTATGTTGTCTATATACTGTACTATAGCTTTCAAGATGTTACTTATTGGAGAAACTGGGTCAACAGTATATGGCATCTCTCTGCATTATTTTGTACAACTGCATGTAAATCCACAATTATGCAAAATAAAAAGATTAGTAATAATAACATAAACCTAATAACATAAACCATAATTTTATATGACAAATAACCCAATTTCTTCAACACAAAGAAAAATAAGATGGAGGAGGAGCCTGTAGATTTAAAAAGATTTAAGAGCTATATCAGCCAACTTCAATACTTGAAGCTCATTGAGATCCTGATATGAACAAGTAAACTTTAAAAATAATAAAATAACAGGAAAATTGGAATACTGATTATGAATCTCATGATATTAATGAATTGACGTTTTTAAGTGTGATAATGGCATAGGAGTTTTGTTTAAAAGTTAGTCTTTATATTTTAGAGATGCACACACAAATATTTGTTAATTAAATAATATTTTGTCTAGAATTTACTTCAAAATAATCTTGATGGGTGGGTGGGCAAAATTTCCGAAGAGTCTCATTTCCTCTTGACATGTACTGTATCAACTCTTTCCCTGGAGTATGGGTGACACCTGTGAATATGAAAAGCTATCACGTTCACGATTATGCTATGTT
This sequence comes from Piliocolobus tephrosceles, assembly GCF_002776525.5. NCBI lineage: Eukaryota > Metazoa > Chordata > Mammalia > Primates > Cercopithecidae > Piliocolobus > Piliocolobus tephrosceles. The sequence continues at coordinate 11,961,656 of NC_045445.1, read as the reverse complement.
ATACGGATAAGATACTTTTAAGCTGTAATTGAGATGCCTGATCAGCTGACTCTGAGTTTAAAAAAAAAAAAAAAGGAGATTTTCCTGGATGGGCCTCACCTAATCAGTATAGCCATGAAAAGAGACAAGAAGTAGCAGCAGATGCTTTCCTGCTGTGCTTGGAGAAGCCAACACTTGTGTCGTGAATCGCCTATGTAGAGGGCCATGTGCCACGGACCTAAGAGCGGACTCTAGGTGCTGATAGTGGTCCCTGCCTGATAGGCAGAAAGAAAATGGAGACTCCAGTCCTGTAACTATAAGGAATTGAGTTGTGCCAATAATCACATGAGCTTGGCAGAGGACCCCAAGCCCCACATGAGATTGCTACTCCAGGCAATATTTTGCTGCCTAGTAAGACCATAACACAGAGAATCTAGTTACACCATTTCCAGATTTCTGACTTTCTGTGAGGCAATAAATGACCTCTAAGAGTATTAATAATTGACTATATAGTGATAGAAAACTAATACTGGTGAGCATAGCTAAAACAAAATTAGCCATGAGTTTATCATGGTAGAAACTGCGTGATAGCTACATGGGTTCCATTGGGCTATTCTCCCTACTTTTGTATATGTATTCTTTTTTTTAATAAAAGATTTTTAAAATTCTCATGATGTTTTATGCTAAATGCTTCAGCTGGTGGGAGTTGGGTGATGAATAGCATGGTTTCTAAGACTGATCGCCTTCTCTGAGGAGAGTAGAGCCTTAGCCTCAGTGTGCACACGGCTTTAAAGGAAGCAGACCTGGTGATTGCCCTGGAAACTTAGCTTGCCTGCTGCATTGCTGGCTATATTTTTAGTTTATTTTGCAACTTGTGGTAACTATGAACTTTTGGTATAGGATTGCTAGAGGGGTGTGTGTGTGTGTGTGTGTGTGCATGTGTGTGTGTGTTTATGGGCATATGTGCATGCACACGTGAATGTATAAAACTGATAAACCAATAACAAAAAACTAAAGAAACTAGAAATAGAAGTTGTATTTAATTTTCGTCATTGTTTACATAGTTCAGATGCTGGAACTCTACTTATAAACCTATAAACTCAGTTGTATATAGGTAACAAAGTTGTCTGGTAGAAAAACAAAATAATAGAAGAAGGGACCAGTATTTTACTTGGGTCTCTCAGTATGTTAAAGATGGAACCTTAGGCCACCTAAACTTTGCTTCTTCCTTCTATGAAGTATTACCTGTGTTAATAAATGCTAAAATATGTAACCATAGTCCACTTGGCTTTCAATTTTTCCTTACGTAAAATAGAACTAGAACCACCTGCTTTATCTACCTCATTTGGGGCTTTATGTAAAGTCACAGTAGGCAGAAAATGAAACTTCCAGCTCTCCCCCTCCCTCAAATGGAAAAATTGTTTAATAGTTGTATCTAGAATTTATATCACAAACAGACAGAGTTTGTTACATTCTAAAGGACTCAATTCACAAAAACACAGAAGGATAGAATCTACTCTAAGCAATAATTCCTTCTCCAATAATTGTACCAAGAAGGTAAACACTTTCCATTTTGAAAAATTGCACTCCCTCCTGAGCAGCAGCAGCTTAAAGGAGTGGCTTGGGGCCTTTAGCTTCCCCCCAATATCTATCGCCTTTCCCCAATTCACTGATATGAACAAATAATGTTTTTACAATGTACACCAATTTCTGTGCAAATGTAGGGTCCAATCAAGTCCCTTAGCCATCCACTTTTGACTAGAATGTCATCTCTAAATCTCTCCCAGATAAAAATTATGGAGCTGTCATTATTATGAAAGTGTAGGCACACCAGACCAATCTGGTTCAAGTTTTATGTAACAAAGTTGTGAGTTGTTTTTCAGTTGCCGTGAACTCTTAGGTCATGTAATCTGAGTATGCCCAGATGAACCAAGCATGCATTCACAGGAGGAACTTAAATTCTCAGACCTAGGAGCAGGGATTGAACTAAAAAGTGGACACCACATGGCAGGATCCAGGGTCCAACCAGATTAAGTCCTGGCATCATACCATGGCAGGATACGGTCAGATAATGCCTCCCAGCATTACATAATTGCAAGATCCAATCAGATCATGTCTCATTGCCCTATACTTATAAAACCTGGCCAGCCCCTAGCTCCGGGAGACACTGCTTTGGGAACTGTCCCCAGTGTTCTCCTTATTTGTTGCAAGTAATAAAAATCCCCTTGTTAAATTCTCCCTGATTGTGGTTATTGGGTTAACACCTGCCAAGTGACTGAACCCACTCATTGTGGTAACAAAAGTACACCGGGTCTCAGTCCAGTTTGACTATTAGAAAGAATACTCTGACATTGAGCCAAAGTTTACTTAACTTTTAATATTACCCTTTAGTTCCATTTTCCTGCCCATATCAAGACTGCTGGAAATAAACAAGCTAATCTTTCTGCCTCCAAAGCTTTTGACATATCTTACCTTCAACTCTCATGTCTGTTTCAAAGAAGAATTTTCAGTTACCCCGAGTAACATGCAAGAAATGGCAAGTTTGGGCAGGGATCACATAATTATTGCCTAAGAAGTTCTCAGTGGGGCTAGGATGAGTGTCTGGAACAGTTAAGGTAATAATACAAACTTCAAGGAGACCCATCCATCATATCAAGAAAATCTAAACCACAATTCTCTAGGACGCAGATTTATATTAACAACACAAATCATGTAGCTGTAAACATCTTTGCAAACCTGTTAGAGAGAGTAAGGTGAATCTCCTTGGAGGACTCTTAAGATAGTCGTTTGAAAGTAATATGTGGCTGTGACAAAAAACCCAGAAATTTCCTGAAAGAAACAATAATCAGTTCAGGGTTATAGTGAGCTATAAATATTTCACATCATGCTGTGTCTGGAAAAATATGTCTTGACTTACCAGCACCCAGGCTCCTTTCTTATGTAACTTTTTCAACATAAATGTTCAGGCATTTTATAAATAGTTGAGACATTCAAAAATAGGGAGAGAAATTTAAAGCTAGGACTTCATGAAATTCCCAAATAGGGAAAAGGATGGCTTACATGTCTCTTTTTTACCTGTGTAAACCTGACTGTAAGATGCTAGTGAGCACTAAAAAATGGAAGCAGTTTGTATTTAAAGAAAGTGAAGAGAAAACAAAAATGATGATGGAATCTGCCTTTTGTCTCCTATAGAAAAGAGCCTGAAGTTAGGAATCTCCTCTTTAGACCTGAGAGCTCATTTGTTTTAATTAAATTTGTAATTTTTAAAAGGACCATCATGCTTGGTACCAAAACACAGGGAGTGTACAAGGCCCCAGATGACAATATATGGTCCTCTCAATTTGTAGATCATAGAAAAAAATAAGCTTGTACTGCAGGCTAGTGTCTCTCTAAATCACACATCATTTTCACACTAAGCGTAGACTAGGCAGAGAAAAAGACTGCTTCAGAGCAGATGTAAATTAAATTACATTTTAAAAATGTTTCATCTTTCTCAAATTTACCGAGCACCTACCATGAATTAAGCACCATGGTAGGCACTAAATATACAAAATCGCAATTCATATGACTAAAAAGCTCACATCATAGTAGAAGAGACAAAACCTGTAAATAAGTTCTTATAATACACTGACAGAATTGTTATGGACTGATCCAGTGTAGTGCTATAGGAACACAGAGGATATGACGCTTGGAGAACTGAGTCACTGAAGAAATGATGCTCTTGCAGACTCTTGACAAATGATTAGAATTTGGCCAGGAGAAGAAAGAACACTCCAGACCGAAAGACTAGTAGATTTGTAAATGGCACAGAGACCTGAAATAAAATTGTGTGTTGAGAAAATATAACATGTGGTTTTGTTTGACAGGTTGCATAAGACACATAAGGGGAGAGAGATGTTCCACACTTTAAAAAAAAAAAAAAAAAGCAAGCAGAAAGATGACAGTATGGTGGAGCATATTGATGAAGAAAGAGAGTAGCACAAGATGAGTGAACACAAATGGGCAGGGGACAGATCATAAAAGGGCATTTACAACCACAGTAAGGATTATGAACTTTCATGAGAGCAGTGGAAGGGTCAACTACAAATATGAAGCAGGAGAGTGACACAATCAGATCTGCATTTTATAACAACGACTGGCTTCTGTGTGGAGAACAGCTGGAAGATGGCAAGAGTGAAAATGGGGTGACCTGTCAAGAATCCATGTTAATAATAAAGGCCAGAGTGTATGAGAATCTGAACTAGAATGGTAGTAGGAATGAAAGAGTAAAAACATTAGCGTACAGTCATCAATATTTAATACGGTCAGCCATTTAAATTTGAGCCATTTAGTAAGCGTGTAATGGTATTTCATTATGGTTTTCATTTGCATTTTCCAAATAAATATGTTGAACATCATTTCATACTCTTATTGGCTATTTGTATATCTTATTTGATGATGTGTCTGTTCAAATTATTTACCCATGTTTTAAATAAGATTGTTTTCTTATTGTTGTTTTGAGAGTTCTGTGTATATAGGTTGGTGCTAACATAATTGTGGGTGTTGTATTACTGGAATTTGCCATTTGATATTGGAATATATTATTAAACAAATGTGGTTATGGTGTACATCATTTTAACGGGCATTTCTCAACTTTATGTTTTTTTGCTAATGATTTACTACTTGCTGTTTATTTCATGTTTATTTTAGACTACGGAAATGATGTTAGACAAAAAGCAAATTAGAAGAATTTTCTTATTTGAGTTCAAAATGGGTTGTAAGGCAGCGGAGACAACTCACAACATCAACAATGTATTTGGCCCAGGAACTGCTAAAGAACGTGCAGTGCAGTGGTGGTTCAAGGAGTTCTGCAAAGGAGATCCGAGCCTTGAAGATGAAGAGCATAGTGGCCGGCCATCAAAAGTTGACAATGACCAATTGAGAGCAATCATCAAAGCTGATCCTCTTACAACTACATGAGAAATTGCCAAAGAACTCCATGTCGACTATTCCATATTCCTTTGGCCTTTGAGGCAAATTGGAAAGGTGGAAAAGCTTGATAAGTGAGTGCCTCATAAGCTGAGTGAAAATAAAAAAATTGTCATTTTGAAGTGTCATATTCTCTTATTCTATGCAACAACAATGAACCTTTTCTCAATTGGATTGTGACATGCAATGAAAAGTGGATTTTATATGACAACTGGCAATGACCAGCTCAGTAGTTGGACTGAGAAGAAGCTCCAAAGCACTTCCCAAAGCCTAACTTGCACCAAAAAAAGGTCATGGTCACTGTTTGGTGGTCTGCTGCCGGTCTGGGCCACTACAGCTTTCTGAATCCCAGCGAAACCATTACATCTGAGAAGCATGCTCAGCAAATCAATGAGGTGCACCGGAAACTGCAACACCTGTAGTCAGCACTGGTCCACAGAAAGGGCCCAATTCTTCTCCATGACAATGCCCAACCACAGGTTGCATAATCAATGCTTCAAAAGTTGAATAAATTGGGCTATGAAGTTTTGCCTCATCCCCCATATTCACCTGACCTCCTAGCAACTGACTACCACTTCTTCAAGCATCTCGACAACTTTTTGCAGGGAAAACTTTTCCATAACCAGCAGGATGCAGAAAATGCTTTCTAAGATTTCCTCAAATCCCAATGCACGGGTTTTTATGCTACAGGAATAAACAAACTTATTTCTCATCAGAAAAAAAAAAGTGTTGATTGTAATGATTCCTATTTTGATTAATAAAGCTGTATTTGAATCTAGTTATAATGATTTAAAATTCACAGTCTGAAACTGCAGTTACTTTTGCACCAACCTAATATATTGAATACAAGTTTTTGATTGGTTATGTGATTTTTCAAATATTTTCTCCCAGGCTTTGACTTGTCTTTTCATTCTCTTAACAATGTCTTTTGGAAAGATTTTAAAATTATTTTGTTAAAGTCCAATCTGAGGAGAGCAAAAATACCTGGCAACCATCAAGCAGGCGCTGGAGACAAGAACTCTCTATCAGAGGAATTTAGAAGTAATCAGACTTCCCTGTTATCTTAAGACACCTGTTTCCAGGCCTCTTTTCAACTTAAAATTTATAAGTAACTAGAATTTGTCTACATCTCTGGAATGCATGCATGCCGAAACTCACTGTGCAACCCTTGAACCTTCATCAACATTAAGGCATCAAAATGTCTACAAGTACAATCATTTATTGTGCAAATTACATTTCAGCTCCCACATTAAGGTCCATAAATAGCTCTAAGGAAAAGTTCACTGTAGCTAGCTCAGCCCTCTCACGGAGGCACCCCGCTGCACTCGTCTGCAGCATTCTTTCTTTTTAATAAAACTTTCCTTTTTCAAACCTATACTGTTGTCAGTAAATTCTTCTTACCAACCCACGAGTCAACCACTTTCCTATGCCAGGGTTCTGGCACAATCAATCAGTTTTTTTGTACGGACTTGATGTTTTAGTATCATGTCTGAGAAACTGTCTAACTTAAGATCACAAAGATGTCCTTTCAAGCTCTGTTCTAGAAGTTTCATAGTTTTATTTAAGGTTTACATTTAGGTTTATGGTTTATAGTTCACTTTGAGTTAATTTTTAGATATGGTATAAGGTATAAATCCAATGATTTTATTTTATTTTTTTTGCACATGGATATCTAATTGTTCCAGTACCATTTATGGAAGAAACCATCGTATCACCACAGCATGGCTTTGTATTTTTGTTAACAATCAGTTGTTTATATGAGTATGTGTTTATTTTCTAACTCTGTGCTTTGTTCCATTGATATATTTGCTTACCTTTGTGGCAATACCATGCTGTATTGCTTAATGCAGCTTTATAATAAATCTTGAAATCTGATAGTATCTTATAGCTTTGTTCTTTTCAAAGTTATTTAGGCTACTCTAAATTGTCAGCATTTCTGTACAAATTTTATTGGCAGCTTGTGATAGCCGCAAAAATGTTTACGTGGCATTTGATAGAGTTTGCATTGAAGTATAGATGAAGTAATGAAGAAATAACACCTTGACAATATTGAGTCTTCCAATCCGTGAACATAGAATATCTTTCTATTTATATAGTTCCTTAAAAAAAAGTCTTTCATCAGTGCTTTTTTTTTTTTAACAGGAAAAGGGATCCCAATTCAGACCCCAAGAGAGAGTTCTTGGATCTTGTGCAAGAAAGAATTCAGGGCAAGTCTATACAGTAAAGTGAAAACAAGCTTATTAAGAAAGTAAAGGAATAAAAGAATGGCTATTCCATAGACAGACCAGCCCTGAGGGCTGCTGTTTGCCCATTTTTATGGTTATTGCTTGATGATATGCTAAACAATGGATGGGTTATTCACGCCTCCCCATTTTAGAACATACAGGGTAACTTCCTGACATTGCCATGACATTTGTAAACTGTCATGGCGCTGGTGGGAGTGTAGTAGTGAGGGCGATCAGAGGTTACTCTTGTGGTCATCTTGGTTTTGTTGGGGTTTGGTTGACTTTTTGAATGCAACCTGTTTTATCATTAAGGTCCTTATGACCCGTATCTTGTGCTGACCTCCTATCTCATCCTGTGACTTAGAATGTCTTAACCATCTGGGAATGCAGCACAGTAGGTCTCAGCCTCATTTTACCCAGCTCCTATTCAAGATGGTGTTGCTCTGGTTCATATGCCTCTGACGTTTCCCCCCTCCCTTTTATAAGAGAACACTTAATCTTAAGGGTTGCAGAGGGAGGAAGATTCATATTCTGGGCCGGGCGCGGTGGCTTACGCCTGTAATCCCAGCACTCTGGGAAGCCAAGGCAAGCAGATCACGAGGTCAGGAGATCAAGACCATCCTGGCTAACACGGTGAAACCCCATCTCTACTAAAAATACAAAAACTTAGCCGGGTGTGGTGGCAAGCGCCTGTAGTCTCAGCTACTCAGGAGGCTGAGGCAGGAGAATGGCGTGAACCCGGGAGGCGGAGCTTGCAGTGAGCCGAGATGGTGCCACTGCACTCCAGCCTGGGTGACAGAGCGAGACTCCATCTCAAAAAAAAAAAACATTAAAAAAAAAAATTCATATTCTGTAACTTCTTCAAGCTAAATAAGGGCAATGATATTTTTGCCTAACTATTAGGGTCTCTTGTATTCAGGGTAGAGAGGAGGTTAGTCAGAAAGGATCAATATGCTGAATCATAACTCTTGAGTTCCAACAAAAAGTGATATCTGGAAGATTAATAAGTATTCAGCTGAAGAAAATGTTGAGTAAGTTTATTCTTATTCCTATGCAAAGAGCACAATAGCGATATATTTTACAACAATAAAACAAAATAAGTAAAATCATTTCAAGTAAACTAAATTAGAGGGATTTCCAAGAACTGTGCAACTGTTGGAACCAAGCTAATATGGGGTTGCTAGGCAATTCCAATACATGCCCAGAATTAGAATACTGATCTAGATTATTACTTTACCCATCCCTCTTATTTCTTCCGAGCAGCAGTTAGAGATCACTGCTTGGTTCACAGGAATAAGCAGAGCTAGTCTAAATTGCAGAAACATACTTGAAAACAACTGATGAGACTGGAATTCAATAACAAGTGTACCATGCTTTGTGAAACATAATTTCTCTCTCCAGTTTTTCCATTTTCACCAAAGACAAATCATGGTAAGACTGATTTGCTTTATTATACTTGGCCTGATTCTTTGTATAAAGTGCAGCAAGAATAACTATTTTTCACATAAGCTATTTTTTAAATTGGTTCTGATGGAACTCTGTTCCATAGAAGAAATCTTAGATAAGACTTTTTTAGAGCTGAGCCCAACCATGGGTTTGTACTTTCAAATACCTGTGACCACTCCTCTTGAGGTTCCAAGATAACTTGGGGCTCCTGAACATGTTAGAAAGTGACATTCTTTATTTACCACAGGTCAGAAACCCTGAACAGAGACTGTGTAGGCAAGGTATGAGGCCAGTACCCAAAGGAACTTTAATTGGCTTTACAAGTTATATTTGAATCCTTAAAGGAAAGCATGCCATTCCGGTCAAAGCCTTGGAAAAATAACCGGTTTCTCCAATTGTGTCCTGTTGCAAAAGAAAAAAGATTCTGATTGAACTTATGCAAATAACTATATTGCCATAAGTTAAGAATACTCACAACTGGTTTCCAAATTCTAGAGAAATTAAGTAGAGAGAAACAAATATGCTCTAAATTTTGTTCACAGGAGTATACTTTACTCAACTGCTAAAAGCTGTAAATGACTTAAAAGAAAAGTTCCCTTGACTTGGAAAAACACAACAAAGGATCAGCAGCGTTTTAAGCAAAAAGTTTAAACGATCACTTCAGACTTCCTTAGTTTATGCAGTTAACTTTTGTTCTGCTTGTATTCATGAACATTTCAGGTCTCTATGAGAGTTCTAAAATTTTTTTTCCCTTTATTCTGATGTTATAATCTCCAAAGTTACCAGAAATCTGCATTTAAGAACACCTGCTAGATTTCTATAGTTGATTATAAACCACCTTCTAAAGACGACCAAAACAAGGCAACAATTGTCTGTGGCTGACAAAATGTTTTAGGGCAGCCACAGTCAAAGACACAATTGACAAGGAAATTTGGTTATGTCTGTGGCATACAAAAATTTATGTGACAATTATAATTGTTAATAACATATACTAAGTTAAATTACAATTACAGGAGTTTCCCATAATTTTGGAAAATATACCAATAACGCATTTACACAAATACAGCCCAAGGAAAGCCAAACACCATTTTCTATTTAACAATGCTTCCTGTGTGATTTTTATACCAATTAAGCCAAGCATCACTTTTACATTAGTGCATTATTGATATCAAATCCAATTCTTAATAAAACCTTATAGACAAATGTATTCAATCTTAATCAGTTTTACCATAAGGTATGATTTTCATAAACCTTTTATAATCCTTTACAAATTTTTGTAAAAGAGATCATAAGCAGATTTTTGCTTTAAGAAAAACCTGTTGCGCTCTTATTCCAACGGTTAATTTACTGAAAAACTGAATAACCCTTTAACTTTAGCCAATATGTTCACACACAGAATTTCTTTTACAATTAATTTTTTACAAAACTTCCACAACTTTCTTAAACCTTCAGCCTTATTCTAACTTAAAACAATCCTTTAGCCATTTAATTTAGGAATGAAAAATTCACACTCCTGTGACTTCCCATAATCTTTTACCAAAAGTACATTCTACTTTCCTCACACACCTTGTGTGTAGAACTGTCTTTTCAGTAGTCTCAAATACGTGTTGCACTGTTAACTCTTAGCAACTTTTCCTTTAGGTGAAAACCTTGGCAAGTAAGGGATTTTCATTATGTACTAGGTGTGGAGCCTAGGATCCAGAAAGAAGTGCAGAGAAGATCTGACTCTTTCCAGTGTTTAATTCCACGTGTCTCAGGCCTTACCTAGCTATAAAGCAGGCAAGTTGTACAGTTAAGAGTCATAGTGGCATTTTATGAAGCATTTGGGAGGCTCAATCACCTTTCAATTGTACAACATTTCTCGTATAAATTCCCTTTTTTTTTTTTTTTTTAAGCAACCAGTCATTTTACTTTAGGACAAGAATTTACCATACAAGATCCTTTCCTATATAAAATGTCTTCTTTTTTTTTGAGGCGGAGTCTCACTCTGTCGCCCAGACTGGAGTGCAGTGGCCGGATCTCAGCTCACTGCAAGCTCTGCCTCCCGGGTTTATGCCATTCTCCTGCCTCAGCCTCCCGAGTAGCTGGGACTACAGGCGCCTGCCACCGCACCCAGCTAGTTTTTTGTATTTTTTAGTAGAGATGGGGTTTCACTATGTTAGCCAGGATGGTCTCGATCTCCTGACCTCGTGATCCACCCGTCTCGGCCTCCCAAAGTGCTGGGATTACAGGCTTGAGCCACCGCACCTGGCCTAAAAATGTCTTTTCTTTATGACTTTCATTGCAAAGCTGGGGGGCATGGCTAATTCCACATGTCCCCAGGCCTTATTTAGAATAGGATGCTTCAATGTACAATGAACAATTTTTAAAGGTCAAGGAAGCAGTTTATGACCTTAAAGCATTTAGTAAACCGAATATCTGACCTGCATTATTTAGAACAAATGTTTATTTTTTGAATACATATTTATTTTACCAATAATCTTTAAAACTGTCTTTATTTCCCAAAGATTACTTAAGTTGCATGAATGAAATAAAAGGCATTACACTTTTTACTTTTGATTTAACCTCTTATTATTATTAAACCAATTAATCAAAGCTCTTTCATGTATAAACATCACACACATAATACATATAGATACACAGACAGAAGAAGATAAAGGACTCATCCCCTAAGCCAGGAATCGAACTCTGAACCCAGCTGTCACTGTGACGGTGGAGACCAAGAGAAAGTACTGCCAGGTGGTTACAAGGTCAAGCTCCCAAGGACATACAAGACCAGACGGAAACCCCATCCACTTTTTTTTTTTTTTTTTTCCAGGAACCTGCAGTTTGCTGGGCCATCTTGAAGAGCAGGCTTACAGGGGTCCTAGGCCACATTCTATCCTAAGGTACTGCTCTCCATTATAAAACACAGAAAGACACACACAGCATGCCAAAATAGCTACAGCTGAAGACGAACCGCACAAATCCTTTTTTCCCATTAATCAAAACTTTACAGCAGACAGTGTTTTTACCATTCATTCAACTAGTTTGCACAGAGAGAGAGAGAGAGAGAGAGAGAGAGAGAGATAAAGAGAGACAGAGACAGAGAGAAGAGAAAAGCATTGCCTGAGGCAGGATGGGGAAGGCAAGCTGCTCAGGGAGGCCAGAGAAAGACCCACCCATTGCAGTGACACTGAAAAGTTCAGGCGGCCACTTGTCGGTAGCAAAGGGATAGTTTCCAACAGTCCTGTCAGCTCTCACGTTTCCCCTTTTTGGGGAGGAAAAAGTTCCCCATGTCCCACACTCCTGTACATGCCTAACCTTATCACCCACTGCCGTCAGCAAATAGTACACGGCAGGTTAATCCAAAGAGAGCAGCAGTTAACATCCCGTATTGCCAAGCCCGTTCTTAGACGAAAGGGACTTTACCAATAGGGACTTTACTGAGAGGGGCCTCTAATCCCCTAAATCTTAGAAGGGACTCTAACCCTCCTAAGTTGGGCCTCTAGTCCCAAATCAGTCAAGCATCTTTGCCTTTTATTAAGAGGGACCTTTAACCCACTCTGTTTTAGGAGACACTCTAACTCCCCTAAGTTGGGCCTCTAACCCGATCCCATCTTTTACTCAGGTATATGCACCTTACTTACCCAAAGTCAGCCACTCAGTGCTGCAGTCCACTTCCTTTGGGTCAGGAAGTTTCCTCAGTATCGTCCCTTTTGTGGTTCTCAAGAAAGATGTTACCGGACCCACCACTTACCCAAAGTTAGCCTTTGGGTTGGGAGTTTAGCACTATAGTCCGTTTCATGGTCGCCAGAAAGATATTAGAGAAAAGGAGTCCTGATCCAAATCCCAAGACAGGGTTCTTGGATCTGGTGCAAGAAAGAATTCAGGGCGAATCCATAGAGTAAAGTGAAAGCAAGTTTATTAAGAAAATAAAGGAAGAAAAGAATGGCTACTCCATAGACAGGGCAGTCCCGAGGAATGCTGGTTGCCCATGTTTCTGATTATTGCTTGATGATACATTAAACGAGGGGTGGATTATTCATGCCTCCCCGTTTTAGACCATGTAGGGTAACTTTCTGACGTTGTCATGGAATTTGTAAACTGTCATGGCGCTGGGGGGAGTGTAGCAGTGAGGACGATCAGAGGTTAGTCTTGTGGCCATCTTGGTTTTGTTGGGGTTTGGTTGGCTTCTTGAATGCAAGGTTTTATCAGTAAGGTCTTTATGACCCGAATCTTGTGCCGACCTCTTATGTCATCCTGTGACTTAGAATGCCTTAATCATCTGGGAATGCAGTCCGGTAGGTCTCAGCCTCATTTTACCCAGCTCCTATTCAAGATGGTGTTGCTCTGGTTCACATGCCTCTGACACTTTGTAAATTTCTGTGTATAGTTCCTGCACATATTTTGTTAGATATACCCAAATACTTCACTGTTTGGTTCTATTGCAAATGGTATTTTTTTAAGATGTCAAATGTTAATTTCCAGTTTTTCATTGCTGGAATACAGGAATGCAATTGACTTTTGAATATTGTCCCGGCATCCCCTTGTATCCTACAACTTTGCTAAACTCAGCTTTCATTTATAGAAATTTTTGTTTTTAGATTGATTAAGATTTTTGTGTAGACTGTCATTTGTGAATAAAGACAGTTTTATTTCTTCTTTTCTAATGTGTATGTCTTTTATTTCTTTTTCTTACCTTATTGAACCAGTTAGGTCTTACTTTAATTTAAAAAGTTACTATTTTATTCAGGACCGTGGGATCTGTTTTCAAGGATACATTTTAAAAGTTTTGGTGGGGGCGGTGGCTCATGCCTGTAATCCCAGCACTTTGGAAGGCCGAGGCAGGTGGATCACGAGGTCAGGAGATTGAGACCATCCTGGCTAACACAGTGAAACCCCGTCTCTACTAAAAATACACAAAAATTAGACAGGTGTGGTGGTGGGCGCCTGTATTACCTGCTACTCGGGAGGCTGAGGCAGGAGAAAGGCGTGAACCTGGGAGGTGGAGCTTGTAGTGAGCCAAGATCGCGCCACTGCACTCCTGCCTGGGCCACAGGGCGAGACTCCATCTAAAAAAAAAAAAAAAAAAAAAAGTTTCAAGTAGTTACTCACTGGATGATAGTCTGATTATTCAAAGAGCCTCCAACATTTCTTAAAAGAATTTCTGTTGTTGGTGATGGAATCAGATTAAATCCATTGATATTCCTCAGGAGGCAGGAGGGGACTATAAAATCTTTCCCCTGAATTGAAAAGGGGAAACTAGAAAATTTGAGAAGGTAGTGTGACATGGCAGTAATATTGCATTTTTATATACATCAGGTAATACCTCAGAACATCTATTATTCCATTTGGTGCTCGTAAGAACTCTGAGAGGTCAGTATTATCTTTTTTTTTTTTTTTTAAGAGATGGAGTTTCACTCTGTCACCCAGAGTGGAGTACAGTGGCACGATTTTGGCTCACTGCAGCCTCCGCCTCCTGCTTCAAACAATTCTCCTGCCTCAGTCTTCCGTGTAGCTGCAATTATAGGCACCCGCAATCATGCTTGGCTAATTTTTGTGTTTTTAGTAGAGACGGGGTTTTGCCATGTTGGCCAGGCTGGTCTCAAATTCCTGACCTCAGGTGATCCACCCGCCTCCTCCTCCCAAATCCCATGCTAGGATTATAGGCATGAGCCACCGCGCCCAGCCTATTAAATTCTTTACATATAGGAAATCAGAATTCAGACAATAACATGTTGTATCTAAGCGTATATGGCTTCGTAACTCTTCATTTAATATTCTAAGAACAACTGATCTATTTAGATATCCTGATTTATGCATTAGGGAAGCTCTGGCTTTTTCTGTAAGTACTGGGACCGGTCTATATTATGTGGCAGTTTTACATATTTTCCTATTGGTGTACAAGAGTTGGAATAAAAGTTTCTGGCAAACTCGTTTTGCCTTTATGTAATCAACTGTACACCAGGGAGCTGTACTTTCTCTGACACCTTGCCCCTTTAAACACGACACTGTAAGTACTGGATTCTTTGATAGCTGAGCAGATAAATGATTTCCACTAAGTTATTCCCCTGCTCTGCCACTCTATAGTTCTGACTGCACAGAAAGTTCAAGGGCACAGAAGTGTTTATGATACATGAGGCTCTCAAACACAGAGTCTAGGGACCCCAGGGTTGGACTTCATCTTGCTAAAAGGCATAGAAAATGCCATAGCTAGTGTGCTCCACTTTCATTCAGGAAACCTCCAGATGCCTGCTGGGTGAGTTTAGGTATGATTGATGTCTTTTCTTCAGTGATACTGGCTTTAAATAGTAATCTAAGTTTGTCTTTTTTTGGCAAAACCTTCACAAATCCAACTTCTTTTGTATTCTGATTTTTTTTTTAAAACCTTTAGGACAACTCTTCTCACTGCTTTATAATAGAAATATTTGTTTCATAGTTTCTTCCTACCACTCTCCCCTATTAGGCTGTATGCTTTCTGAGGACTGGCTCCTTGCCTTATTGATCATTGTATCATCAATGTTGAGGACAAGATTTAGAACCAGAGTGAACACTGAATAAATAATTGCTTAATGGAATTGAAGAGTAGGATTTTTATTTGTTCTAGATGCACAGCAACAAAATTTTTTTTTAAAGTTTTTTCATTATTAGACTTGTTTTTCTGATTAGTTAAGCAGAAAACAGTATGAGACTTGGGTAGTAGGCAACTGTCAGTTATTCCTCTAGCTATCCTATAAGGAGGAGTAGAGTTGGCGTTGTCCTTGCTGTCTCTCCAGTAGAGTTGTCTGTTGTGGGGACAAATTTCTCACAACTCACTGGACCATATAGTCAAGGTGTTCCATATGCCCACAGTATGAAAGACAAGGTCTCTGCCTTCAAACAATTCGTAGTCTCTATAGATAATAAGAAAATAGCCCAATAAGCAAACAAAACTATAATTACAGGCCGTTGTGATATGAAAGACATAAACAGGGTGGTGTTTTAGAGTGTGGTCGGGGAGAAGGTTGGCTGCTTTGGAAAGAATTCTCAGGAAAGACATCTCTGAAGATACGACATTTGTCCTGAGATCTGAATGAACAATAACAAAAACAAAACAAAACAAAAATGCCGGCCACATGAACAGCTGAGAAAAGAGCACTCCAGCCAGAGGAGTCAGCAAGCACAAAGGTGTTAATGTGAGAAAGAACTTTACTTCTTTGAGTGACAAAAAGGAGGCCAGTATGATTGAGATGATAAAAAGAGAGTTATACAATGAGATTGGAAAATTGTCAGGGGCCAGATCTTAGGAGGCCATGTACCTCATGAGAAGGAGTGGGAATTGTATTTTCAGTGTGATGGAAAGGCACGAATGGGTTTTAAGCAGAGAATGGCATGAACTGATTTGTTTGGGAATTATCCCACTGTTTGGAGATTAGACTCTTGGATGTGAAGGGCAAGAGTGGAAGCAGAAACATGAATTAGGAAGTTGATGACACCATGACACTATCCACAGTGACGTGGACTATTCTGGTAGCAGTAAGGAAGGAGAGAGGTGAATGGATTTGGGGATATAACTTGAAGTAGGTTGACAAAACTTGCTGATGCATTATATACGAGTAATTACAGAATAGAAAGAATCAAGGATAACTAATTGATTTTTGGTTTTAGCTACTGGAGGAATGATAGTGCTGCTTACTGACACATGAAAGACTGAGGAATAAGCAGACATTTGTTTGTGGAGTAGAGAATCAGGAGCTCGGGCCATATTAAGTTTGAACTGTAGCAGACAATTATGTGGATATGTTGAGAATATAACAATCTGGAGTTCAGAGAAGGGTGAAAGCTAAGGCTATAAATTTGGTATATGACTGATAGTAAAAGTCATATGCCTGGGTGAGATATTTTAGGGATAAAGTATTTTTAGAGAAGAGTACCCATCAACATTGGGATCCCTCAACATTGAAAGGCTGTGAAGAAGAGGATAATAATGGTAAACAAATTGAGAAGAAGTATGAAGAAAGTAGGTAGAGTATGAAGAAAATCGGAAGACTGCAACATTTTGAATGCGGAGAGATGAATGTGTTTTAAGAAAATGAGTTTTTAAGACAATAATAGGGAAGAGTCACTGAATTTAAAAGCATGAGGATTTTTTTTTTTTTTTTTTGAGACGAAGTCTCGCTCTGTCGCTCAGGCTGGGGTGCAGTGGCCGGATCTCAGCTCACTGCAAGCTCCGCCTCCCGGGTTCACGCCATTCTCCTGCCTCAGCCTCCCAAGTAGCTGGGACTACAGGTGCCCGCCACCTCGCCCGGCTAGTTTTTTGTATTTTTAGTAGAGACGGGGTTTCACCGTGTTAGCCAGGATGGTCTCGATCTCCTGACCTCGTGATCCGCCCGTCTTGGCCTCCCAAAGTGCTGGGATTACAGGCTTGAGCCACCGCGCCCGGCTAAAAGCATGAGGATTATTGGTTATTATAAGAAAAAGAATAGGATGCTCAAGTCAATCGCTACTAACTTCGCAAAGCAGAACAAGGTGAGGCCATCTGTTGAAAGTGTGTGGATGAGGCTCTGACAGGTTTGAGGAAACATATAAAGGTACAAAACGGAGATGATGAAAGCAAATTTATTGGGGGAAATGTAAAATTTCCAGGCACCATATAGTGTCCATATGAGGATTGTGATGATGAATTTAAAGAGCATTTTCCCAGGCAATATTTTTCAAAGCAATATTCAGATGCTTAGTTTTCCATGTGAGAAAATGACATATTTCAGTTCAACCAAGTTTGGAATTTTATTCCTTGCTCAGAGGGATACAAGGACTAGGGTATAAGAAAGGGGGTGACTATAGTGCTTGATGATGGGATATAATTTGGGTAAAGGAGTGAGGAAGTGAAAATGGTGTTGGGACGTAAAAATGTGATGTGGTGAATGGATTGGAGATTACAATGTAGTTGAAAAATTGTTGGAGTAGGGGTACAAGAGAGAGACTGATATCAAGATTTCAGATGTGGTGCAGTTATGGTAATGCTAAGCATGAGTGTGTATACATGAAAAGTGGGTGACTGACATGAGGTGGAGGTAGAGACAACTGGAGGAAGTCAAGAAGCTGTGAATTCAGAATATTGGACATTTCATATGTGTGGTAATTGATATCACTAAACATTATAACTGGACAGAAGTGGAAATGGTGTCAGGGAACCATAGGCAAAGATTTCAGTGAATGAAAAGACACCAGGAGGTCAGTAGTTGGCAGCAACTAGGAGAGGTAGCAGGTGATTTCATTGATGGTGTGAGCTTTGAAAGAGTTGGGGATTTTGAAGAAGAAAAGAGGAGACGTGATTTTGAAGTGGCAGTGAGAAATAAGACTGCCCCTAGCTCTGGGATTCCAGGATTATGAGAGGAAAAAAAAAATCACTTTTGAGAGTTGCACACCCTCATGGGACAGGCAGGTCACAATTAAAATGAGGAGGTAGAGGGGTGGTTTTGGGAAGAGGTAGAAGATATACAAAGATTGAATAAGAAATAGGTTCCCAAAAGCTGAGAAGTGATAGGTAGGGGTTTGAGTCAAATTACACGGAGCAGTATAGAAAGGAAAATAAAGATGAGTGAGGTAAGCAAGAATGTGAAGCATTATGGAATTAGTCATTATGGTTTCATATGAGTGGGTGGGCAATAGTTCAAATTATAGATCCACATACCATACTCGATTCAATGATTTGGTGATTATGTGTCTGATTGGCAGGGGGTCAGGTGTTAGAAGTGTTCTTACCAAGAATACAAAGAGATTTGATGGCCTTTGGGGTAAGTGGGCAGTCATACAAGCTTATCATGTTGTGACTTTCTGAAGAAGAAAGCCATGTGATGGGCATCCTCTCCCCCTAGTGAAATACTTGGAACTTTCAAAACACAGATTATCTGTGGGAATCTCTGTGGGACAGATTCTCTCTTTGTGCTTATGAACATGGAGAAATGGTATCTAATTTAGTACAACTGAGCTTTGTATGTTGTGCAGCTTTTGACTTCTTGGAATGTGCTTTTTTTCTGAGAATGTATGATCCATCATAAGCCAAAGTGATATGAGATAAATCCTGTGTCTTCAGACACCAATTTCCTTTCCTAAGAAGTGGACTCCAACCCTGCTCAGGTAGAGTTGTCACTGGTGGCTCAAATGTATACTTGAGGGACACATAAGTCTTGCTAAGGAAGGAAGGTTGCTCCTTACAACCATCCCATGTCTGGGTGGCAGGTATCATACCACTCTTTACAGTGGGATAATTTTTACTGAAGGAAATACAAATATTTTACCCCCAAATATATTTCTTTGACATATTTTGAGATGGCTGTTAGAGGGCCAGCAAACAGAAGTGGTCCTGTAATGCTGTCTTTTGCAGGAAAATGATTTTATCTGTAGAGAATCTATATTAAAGCAGGCATGCATTTTCTTGTTCAGATCTAGAAAAGATTAACTGAGGGCCTGACACCTTTAAAGGTCTAAAACAAAATTTACTATCTGTTCTCTCTAAGGGCTACTACCTGTGAGATTTCATTTACCTAACAAGACCACCTTTGCTACCCAAGTCTCCTCTTTTCTCCATTTCATAACCTCTCTTGCTATTATTACCTGATTTACCACCATAACATTTTTGACCATGCTTTGAACTCCTGTTCTTTTTGTAAGCTCAAGATGATATATAAGCTTCTGTATCTCATTGGGTATTTGGATTTTCATTCTGAAGGCTTCCATGTCCTACAAAACTATAATTAAATAAATATATATGCTTTTTCTCCTGTTAATCTGTCTTTTGTGAGTTGATTTTTCAGTGACGCTTCCCCTTTGTTCTTCATTGGTTCCTGCTCTAGGGTGCCAACTACTCTTATTCTTCTATCCATTTTTCAGTCCATCCTACTCTTACTCTCACATTCTTCTAGGAATGGGAATGGCTTTCCTTTTGGGCCATGTTGGGGCCATCTGCCAGGTTTCCTGGGGGTAGGACTGCATCTGTCTCTACCAGCTCCTGGACATCATTTGCTCATTGTGATTATTTATTTATCTTGACAGCTCTACCTCTTGTGCCCACCCTGACACTGATTTTAATTTTTTTTTTTTTTTTTTTGAGACAGAGCTTTACTCTTGTTGCCCAGGCTGGAGTGCAGTGGTGTGATCTCAGCTCACTGCAACCTTTGCCTCCCGGTTTCAAGCGATTCTCCTGCCTCAGCCTCCTGAGTAGCTGGGATTACAGGCACCCACCACCACACTGGGCTAATTTTTGTATTTTTAGTAGAGATGGGGTTTCACCACGTTGGCCAGGCTGGTCTTGAACTCCTGACCTCAGGTGATCCACCTGCCTTGGCCTATTCATAATGGTTGATTAAATGAATTAAATCTGAGTGAGTAGAAATGCTCACTGTCCTACATTGATTTATTAATTCTTATTCTCAATTGTCTGCCAATGCTAGGACAACCAGTCAGTAATATCTGCCAGTTATTTCTTTCTTTCAATGGTAATTTTTGACCATTTATTATATGACAGATGCTATTATAGGAACTGTGGATACAGTCATGAAGAAACAAAAATGATTTAGGTCTCTATCCCTACGGAGCTTGTAGTTAAGCAGGGAAGATAAACCTTAAACAGGCATGTGTGATGGCTAACTATATGTGTCCACTTGGGTAGGCTATCATGCCCAGTTGATTGGTCAAACACCAGTCGAGATGTTGTTATAAAGCCACTTTTTAAATATATGGTCAACATGTAACTGTTGTAGTACTTTGGGGAAAGCAGATTACCCTCCATAATGTGGGTGGGCCTCATATAATCAGTTGAAGACCTTAAGAGACAAAGACTGCTGTCTCCCAAAGAAGAAATTCTCAAGACTGCAGCAGATATCCTGCCTGTGTTTTTAGCCTGTGGGGTTTGGACTGAAGTTTCCAACATCAACTCCTATTTGTATCTCCAGCCTGACAGCCTGAAGAACACTGACTAATAGAATAGGTGTATAATTATTCAGGCATAAACTATGGTAAGTGCTATGAATAGCATGTCTATCAGTGAGTCTAATCAGGAACTTCATTTTGTTTAATTCAGGGACTGCCTTTTTAAATAAGTAACTTTAAAAAATATGCTAGATGCATAGACATATTGCAGGTAAAGAAGGAAGATTTATACAAGCAGAGGGAACCCAAGATCTGGACATCCTGTGATGAGTGATTGGGTTCATTTATAGTTAGAGTATGTTAAATGAGCAGGTGAGTGCTGTGAGATGAGGCTGGAGAGACAAGCAGGGGCTAGCTGTGCAAGATCTTGTAAGGTAGTTACTAGCTGTCTGGCCCTGGAAGTCAGTTAATCTTCCTAAGCTTCTGTTTCTTGATTTATAATATGGGGGCAATAAAACCTCTCTAAGGTAAGAAGTCAATTAGATAATGTATGTAAAAAGACCTAACCCAATGCCTGGCACAGAATAAGCACTCAAGACATGAAAATGGTTATTCTCTTTCCAGTTAAATCCTATCCCGCCTTTAAGATGCAGTTCAGTACTCATATCTTCCATGTAGATTTTCTTAACAAGTCTGGTATGCCTTGAACTTTTTCTTTGCTGAAATACAATTATGTCAAGAGTCTTTCTGAGTTTCACCCTTATTGTTTCAAACTATGTGAACGCCTCCAGCTTATTTCTAAGAGATCAAAGGCCAGAACTTGAGGCTATCAATTTTCTGCAGCCTCCACTCCACCATAGTAATTTGGTAAATTGGCTGGTAACTCATGCTGCTCGTTGCTTCTTTCATAGTATATCTTTCACAGTCTCACTCAGCCTCTCTGGCCACTTTTGCAAGAGGCTCACTTGGGGTTAGAGGCACAGCTAGAGATTCGAAATGTGAGCAAAACTCGATTGGCCCATTTGGGGACAGAAGCCAGTACCTTCACCTTGAGCACAGGGTGACATTTAAATGACCTTTTTAGGAGATGACACAAGCATTTTGGAATGTTTGTCACAGTTTTATAGCGTACACCAGAAGACATCATTCAGGCTTATTTTCCATCTTGTGTTCCTTTTTTCTTTCCCCCAGAAGATCTGATTAACTATGCCTCTGATTTCATCTCTTTTCTCTGTGCCATATTTAATGGAATTGTTTTGTATTAATATCAGGGAGTGGGAGTGGGGTCCAATGAATTATATTTGGTATTCTAAACATTTAATTTGTTAACTCCTAAGCAAACTTTCAAGAAGTTAAGCTTTCTGTCTCTCAGTTGGGGAGGAGAAAGAAGTTCCCTTTTAACTTACTTGTCACTTGAACATCTTCAGGCTATTTGTGAATGCCAAGACCAACCTGTGGGAAATCCTGAGGTTTTGCTGGCTCTCTTTCTCTCAGCAGGGTTAGGGAATATATTTCTATATGCCTGACACTTCCTTCAGCTACTAAGAGACTTGTTTTTGTGTGTGTTAACCAGCATATTTTCAAACTTGAATAGCATACCAAGAAGCCTCGAAATAATAATTTACCTCTTTTCCTTTTTGCATATAGCAAATATTTCATACTAAGTTGAACATGGAATGTGTAAACCAGAAAATTACACAATAGCAAAATTTAAGTTGAAGAATTAGATGCACTTAAATTACCAAAAGGAATGACCTGGCTAGCAGTTGTTATTAAAGTTGCACTTCTGTTCAACATGGAATATGCTTCATAAAGTCAAGTATCTCTTTTTAGAGGCATTTTTATTTGCATTTTTTTCTACCTTGAGTAGCTCTGAATCCTCAAAGGAAGAAACATTAGGTACTACACATGGCCTCATAAGTCAAGTAGTTACTGTTTGTTGCACTGGCTGAAAATAATGTGGGAGTTTCAAGCCAGAATTTAATCCGTGTTACCAGATAATTGTTCTTGTGAGAAAAGGATAAAAGGGATTTTGACTATTTGGGATACGTTGAAAAAATAATTACATGGGAAAGAATGACTAGTTAGAGGAGTATAGAACAATGGTGTCTCAAGCCAGTGTCTATCTTTTAGGCAGAATATCAACACGGAATGGCCTCCACCTTGAGCAAATGGGGACCTTCTCCGTGAGAAGAGAGATGGATTGATCGAGAACCACATAGGGCTCTAATAACCATTGTTCTGGGCAGGGAATCTGGGCACCGGAATTTGACTCCCAATTTCACTCACTTACTGCCTTGCCTAATCATAGACAGGTCACTTATGCTCTTGGAATCTTTATTTTCCCTGGAAATGATTAATATATTGAGTATCATGGGAAATAATAAATACATGAAAACACCTAGCTTAATTAAGAGTAGGAATCTGAAGGCACTTTGGATGTCACAAGGTTGTATTACTATCATTACTATCTTTCATGCAGCTCTTTATTACCTATAAAGCACTTTGAGATAATTATCTCCTTTCATATCTAAAACTTCAGCTTATTGTCACATGTTCACATTTGTTCCCTCATGGCTATCCTGAAGGAAGGTACAAGCAAAGAATAATTTGGCTGTTACTCAAACCTCTTGAGTTTCCTGTTTGTTTTTCTTCAACAGAGAGATAAAGATTGTTTGTGGTTATTGCAGACATGCCAATTTGGTCACTAACTTAGTTGGTCATTAATTTCCACTGTCTGCCAACCACAACTTTTATTAAAACTTACTGCTTTATGCTTTATTTATCTTTAGGGACATTCTGATATTTCTTTCTTAGTGCTGAGAGAGAAGCACTTGACCTTTTTATATGTCCAATATCATACTTGCTACCCTCTGGGAATTTCATAAATGTATGCAACATCATTTCTATTTTTATTAGTAAGAGTCTTCTGTGTGTCACTGTCTTCTGTGAGCTCATGAATAATCTATATTATATATCCTCTTCCTACAACGACCCTGTTACGCTGCCACAGCCAGGATATACTTTATGCTTTATCTGGCCTTTCTAAATCCTTAAAGGTTTGCTCACATTTATATTACCAAAATTATTCTCACACTAAAATGCTAACACCATGTCCATATCCAATCCGTGACTAAATTGTACCGTTATTGTGAATGTGCCTGGCATCTGCAATTGCTGATACCGTTTTTAAAATATGACTATCACTTTGCTCCCAATAACAATTTTAGATCTTCTGCAAGGCACATAACTTTTCTCTATCTGCATGTTAATTATTTAATAAATCAATTTTTTGCCTCCTAAAGTAGTTTGCTTAACAGGAGCAACGTATCATATTTCCATATAAAGTGCTTATAAAAATAAGATGGAATGGAGTGTTTCCAGAGGAGAATGATTATGAGGTTGAGCTTTTCATAGCTACAGTATTAATTTATAAAATTATTTCAATATATTTCAAATTGTTAACATTGCACTGAAAGTGTTGTCAGCTACTGGCTGGAACTTGACATAAAATGTCTCACTCAAAGCAATTTCATCTCATAAGCTTTTGTTAAAATGGTCATTTATTAAACTCAGAAAAGGGAGATATCTTTCCAGCGTATTCTTTCTTTTTATGTATTTCTTTTGACTGTGTGACCATAGATTCAGAAATGTTTTCTCGATGACACGGCATTCTACATTTATTTGCAACAGAGTAAATATTCACCATTTTTGAAGAAAAATAAACTAGCTTGTCTGATTTGGATCTTAAATACAAAGCTCATCAGAAAATGAATTGTTTTCTTTTTCAGGACCAACAACCAGTCAATTACTTATCAGACCTTTATTGAGCACTCCAGTGTTAAAGAGAATGTGCTAAGTGCTGGGTTCTATGGGAGTCACAACGAAGTGTGAGACATGGCATATCATAGGCACGAATCTATCTTTATGGGTCTTAGAAGTGGTTCATAACGAGGATTTATTTCATCATACTTCAATATTCCTTAAGTACCATATCTAAATCATTTTATTTCTGACACCCCATTCCCTTCTGTATACGTGCTTATCTAATGTTTGTGCTTCAAGTGCTTTATGTTGAAACAGCTGTTATGAAATTTTGCAAAAAGCAAAAGGGCTTTAATAAAATCAATTGTTTCTGTGTGATAGAATGAACTTTAAAACTAGAGTAAACACTCAGTCCAGCAATGATCTGTAAAGTAGTAGTGTTTTTGCATCCAAGTCAATAATTTAGCTCATCCTTAGCTCTAGAAAGGACTGAGGGTCACCTGAGGGTTTGGCAAATCTTTGGTGGTAAGAGTTGGAATGAGAGTCTCAGGACGAGGGACAATATAATACATAAAAGCCGAGAGGTAGACATGGTGCTGGGAGAGAAAGAGGCTCATTGTGTATGTTAGGAGGAAGATAAATTTTTGATCAGATGATTTGGGACCTAGTCAACTGGATTCATTTACTAACACTCCTAAAATTGGAAATTCGTACTTTGAAAATCCTATTTTTTTCTCTATTTGTGTTTTACATCAATTTAATTTTTATATTCTCACAGCATGCATTAAAACTCTTGAATAAATGCTACCCTGCTCAGCTCTACAAAATGGATTCTTGTCAAAAACTACAGTGGAGCTTTAATGAGTGAGCCTGGAATGGTAGTGACAGTAAGAACCAGAGTGATTGACCCTTGTTGGGAAAATAAAACATGAAGGAACAAAGAACTTAGTTAGAAGCTGACAGTAGATTCATCCCTTTCATCCTGGAGTCTGGGGCACCTTGCTTTGAAATTCAGAGACAGGTGTGTGCTTTGTTTAAAAATGAAGGCCATCTCTTACTTGTGGTAAGGTGTTCTTGGGCTCGGAGCCCAAGTTATCTCATTTACTAGGCTCTAGCCTACACAGGAAAGCCCAGGTTAAATATCAATTACACTTTGGGGACAAAGTGGAGCAAAGATCTGCATACGGTTCATACATTCATTTATCGTGTAACAACCAAGAAATGTGCCCTTGACTGAGAACAGCACTACTAATAGCCTGCTACAGACTTCCAGACTCACTTATCATACACTTAATTTAACAGATATTTATCAAATGTCAGTTCTATGTCAGAACTTTTGCTGAGAACTACAGACCAGCGTGAAACAAAGTCTTTTCAAAGTTGTCAGTGCAAACCTCTAATAAAATACATGTATTATTTGGGATGAAGAATATGTTTCCTATTAACTTAGAGCATCTTAACATAAATGAGGTGATTAGCGCCTGGATAAAGCTGTGCCTCAATCAAATAATATATAAAACAAGGAAAAGCTTGTTTAATTAGCTGTGTGTGTGTGATGGAGTGGTAGGGTAGGTGGCAGAGGGAATGGTATAATCCTGAAGCAGGACCAGCTACATAATTTTTGAGGCTTGATGCAAAATGAAAATACAGGGTCCCTTGTTCAAAAATCAGAAAAAAAGGTGATGTTAAAGGTATGAAAATATAAAGCTTCTCCCTTTAGAAATATTTTATTATTTATGAAACTTAATAGGGGTAATAGTGACACATGAGTAATGGCATAATCTTTAGAAATGCAAAGAATAATATTTGTTTCATAATTTTATAAATCAGTGCCATAATTTTATATGTACGGTAAATAATAACATTTCATTAATGTGACATCTTGATTGAGCACAAGATTCTTCTGGCTCACTTTTCTGCAAATTAATTTATAATATCATCAAAATTTATACTTATTGCAATCTTGTTTTTAGTCAATATAATTGAAAGTACCATCAGTTACTGGTGACAAATGTAAGATTGCAAATCTCCTTTGATATGTTTTAATATTGAAAAGGATTTTTCTACTCATGTAACTGTAACTGATGCTGTTAAGAATATTTTTAGACAAGGACAATTTTCAGGTAAGGTTTTAACAAATTATTTTAAAATATAAATTTTAGTACATCTAGAGCTGATGATTCTCATGAAGCTATTTTTCTAAAAAGATTTAACTCTTCATACAAGTCAGTTGCATGTAAGTCAGAATTTAAATGTAAATGTAAACAATGGCAGTTTAATGTTTATTTGACATTTCCTGCTACTCATGGAGGTTATATAATTAAGCAAAAGTGACTTCATTATTTACAAAACATTCAAAATGCTTGTTTATTCATTCTACCACTCTATCTTCAATTACAAGGAAATGTTAATTTTCAAATTGTCTTCATCTTTAATATTTGGTTCATCCAAAGCTTTATATGAAAATACTTATTTTCTGTTGAATAGGATAATCTTTAAAATTAATTCTTTTCTAAGCCTGTGGATATTTCCTTTGCAAGGCTGCAACAGGTTTCAAACCCAGAAAGTCTAAATTCTTTGAAAAATCCAAATAAATCTCTGATATGTTTATTGTAATGTACAATGCATTTTATACTTGTTTTATAGTAATTTGCTGGCAAACTTTATTGCCTAAAACAGGCAGTTACATGTCCCAAAATTCAAGTCAGAGAGTCACTATTCGTGTAGATGGCAGAGGGATGGGCTTTGGGGATGGATAGATAAGTGAATGTCAACTTTGGTCCCAGTGCTGGCCCCATACGGAGCATCCCCTCTTTTTTGGGGCTGCAGCCACTGCTATGACAACTGTAGCTTCTGCTGTTTTCACCACTATTGACTCCACCAGTCTTGACCTAGATCCTGGCCACAGCTATTCTTTCAAGGACCTGCAGTACCCTGGACTACCCTGGGTGTGCACAGTGCACTGGATGAACTGCTATGTGCTATGTGCATACTACCACCTGGCATATCTTGTGT
The DNA here is from genome assembly GCF_002776525.5 of Piliocolobus tephrosceles. NCBI lineage: Eukaryota > Metazoa > Chordata > Mammalia > Primates > Cercopithecidae > Piliocolobus > Piliocolobus tephrosceles. Next base: position 11,934,426 of record NC_045445.1, on the reverse strand, counting down.
GCTCACACAAATGTTCTGTTGTCCCATTAGATTTCACTTACAAACCACAAGATCAAAGATAAAATTATTCATAATTTCAAGACAGTGACAGCAGGGCATTACACCAAGCACAGGGCCGTTCTGAGAGTGAGGCCTTGAGGAAAAAGGAAGAAAACTACCTCTCATTCTGATTACTTTGTAACAGAGAACAAACCCCACAATAACACTTCTTCGAAATATCCTGCCACAAGTAGATGAACAAGATTGCTTCCACCCACAAAAACCTCCTTAATGCTTTTGCATCGAATCCTAGTTTTCCTTCTCAGTCATATTATTTTTGCTTGAGCTTTTTGCTTCTTTTGCTCCTGCTGATGGAGTTCATTCCAGTTAGTCCTTTGCTATTTTTTTCTAAAAATTTAGTTACAGTGACACTGAGAATATTTGCAGAATGTTGCAGAGTGTTCATGTAAGCATGTGTATATGTGTTTTCGGACGTGTAAAGAAGGAGGAGGAGGAAAGAGAGAGACGGAGAGACAGAGAGAGACAAAGAGAGAGAATGAATTTCATCTCTACAGAGGCAGGGAGACCTGACTCCCCACTTAGTAGATGGATGAGTAACCCTAAGCAAACCACTTAAACGCTATGACATTTCTTCATCTGTAAAATGGGAATAATAATGGTACCCATTTCACAAAACTCTTTTAAGAAATTAATCAGCAAATACCTCTTGAGAAACTTCTTGGTATCAGGCACTGTTCTAGGTGCTAAAAATACAACCGTAGTTTCTTCATGGAGCTACATTCTTGTAATGAGACATACAAAATACACAATATGTAAAAAAAAAGAAAGAAAAAAGACTTAGTGTATCAGATGGGCATCGGTGCTATGAAAAAAACCAGGAAAGGTTAGCAAGGACTGGGGTAGGGAGGAGAAGGTCATTTTAAATAGGGTGGTCCTGGATGCCTTCTCTGGTCAGGCGGTATTTGAGCAGAGGCCTGAATGGGGTAAGGGGAAAGCCAGACAGATTCTTGGGGAACAGCATTCCAGTGAGAGAGTACAGAGAGCGCAAAGGCCAGGAAGAGGAAAGGAATTGCACAGAGAGCAGGATGGTGAGTCATGGAGGTCTTATAGGCGACTGTCAAGACATTACCTTTTACTCTGAGTGAAATTGGGAGCCATGACAGAGTTTTGAGCCTGATAGTGATATGATGTGTTTTGAGTTTTCAAAGGATCTTTCTGGCTGCTGTGTTGAGAATAAACTGGAATTGGAAACGGGGGAAGGAAGGAGACTAGTGAGGAAGCGATGGTCATTATTTGGGTGAGAGGTGATAAGGAACAGCATTGAAGGTGGTAAAAAGTAGGCATATTCTTGGTGCATTATGATAGGAGAGCTGACAGGATTTTCTGACAGACTAGATGTAGGGTATGAAAGAGTGGAATTGAGGAAACTTCACTGTGTGTGTTTTTCTTTTCCACCTGAGCAATAGGAAGCTTCAGTGAGACAATAAATACAAAGTGCTCAGCATTGCCTCCCTCATAGTTGGTGTCCAATCAGCTGGTAACATATCTAGCCGATTCCCAGAACCCGTCAACCTACGTGACGGTGAGAGACCAGTAAGACATTTCCTGGTCCGGACAGGCTGGAAAAAAAAAAAAAAAAAAAAGGCAAGAACCAGCAGGTGGCGCCCAACTAAAGTTAAGAAAAAAAACCGGCAAGCACCAGTAGGTGGCACCGAAGGCAACCTCTATTTGCCCTTACTGCTCATTAGCATAAGACCCTCCCACCAGCGCCATAAGACCCTCCCACCAGCGACAGTTTAGAAATGCCATGGCAACGACCCGAAAGTAACCTTCTGTTTCCATGGCAATGACCTATAAGAAAGTTCTAAATAACCCAGCCTTTCAATTTGCATTAACCCACCCCTTAATTTGCATATGATTAAAAGTGGGTATAAGTGGATACCACTAAAGTTGACAACATCCCATATCCTGCCCACTCTAGGCACATTGCATATGAATTAGCCCTGCTCTGCAAAGAGCAATACAGTTCAATAAAATTACTGTTTAACGTCCACCAACTCACCCACTCATTCTTTCCTGGCCAAAATCAAGAACCCTAGCCAGCTAAGCCCCAATTTTGGGGCTCACCTGTCCTGCACCATATGCATATAAAATGGGTCACCTTCACTGTAATAACCTACTTAACCCTAGCTCTTTGCTCCACCAACTTAGCTCACCAGTAAGTCTAATTCCATTTGAATTGACATTCAAGGAAAGAGATCCAGGTTGATTGTCAGGAACCCTGGGTCGTAGTCCCATATCACCACTGGCCTGTTGTGTGATCCCAGGCAAGCCCCTCAGCTGCTCAGCACCCAAGGGGTGTTTATCAACATGACAAAATCTAACAACATTTGCACTACCTAGCTCAGAGGATGGTGAGGGCAAAGTGAAGCCAAACTGCCGATCCTGATTGGTTTAAAAATGTGTTGATTATAAAAGTGTTATAGAAATGCCAGGTTTATTAAGTCAGTATATTCATTATAATGAGTATCCTGTGGAGATTTTAATTTCAGATAGTAAAGACGAGGGCTGTAACTCTTTTGGTTTCTTTGGAATAACAGACCTGAAGATACTGCGAAGCAAATATTTTAGTACTGCTCATCTACTACCTCCCATTTAAAAGTCTCACATTTTCTTTGGAGCCATTGTTAATTCACCTCCCAGCTATTCTCCCTTTAGGCTCGGTAATCGTAGCCCAAATACCCTTTTCTTTATAGAATCTTCTCAACTCATTTTGTTGCTGTAATGCTGGATAGGAAATAACTTTTATTCCTTTGTCCAATTTCTGTCAACTTTTAGTGGTCGCCTGGAGCACTGACTTAAGAAGGTTTCTGAGGCCTTGTCCAGGCTCCATGGTGAAGAATGTCCTGATTCAGATGTTTTGGAGGAAAAAGGGACTGCATGGTCTGGATTTGACATCCCTGATCTGAGGCGTATCTTGGTTTTGCTTCTAACTTTAGAGCTCTGGCAGCATGCTAATCCAAGCTGACTGCTATGGATCTTCCTGTTCTTTTTTTTTATGCAACAGAAATTTTTGCTAGCAAATCTCTTGTGCATAACCTCCTTCACCTCTTTAAATTTTAACTGCTCTCTGGCATCACTCCACAGATATAATCACTTTTAACAATTTCTTTCATCTTCCTCTGGAAACTCCTTGTGCATATATAAGCTTATATTGATATTCTTTGTCTTTCCCCTTCTTAAACAATAATGGGATCATATTGTAAGCATTTTTCGCCACTTTCTTTTTCACCTAATAATATAACTTGGAGCTTATTCCATATCAACACCCAACTGATGGACATTTAGATGTTTTGAGGTAGGTATCTCTTTAATAATCTCTGCTTCACACATAGGGAAACCGAGGTGCACAGCATTTACATATCTTGCCCAAGGTCACCCAGCTAGTTAGTTGTGAAGCCAAGATTCAAAAGTAGATCTCTCTATTTCTAGAACTCACTCTTTTAACCATTAGGCTTTATTGACATTGCTGATTGACCCTGGAAGTGGCTGTATTACTGAGTTTCTACTTGCAGAAATGATGACATACTAATGTGCATCCATTCAAAGCACTTCCCATAGTTCCACAGCACTTCAAAGCTTCAAAGTACATTCACACACAGGATCTCATTTAATTGTAACAAACATTTGTTGAGTTTCTACTCTATGCCAGACACCATTTTAGGCCTGAACGTAAAACAATGAATACAACGAAGTTCTTGGACTCAAGGCACTTATAATGAGGTGAGAGAAACAGACTTGTACATAGACAATTATAACGTCAAACAATAAAGAATATTCTAGTTCTTTAGACCTCTCCTAATATGTGCTAGTGGTTGGTCAGTTCATTTATGAAATTGATTACGGCTGGGAGCGGTGGCTCACGCCTGTAATCCCAGCACTTTGGGAGACTGAGGCGGGTCAATCACGGGTCAGAAGTTCCAGACCAGCCTGACCAACATGGTGAAACCCTGTCTCTACTGAAAATACAAAATTAGCCAGGCGTGGTGGCACATGCTTGTAATCCCAGCCACTCGGGAGGCTGAGGCAGGAGAATCACTTGAACCCGGGAGGTGGAGGTTGCAGTGAGCCGAGATCGCGCCACTGCACTCCAGCCTGGGAGACAGAGCGAGACTCCATCTCAGA